>NC_135311.1:113844194-114153374 GCF_048772815.1 Callospermophilus lateralis | reverse complement strand
GGATGTAGCTCAGTGGTTGAGAACCCCTGAGTTCAATCCCCAGTACCACACACATACAAACACACCAAAAAAAAACAACCAAACAAACAAAAAAAAACACCTTGTTACCAAACTTCTAAATCTTACAGACCTTTGTACTCCATTTAAACCTACCCATCATTAGTGAATGTACAAAGATGTCACATTGGTAACAGTGCATCTTCCTCCTTTAACTGTATAGCAGTTTGTGTGGAAGATTGTGCTAAGATCATACCTGTCCATGGACCCATGCTGTGAAAGGTTAGATTCTTTTTTGAGCTTTTTTTCATAATTTTCATTTCCAGAAAGATTTTTTATTTGCCCATTTAAAAAGTTTAGATTTTTATCACTCTCTTCATTGTCATGAATACCTTATAGAAAACTATTAATAAAAATAAATTAATATTCTCTAGATTACCTTGAATTTTTTCTTATAAATGCATCTTAAGTTGTATATAGATCATGTGTATGTGCTAATAAGTGGAAATGTCATGAGAGCTGAATTGAGGGGAATCTCACTGGATTATTTAATACTCAGTTGTCCTCTGATCTCTTCCCAAATACATCACAAAGGTACACAATTCAAGAAGCACTTTTATACAATCACTGATTTTATCTAGTCATTTCCAACTGTGATTCAACACTTCCCTTTAACTCCTTCCAGAAACTCCAAGAACATACTGCTTCCCAGATACTTTAGAGTTCTTGTTGATGTATAGAGCTGTTTATAGGCCTCCAGCACCAAAAATTGGCTCCAAACCTTTTCCCATTACATCATCACCCACTAATGTCATTATACCAGAGTGAAGTCTGCTTTGAAGATTATACTTCTGTTTTCCTTCCATTTCTTTCCTCTCTCATTTTCTTTGGAAGGAAAAGGGGAGGGAGGTCAGAGACCTGAGACAAACATTTTTGTGAACTGAACATCCTTTTAGGCTAAACCTGGATTTGTCAGTCTTCAGTTTCATTCTGCTGATGGAAACTGATCTGCCTAGCATGCATCCACATGGAGTCTAGAAAGTGACACGTTTGATCATGTGATACCTAGCTTTGGTGCCTTTTCTTTCAGTCACTCAGAATTAGTTCTAAACAACTTACATAGCTCTCTGCCAGCATTCTGTCACTGGCATGTTAAGCCTTTTCAAATAATTCTCTGGAATAGAAATTCTTAGGAGATCACCAAGTTTCTCGTTCTTTGTGCCTAATTACACTGTTACTTGCATTTAACTGTTTGTCAGATAAGCATTTAAGCAATCTGGAAGATTTTTTTTTCTTGTTTCCCTCCATAATTTTTTAAAGACATTACAATATTATCTACAGTTAGAACTAATGGGGGGATTCATGTTTATCACAAAACACTTGACCAAATGTAAGTTCTGTCTCTCTTTATGCTAATTTTAATTCACCATTATTTCAACTGTCTTTAAAGCTTCTGTTTGCCAGTGTGTTATGTTTGGCTTTGTGCCAAAAAGCAAGGTTCTCGTCAGGAAAGATATAGGAAGTAGGTAGTTTCAGTTTAGACTTCATGTCACCCACTTAGTTATTGACATGGTCTTTTGCACTTTTATGCCTTTGAGACAGATTTGCCTTAGATTAGAAGTAATAATAATTACCAGTAACTTCAGAGAAATGGGCTCCAGTATCTGAAACAAAAGAATAAATTTGGTTCTTATTTTAAAAGATTTGGGGGCTAACATTTTTTTCCATATTAATCTCTGGGGACCCTTAATATATCTGCTGCAAGCCATGACTTGAAGTTTGGGAAACCATGGAGAACTTGAAAAAGCTTTGAAAGTATAGTAGACTAGGGCAACAAAGTCCTTTCCCCACTCCCACGAGAAGTTAAAGGTCTTGATTTATATTTTGATTTTCTAATTAGAGCTCCTTTGATTTTCTCTTGTGGTAATGTAATCTAAACTGAAGGGAAAACTTTCCTCCTATTTTTTTCTGCTAAGATTTGAATCTGTGCCAGAAATCTCTAGTAGAGACAAAGTATATACCTTATCAGACTGAAAAATTAGTGAAAACATCTATAAAGAGAGAAAAATTACTAACATGGACAAAAAGTCTGACTTTATTAATTTCTAATGTGTCTCATGTCTGTGTGTTTTCAGTTATCGAAATGTCCACAGAAGGAGGGTTTGGTGGTACTAGTAGCAGTGATGCTCAGCAAAGCCTCCAGTCCTTCTGGCCTCGTGTTATGGAAGAAATCCGGAATTTAACAGTGGTAAGGAAAATTGAGAAGCTTCTAAAGATGATTTAAAAAAACTTGAGACTAAAACATTTTCATTTCAAGCATATTTACAAAGGCATCATACATTCCTGACATAGTACATTCCTGTATGCGAAAATGAAAATATCACTTACCTTAGGTAAGGTAGCTGTAAGTGTGTCCTATATCATCTTAGTGGTGTTTTTTAGGTTTGTGGGTGTGTGATGGGTACTTTGATTTGGATGTTTGTTGTCTGACGTGAGATATATCTTTTACGAGAAAAGCAGGGATCTTACCTTCGTGAAGTTGATATACTTCATTGCTTTCTTCTTCTTTTTTTTAAATAGTTCATTTCTTATTGCCTAATTTAGTGGCCCTGTAAATTTCTAGAACTTGGGGGAAATAATTGACAATTTATTTAAGAAATTGGTTGTGAGGCAGACACTCTTTTGAGGTATTAGGGGCTAGGGCTGTGGCTTAGTGGTAGCACCCTTGCCTGGCATGTGTGAGGCACTGGATTTGATTCTCAGCACCACATATAAATAGATAAATAAAGATGTGTCAACAACTAAAATATATATATATATATATATATATATATATATATATATATATATATATTTAAAAATTTTTGAAAAAAAAATGCATTTAGATCAGGGTTTCTTAATAGCAGCATTATTGACATTTTTGGCCAGATAATTCTTGTTGTGAGGGGCTGTCTTGTGTACTATAGGATGTTTAGCAGCATCTCTGGCCTCTATTCACTGGATGCTAATAGTATCTTCTCCAAGCTGTGACCACCAAAAATGTACCAGATATTGGCACATGTCCCTTTGGGCTAATATCATCCACTATTGAGAACCACTGACTTAGAAGAATCCAACCTTGTAATTACAGCCAGACTAATTTACTCAATAAGTATTTATTAAATACTCACTGACTTGGGCATAGTGATGACTCCTGAAATAGTAAAAGGCAATGTGCTGAGGGAGTGCAGAAGTCATAGTGCTTGCTTCTTGCTGGTTGAGTTAGGGAAGGCATCAAGTAAAGCCAACATGTTTGTTGCATCTTGAAATATGAATAAGCATTCATCAGATTAAAAGGATGAGACAATAGATCTTGGGCAGTGAGAAGGAGTCTGTAAAGGAATGGAGGCTTAGAGCAGAAAGCTTTTTGTTTAGAGGAGTAGCAAGAAGATTGGAGTGTTAAAGGTTCCTACATGAGTAGTGGAAGTTGGGGTAGGACGACAGTCCGGGTGTGAGAGTGGTAGTAGAAGGTGAAACAGGTTAGAGTTAGAGTATTTTCAGAGTACAGGATCATGTTCTTAATGAAGACTGTTCCATTTGGTATTATTTTAGCAAATACTGAAGAAGTTCCCTCCGTTGAATATGTCATTCCTGCCCTAGAGGTATTAGCATAAGGGCAGAGACAGTATTGAATTCCTTACTGATGTGGAGCTAATATTGCAATTCCTTAGATTTAATGGCTTTTAGTCTCTGCTAAAACAAGGTCCCCTTATTTATTTACTCAACAAATATTTTGCACTTATTGTAGCTATGCTGAATTTTGTGGGGCCAGTAGTATGCCAGTAGTACTCAGGGAACATGAGTTCTGTTGACAGACTGAAAACAGGTAACAAAAGAAATAAACCAGGGGCTGGGGTTGTGGCTCAGTGGTAAGTAGAAAGAACAAACTAGTTTCCCACTGTGATAAATACCCACTAACTTCAAGGGTAAAAAACTTATTTCAGGGCTAGGGATGTAGCTCAGTGGTAGAATGCTTGCCTAGCATGTGTGAGGCACTGGGTTCTATCCTTAGCACCACATAAAAATAAATAAAGGTTCATCAACTAAAAATATATTTTAAAAAACTTATTTCATATTCTAAATATACCTGTGGGTGGTGTTTATTTACATAAGGGGTTTTCAGCAGTGGAATTTGGCTTGGTTTTTTCACAGTGGCTTGTGTTCAGAGTAGATTTCCAGTGAAGAACCATTGTTTCTCTTCAGCAGTCTCAAGGTGGTATTTATTTGTACTGTCTCAGAAAAGAGAGTGGAGGGAACAATGGCATTATAAAGTCAAAAGTGGGATGTTTTTCTAAAAAATTGGGAAGATAATCTAATGGTTAAGCTTACTGGGTTTTGGTGTGAGGATCAGTCTGATAGAAAACTGGCAATATGGCAGGATTGGCCCATTTAGAAGTCTGCACTAGCTTGGGCTCAGAGACATAAATTCAGGATCAGGCAGGTGGCCAGAGAGGTTTAAGCTCAACACTTTAACTTTTCTGTATCCCGTTGAGCTTTGATTGATTGGTTAGTTGATAGTTGCAATAAAAAAAATAACAGGGCTGGAGTTGTGGCTCAATGGTAGAGAGCATGCATGAGGCACTGGGTACGATCCTCAGCACCTCATAAATGTAAAATAAAGATATTGTGTCCACCTAAAACTTAAGAATAAATATTTAAAAAATATAATGATAATAAAATTTACTATCTTATTCATTTTTAAATGTTTGGTTTAGTAGCATTAAGTATATTCACATTTTTGGGAAACACATCTACAGAACTTTTTCTTTTAAAACTTGATAATATCCTGTTATATGTATATACCACATTTGTTTATCCATTCATCTGTTAATAGACACTTGAGTCATTGCCACCTCTTGGCTATGTGCTACTATTACCTTGGGCTTTTATTTTTAACCTACTGGTTTACTTTTCAAGTTTGTCAAAAATGCAGATTGTGGTATTGACCAAGTTTTAGCACCTAGACATCTAGTCTATCAGAGGTTTAAAGAGGATTGATTACTTTGAGGCATTCAGTTTTGGTTTGGGGTATGGGGCAAAGAATAAAAAGAGTGTTTTTTTAATCTTTCTTCCATTGATTACTAGACTTCTACTATGTTATGACATCATCTGCTTAAAACAACGTCTGGCATATTGTACCTGCACAATAATATTTGAGTGAACCAGACTCTTCCACTTCAGATTTAATGTAAAGCAACATCAGTTACAAGTTTCAGTGAAATGTGATTTAATAAAGTCAGGGTGGTTTTTCCCTTTGTAAGACTCTCTTTTTACTCTATGCTCAGGACTCTAATTTCAGCACATGGAGGCATTTGTTTCTCTGACTGTACCTCATGTTGCCTGTGCTACTTAACCAAACATTTTGGCATTTCATCTGGGCCTTTCCAGAATTCAGCAGTACTAAAAATCAGACTTCTTCAAATATGCCATAACCTCTTAGGTTGACACCTCAAAATGTTTAACAGATTAAAAAAAAAAAAAATCCATTATGCTTAAACCATCCAAACATAGTATAATTTAAAAGAATATGCATAAAGTGTTGTTGTCTCTCTAAGACTGGGAAACATACCTTTCCAAAACCTAGAAATTATAATTTGCTAGATGACCTGTTTCAAAAGCAACAAGAAAGGGTCATAGCTAAAGAGATCATATTATTTCCGCCTAGTAGAAATGTGAAATGAGGCAGAAATTTACAAAATGCTCCGTTCCTTCACCTTACTGATACCACTCTGGCCCTTGGTCCTGCAAAAGCAATTTATCTTTTATCTTTGCCTGACCATTGTGTTCCCTCATTCTTAAAAGCTCTCTAATTGTCCATAAATTCAGGTGTTATCTGGGATTGAAGTTGGCTAAAAGCCATCCCAAAATGATAGTGTACCAGAGTGAATGTATAAAATACTGTGTATTCCTGCTCAGGCAGAGCTCTAGGAACAAAAAGTAATAAGATTTCGTGACGTTAAGTTTTACCCCTCTGGACTTCCTTGACAGTTGAGAAGGCAAAGCCAACTTTGGTCTTTGGATGGGGGTGGTGATGATGCTGAATCTTGATAAATCTAATCCTCCCCCAACTTATTCCCAGTCAGCTGTCAGTTAGCTGTAAATTAATGCCTAAGTTACTTTCCTTTAATTGACAGTGGCATCTTTTTATTTTTTGGTATTTTATTTTTAAGCACCCAGGGGTGCTTAACCACTGAGTCACATCCCCAGCCCTTTTTTATATTTTATTTAGAGATGGGGTCTTGCTGAGTTGCTAAGTACCTCAGAGTTCAAAGGCTGGCTTTGAACTCTGGATCCTCCTGCCTCAGCCTCCCGAGTTGCTGGGATTATAGGCATGCGCCACAGTGCCCAGCAACAGTGGCATCTTTTCATTACTCAGTGCCTCCAGATTGGACAGTTACATTTCTAACACTATAATCAAACCTGATAATATGATTTAAATGATTATTTAAACAGGAACTAGGTGGGGACCTCTGGTGGACTATTATAAAATGAACCCTGTGTTGTGGGCTCTTCCTGTAGAGTGGTGCTTCTCAGACTGTATTGTCTCGTTATAGAACCTTGTTAAAATTGTTTTTGATTTAGTATAAGTAGAGCCCAATTTGCCACCTTTATTTTGTGTTCTCAAGTGATGTCATTGTTGGCCTAAGGATGTCACTGTGAGAAGCAAGGCTCTAAAATAAAAGT
Source organism: Callospermophilus lateralis (assembly GCF_048772815.1). Classification (NCBI taxonomy): domain Eukaryota; kingdom Metazoa; phylum Chordata; class Mammalia; order Rodentia; family Sciuridae; genus Callospermophilus; species Callospermophilus lateralis. Next base: position 114,146,654 of record NC_135311.1, on the reverse strand, counting down.
TCTTAACTCTTAGTCAGAAAACTTGATGCCAGGACTCTACTCCCCGGAGTTCCTTATTCATTTGTCTCAGGGAGAACCCAGGCATCTTTCAAAAGATTCCCAGGTGATTACAATGTTTAGTCAAAGTTAAGAATCACTGCTTTCAAGAGGATTAGAATATTGACTCTCTGAAGTGCCTGACTGCATAGACCTAGATAGAAGAAATTTGTCATCATTATTTGAAACTCTGGATTTTTAAGTACAGCCCAAGAACCATTGACTTTTCTTGGCTTCTACCTCTGATTGAGTGAATTCAAGCATCTTGAAACTTGTCAATTTCAAATTCTTTGTTGTCAGGAGCATAAGAATGTTCTGAGAGAGAATCTGCTCCTTCACCTTACTGATATCACTCCTAAAAGTGTGGGGGGGGGGAGTCAATGCATGTCAGTTGCTCTTCCATTTGAATCAGCATCCAGAGTATGAGTTAAGAGATAGTCACATTAGTTGTAGGTTCACCAGTGACATGGGCAGCATTGAATTGAAGCCAATTTACTGGCCCTCAGTCTAACAGTAATGGAGGAGCTCTCTTCATCACAAGCTTATTGTGAATCCTTACATGTGACTGGAAAGCTAGGATAGGATTATAGAGAACTGTGATGTTGCTGGCAGTAATGATCCAACCCCCCCACCCATACACATCACCACACATCTCTCAAGATCCACTTTTCTCACACTGACCCTTGGGATTTTAGGGTTTGGGGATAATGAAAAAGTAAGCTGGGCACAGTGGTGCATGCCTTTAATAATCTCAGTGACTTGGGAGGCTGAGGCAGGAGAATCAAAAGTTTGAGGTTAATTCAGCAACTTAGCAAGGCCCTAAACAATTTAGCGAGATCTGTCTCAAAATTAAAAAATGAAAAGGACTGAGAATGTAGCTCAGTGGTGAAGCACCACTGGTTCAATCTGGGGCGCCAAAATCATCATCATCATCATCATCATCCCTGGTACCCAAATAATAATAGTAATAGTAATAATAATAACAACCAAAATAATAATAATAATAATTAAGAATAAGAATAATAAGAAGAAATTGCTCACAAAAGAAAAGGTTCAAGCAGAGGCTTAAAGCAGAGCATTTTGTAAATTTTTTGCCTCATTTTACGTGTCTACTAGGTGTCAATGACATGATCTCTTTATCTGTGACCCTTTCTTTAGTTACTTTTGATTGAACAATAGAAATGATCATCCTTCACCTTCTTTCTGGCATTTCTGGGTAGAATCATCATCTTGTGTGATGTGTCACACAAGAAGGAAGAACAGGGATTGATTTCTATGATAAAACATTTTTTAAAAAATGTCTTCAGAGGCTGGGCACGGTGGCACACACCTATAATCCCAGAGGCTCAGGAGGGTTAGACAGGAGGATTGAGAGTTCAAAGCCAGCCTCAGCAAAAGCAAGGTGCTAAGCAACTCAGTAAGACCCTATCTCTAAATAAAATACAAAAATAGGGCTGGGGAGGTGGCTCAGTCGTCTCTAAGTTCAATCCCTGGTACAATGAATGAATGAATGAATGAATGAATGAATGAAAAAAAAAAACTCTTCAAAATCGAACTCTAATCCAGCTTCCTTTTCCTATTGTTCCGCTATGCATTCATTCAGGTCATGAGTCTCAAACTTCAGTAGTCCATGTTTTTTAAAGAGTCATAGTCTCTTTACTTCTATGCTTGCTATTCTATCTGAATAACATTCTCAGCATTCTGCAGATACAGTTCTCATATCTCCCTCCTGTGAAACATTGTCCAACATTCTTCCTCCCTCCAGCTGGTTTACATTGTAGCTGGTTATTTCCTTCTTGGTACTCCTGAGGGAATTTACATCCTCTCCACTAACAGAAGATAGGATTATAATGTTTTTGTGTGAGTGTCTCTAATAAATGGCAAGCTTTTCCAAGTTGGCATAGGTTTGCATCATTCCATGGTAGTAGATATGATGCATTCACTATTAATTTGGTTTCATGAATGAGTAAATGAAAGAGGAAGAGAAAAAATAAGAATATAAAGAATATGTTCTGCCATCTTACCTTTGGTGAAATTTTAATAAACTGGATTCCTAAGCTTCTCCTACTCCAGAATTAGTTTTAGTAGAGATTTCATGGAAAATGTTGATACCTAATTTGGAAAAGGAAAAAATGAAAAATTAGTATTTGACAGAGCTGAGTGGTAGCCAAGAAGCTTGTTGGGTTTGCATAGAGAAATTAGATCTTGGTGTAATTAGATATCTTGGTGTACATTTTATCCTAATAGTTGTTCTTCCTTCTGTAATCATAAAATGGATTCTGAGAAGCCTGTTGATGTTTTTCCAGAATACCTTTTTTTGCATATATTTGAAATTTTTCTTTTGGTCTTAGGGAAAAAAAAAGTTCACTTGTGCTTGTTAATTTCATCACAACTCAAAAGAATAGCTTCTTTTTCCATAATGTAACAATGCAGATTTCCAGGTGATCATGTTGGGTTTGATGAGTCACATTTCAGATCACTTACAGAATTAATCATTTGACACCTAATCCCAGCAGAGATTTTGCTTATTTTATTCTGGGCCTTTGGACCTTTCTCTTCAATCCAGCTCTGAAACTCAAAATTTATTTTTATTTCTAGAATTGCATCTATCATTGGATATATATTTAAACACTAGTAGTTTTAAAATAAAACAACAACAAAAAGAACTTAAATTGTACCTAATTGAATAGTGCTGGTCAAAAAGCTCTTTTCTTAAATTTCAGCAGTGAAATTGTGTGTGTCCCCCATCTCCAGGGATGTTTATTAAGAAAAATCAGTGTGGTTGCTAAAAGGTAGTTGGTAAATTTACCCTCACACTTTTTCCATAACTTTCCACCCACACCCTGAAATAAATTTTAGAGACAAAGTCTCCTTTGCTGCTATGATGAGAAAGGAGCCTCTTTCTGATTTTGTTAATGTAGAGGTCAGAAAGGGCCAGTATTGTACTAGCTGAAAAGAACCATGGATCACTGTGGTCAGGTGTTTCTGGCTTTGGCCCTTTCCCTTATAGTCCCTGAACAGAAGGGAGAATTGACAGTTTAGAGGAATGCTCCCTGAGGCAGAAATCTGTTTTAATCCATGTACAGCAGACCAGTAAACTTTCTTGGGAAAAAAAGGCATTTATAATGCACCTTTGTATTGCACTGAGATATAGAACCTGATATTGGTTGGGGCTGCCTTTTATATGGGCACTGTTAGAGGCCATTATAAGTTTTCCCTCAAACCCTGTAATTGTTTGAAGTTCTATGTGGGTTAAATAAAGAAGATTTTTTTTTTCTGTAGTTTGTACTTTTTTCATTTCATTTGTCCCTCTCCCCTGCCATATTTTCTGAAGGAAGAGTCTAAACTAGTCAGTATTTGCTACTTCCTAAATGCTCTGCCACCTTATTGATTGTCTCCACCACTTACATATCTCTTGTTGCTCATTTCAGAAAGATTTCCGAGTACAGGAACTCCCACTGGCTCGTATTAAGAAGATTATGAAACTGGATGAAGATGTGAAGGTGAGTTCACATTTATTTTTATTATTCATTCTGAAGCCAAAATGATGGATAAGATATTTATTGCTCATTTCTCTAGAGCTCAGAGTTTAATTAAACAAGGAAAATATTGTTATTGTCTGTTGCTTTTTTGGTTTTATTTAGTTTCTCTCTAAAACTAAATGAACTAAAATTGAACAGTTTTAATTATTATATGAAGCTGCTCTGAAAATTGGGGATCTCTTTTTTTAGAGTATCAAGAAGATGCTGGGTGTTTGGTTTTTATATCAGGTGGCATTGCCTAGTTCGTTTTACTGTGCAGTGTAAATGACTTGTATCATGGCCATGCAGGGTGGCACATAACTTGTAATCTCAGCTGCTTGGGAGACCAATGCAAGAGGATCTCAAATTTGAGGTCAGCCTCAGCAATGTAGTGAGACCCTGTTTGAAAATAAAAATAAAAAAGGGCTCAGGATGTAGTTCAGTGGTAAAGGACCCTGGGTTCAATCCCCAGTACAGCAAAAACAAAGAACAGCATGTATTGTCAGATCAACAGGACAGTACCATCATCTTAGCATCTTTTGTTGTTGTAGTACTAGGGATTGAACCCAGGGGCACTTTACCACTGAGCCACATCCCCAGCCCTTTTAATTTTTTATTTTGAAACAGGGTCTCACCAAGTTGTTGAGGCTGGCCTTGAACTTTTGATCCTTCTACCTCAGCCTCCTGAGTCACTAAGATTAGAAATGTGCCTGCTCATTTGGCAGCTTATTGCAGTCTCTGGCTAGTTAATCAGAGCTCTAAGAAATTTCTGCTGTTGACATTGAACCTGTTCTGACCTTTTAACCTATGAGTTTGTTTTACATGAGTGAATATTTGTGAGAAGGTTTCCTTAAGACTGGCCATTTCTATATTCCTATGAGGCCACCTCCCATTACAACTCTTAGGGAAAGAACACCTCTGCCTCTACCTCATTACCACTTGGAATTAATGGTCTCTTGCATTTAAACAGAAAGCTAACAGTCCGTAGCAATTTTCCCTTTTTTTAGCGTTCTTCTTCCTCACAGCAACCTTGTGAGATTTGACAGGATAAGAATGTTTCATTCCATTTTACAGATATGAAAGTAGACACAAAGCTGAAGTAATTTGCCCAGCATGATAGAGCCAAGATTCCAGTTCTCATCTTCTGCTTCTTTAACTCTGGAGCTCTTTGTGTGACTCTTCCCTGCACAGAACACTCCACCAGGAATTTAGAGACTTGTTTAATTAAACTTGAACTTGGAAGACAGACACATTGAGGCACCTTCATTGCTTGAGCTCTTACTACATACCAAGCCCTGTGCTAGGTCCATATATCATCTCATTTGATTCTCATAATAACACTGGAAGGTTATTCTCTTTTTCATTTTGAGAAAAACAAAGCCCAGAAACATGAGAAGTCTGAGATTTTACCTATATCCATTGGCTCTTGAGTTTATTATCTTTCCCTACATTGTCTCTCCTTAGATTAGAACCTAAATCCTACCACTTACTGACTCTGTGGCTATGGTCAAGTCTCTTCCCATTCCCTAACCCCTCATTTCTTTGAAGAGCTATTAAGAAGGTAAGAAAGCACCTTGCTTAGGGCCTATAAGTATTCTTTGTCCCTCTTCCCTTCTCCCTGTTACCTGCTTTGTTCCTATTCATGGATTTATTTTACCTTGGAATCTTCTGAGGCTACCACCTACTTATTTTTTTTAACTCTTGCCTCATGTAAGCCATGAGGCAAGAGAATGGTTTAAATGATTTGCTGATGATTGACAGGGAGGGCCTACGTCTGTTGCAGATGATCAGTGCAGAAGCCCCTGTGCTCTTTGCCAAGGCAGCCCAGATTTTTATCACAGAACTGACTCTTCGAGCCTGGATCCATACAGAGGATAACAAGCGCCGCACCCTTCAGGTAATATAGCAGGCATACATTGGGAAAAAAAGCTGCCTTTGCCTACTTCTCTTGCATGGCTTTGGACCAAAAATTGTTCTTCCTTTGGCCTTGTCAGGCATCTTCCTCTGCATTGGGACACAGGCATACCTTACAGCTGTGGTGATACTGTTTCCTTACCAAGATTCTTAATTTCCGAATCTTGCATGATTTTCACAGCTGTTGACTGAACTCTTCACTTGGTGAGCCCTCATTTAAACAGAGGCTCAAGTTATAGGATATATATCTGTTTCCAGATGTAAAAAACTTTTGGTTGAGAACATTGAGAGATTCTAGGAAGGGACAATCTCAGGAAGAATTCGTAGTCTCACTTACTTCAATAGCTTTTTTTGTTCCTTGTCTGTCTTCCTGGAAATCCTTTTGTTTTCATTTTCTTTTTCTTTTAATACAGTAGTCAGCATTCTTATGGTATGTAAAACCCTTGGTGATTGGCTCTGTAAACCCTCTCTTATAATCCAGGTCCCAATTCTGGGAGAAAAAGTTTCCCAAATATAAGAGGAAGGGTTTAACAGATACAAAACTGTGACAGTATTTTAATAATAATGCCAAGAAAGCAAAGTCTATTTTTTCCTCATTTCCCTTTGACTACCAAATTGAAAAAATGTGTGTTTGTTTATTTATTCTACAAATTATGGGTGTTTATTGAACACCCATAATGTGCCAGGCACTGTGTAGGCTATGAAGATTAACAATACTCAAAATAGATTTCTACCATGTGAATCCTACATTCTAGGCCAGATATTGTGGCATAGAGTTAAGATTTGTTTACTTTATGAAAAATTTAAAGCAAAAGAACAACATAGGGGAAATACATTGAACTCTGATGCATGTGAAAATTGCAAAACAACAACCACAAAATATTGCCCTGAAAAAAAGTCTGGAGCTAGAGAGATGCTATAAAAGCTACTACTTTCAAGGTCAATTCTGATTAATGTGCAAAACACTCAATTCCTTTGAAAAAGAAGTTAGCCAAATGACCAATAAGCCTATGAAAAGATGGTGCAACATGATTAATAGTAGGGTATATACAAATTAAAAACACAATAAGATGCTAGTTTATACCCATCAGAATGACTAAAATAAAAAAGATTGACTGTACCAAGTATTGGTGAAGTGAGATATCTGAAACTCACATGTTGCTGATCAGAATGTAAAGTGATATAATCACTTTGAAAAAACTATTTAGCACGTCCGACAAACCTATCTCTACTCTGACTACCATTCTACTCATATGTGGACATTCCTGTGTAGAAATATTTATAACAATCATTTATACTAGCCCAAAACTGGAAGCAACTTGGGTATCCATTAGTTTTTGTAGTATTAATAAATTCCAATATATCCACAAAAGGAATTACTATTCAGCAATAAAAAGAAATAAAACTTTATTCCATGCAGCAAGGATGAATCTCAAAAACATGTTAAGCAAAAGAAATCAGGAATAATTTATACTTGTAGAAATCAGAGTTGTGGTTGCCTCAGGTTTAGGGGCTACAGGGAAAAGGTGATTGGCTGAAAAAGATTAGAAGGGAACTTTCTATATTTTTATCTGTATTGTCTACCTAGGTTCTGTATTTTATTGAAGATGAGTAGTAATGAATGTTATTATTAAAAAAGATAAAATATGGGAAGCTGGGCATGGTGGCACATGCTTATAATTCTAGCAATTTGGAAGGCTGAGACAGGAGGATTACAAGTTCTAGACCAGCCTCCACAAATTAGTGAGGCCCTCAAAAACTTAGTGAGACCCTGTCTCAAAATAAAAATGACTGAGAATACAGCTCAGTGGTATAACTCCCCTAGGTTCAATCCTCAGTACCATTCCTCCCCCCTAAAAAAAGAGCAAAATTTAAATTTTAGAAAGATAAATTTAGATATATCTGTTTTCAAAAAACTCCAGACCATTTTGGTGTATGTTTAGAGGTGATTATTGTCTCCTTTACCCCCTTTATTCCATCCATAGACGAGCCATTTAGATAGTTTGAGTAGGTATCATCATCAAGAATGTGACACTACAGTGTACTTACCTTAAATGAGTCCTGGTAGTCTTTAAGATATGCCCTATTTCATTTGGGAGGGTTTATTATCAAGCTGGTTGTTGGCCAGGAGGGTGCACTGGAGTTTTGCATTTCAATGGCTTGGAGCCATCATAGATACCAGAGAAGGAAAAACCAGAAAATTTCCATCCCCTATTTGTCTGATAGAGTCACCTTGCTTAAGGTGTGGTATGTAAGAAGTTGCTACCGATTTCTGTTAGTGTGTTGATATTTTAATATGAAGAATTTCAACGTAAGCAAAATTTACAGTGAACATCTGTTTATTTACCACCAGATTCATTTTACTCTACTTGTTTTATCCCCATATCTAAACTATACGTCCATCAAGTCATCTATTTTTAGGAAAATTTTTAAATTGACTTTCCCCTAAATACTTCAGTTTCATTAGAGCTCAGTGTTTTTTCTCATTGCTTTTCTTTTGCTTTAAATGTCTCAGTAGAGTAAACAAATCTTATATACATAAAATGTGTTGGGTTTCAATAAAAATTTTCTAATTTTATTATTTAAAGGAAGGGAGTGTCATGCTTGGAGAGGAAACCTTATCAGAACAAACCTTGGTTTTGTATTTTTAGTCCAGTAACTCCTGTGTTCTCTTCCTATGCTGCTACTATTGTAGTGATTTCAGCCTTCAATATTCATGTTACAGTAAACCAGATTCAAACCAAGAATTTATCACTGCAGCTTAGACGTCCACAATAAAAATCATAGTTTTAGAGGGTCCGGCATATATAGATCTAGTGATAAGATTATAACTACTTGTGAACCAAAGTTAAAATATTACTTAGGGCCTAAAAATGATTGAATAATAAGCTGACCTTGATAACCACAGAATAATCAAAGACTTTCTGGTTAAGATTGCTGGATTTGTCTATGGTTAGCTGGAGGATATTTTGATAGTTGCATGTAGGGCCCTAGGATGAGATAAAGCAAGAAGACTAGCGATTGGAGGTAGAGATACCTGTTTTAGAGCATAAGCTAGGTGTATCTCTTTCTTTTTTGGTTTCTGTCTTAACAAGTCTGATGATTTGAAGTTCTTAAGTTTGACTGTGCTTATTTCAGTTATAGATGTGGCCAGGGATATTTAGTTTGACTTAAAAGTCATCTATCTTAATTGGAGGTTAAGATGAACTAATTTATCCCCAGGCCAAGTTTTCACTTTGCTTTTCTTTGTTACAGAGGAATGATATCGCCATGGCAATTACAAAATTTGATCAGTTTGACTTTCTCATCGATATTGTTCCAAGAGATGAACTGAAACCTCCAAAGCGTCAGGTGAGCTGGGGAAGGTGTAGCTATGCTGCTGACTACAGAGCCTTGCCATACTGCTGTCAGACATGCCTCTTCTCTTTGCACAAGGAATTTGCTCTTCCTTTTGTTCTTCTTCTTTAGTCTAGATCCATCCTTAACATCTTTGCTACTCATTTATAGATACTTTTAACTCAGTACCTCTGAAGTAGTATTTCAGTGAAAATAGATGAAATTAAATTCAGTGAAAAATAAAGATGTTAGTTACAAACAGTAGACTGAAGTGCATTTCAAGGTACCCTGAGGAAGTCTTATCAGAATTCTTAATCTGAGATGGGAGAATATTCCCAGCAAGTTAATTTCAGATTTTCAGAAGCTGCTTCTGTATGTAAACAGTGGTATTTGGGACAGGTGGGTTTTCTTTTCTCTTACTCTATATTGTGGCTCTTCGTAGTATCCTGGCTGCACATTAGAACACATTATGGCATTTAAGAAATACCATTGCCCAGGTTTTATCCCCATAGGCTGAATTAGAATCTGTGATGCTGGCACCCAGGCATAGTACCTTTTAAAGCTTTCCAGGTGATTTTTAATGTGCAACCAGATTTGAGCACCACTATTGTATGAATGTGTCTGCCCGCCCCTTTCTTCTGTCTGCCCCTTTCCAAAGGTCATACCAGTTTGTTTGTTTTTTTTTCAAAGCACTTGGGTGCATGTAGCTCTTAATTGCAGTTGTAATAGACCCCTGTTCTGTGAGACTCATTGTTTTAGGCACACAGTTTGCATGACTCATTAAGTATAATAGAAATGTTTGGGAAATAGTGGCCGAGTCTTAGGAACAAAGCTATACCTTGTTCTACTGGCTTTGTTTTGTTAATAAATTTTAAAGGTTTTTAATGAGTTATTTCATAGAAATAATAGAACAACTGTTTCTATTATCCTTAGAAGCAGTTGTTTGGTGACAGCCACTCTCCCTGTGTTGGCCTATGGGCATTCAAAGTATAGGACAAGTGGGCATCCTAGTCAGCCTTAATTCTGACCTTGCACAGGGACCTTTGGGTTAGCAAGCCCTGTGTTGCTTCCTTACTGGAGCAGAGTGTGCTTCACTGCGACTGTTTTTTTCTGGGCAGTCTTTGCTACTGTAAACATCCTTGACTGGAAGCTGTAAGTTGTTCAGAGGAGCTTTCAGTCGGATGTTTACAGCGGCAGGCTGCCACGGTCGTCTCCAGCTGCGCATCGGGAGACATTGCAGGTTTGTGCCCCCAGACTTGATTCCTCCTCTTGGGGTGCTTCCCTACTCTCTGAAAAGTCACTACAAGGACTCAGATCACTTCTCTTCCTTAGATCAAACAGTACATACTACACACCTGCTTTCCTTGTCGGAATTTTTTCTTCCGTATCCATCCTAAGCCCCCTTTAAAAACAAGGTGGTGAGCTTGCTGATGAAATTAGACTTTGCTCACTCTCATTGTGCTAACTCCTTGTTCTCTGTGGGCTGCCTGCTGAATGAACTGGTTGGATAAAAGGGTCTTGTCCTATCCCTTCCTCCAAAGTGCTTCTGGTTCTCTCAGGATGTCAGAATGCTCTGATCATCTCCTTTAAAAGTGTCTAGCTGAAACAGCTCCTTGCTCCCTAGATTTAGTTCTTTGTAGGTGTTTGAGCTATTGATTGGCATCCTATTTGGGACAGCTGCTGCCTGGCCTTTGAAAGGTTGAGATTGCTGAAAGCTGGCCTGAAATTCCAAGATAGCATTTTTAATCCTCTGTGGACATGAAGTTTTCCCAAGCTCCAAATTGTCTGGCACCTCCTGAAGTCCTTTAAAAGCGCCTACTCTCCAAAACTCACCCTTTCTGAAGAAGGCAGCAGTTCACTCTTGCTGTTAAAGCAAATGTACTTTTTTCCTAGTTTGGGACTGGCTGCACAACACTGTAGTGATGACCTTAAGATGTGATACTGCTCATTCTCTGGCATTATTTGTCAGTCTTAGCTTCTGAATAGATTCCAAGAACAACCCCTCTAGTTGAAATAGCCACTGCCAAAGTTGAGCAAGTTCCCTATTCTGGATTGATCCACTCATTCAGGGATTGTATTAGCACTAGTCAGAATATTGAATTGTGGGACTAAGGCCTGTTTCTTCTCAGAGATGCTTAGGAGTCTCACCTTTTTTATAGTGAAGCAAGTAAAGACTGAAAATAGAAAGTAATTCAGGCCTGACTTCTGCCCCACTAAGCTATGGGTTGAAAGTTCCTCCCTTTTGAAATGTCATTATCTTTTTACCCATTTCTTTAAATCAAGCATAATCATTCTCTTGCTAGCTTATCTCCATTGGCAGAATAATGAGTCTTCATAATGCAAAAGAACCTTATGTATGCTTCCTTCCATCCCAGTGATTTGAGAACAGTCATGCCTTGTCCTGACAACACAAACCTAAGTGCCTCTGCTTAATAACTCATTTCAATGTCCTAGACACTGCTTAGTTCATTAACCATCCTAGAGGATGAGTAGGAAGCATAGGAGAGACTCTTTACCTGTTCAAATAGGTTTTCACAAAGGACGTTTTGGCTTCTGGGAGGGATACTTAAAGAGCTTGCTTTTGGGGGGAAGAGACCATATTTAGTATTAAATCATCTGTAATCAGGGACAGCTGAAGAGAGTCATAGGTCAGGGCTAGAAAGTGCCAGTGTCTGTTTTGCCTGATTTCCTACAAGCTGGTTCTGGGGCTCTTAGTCCTCTATACCTTCTCATCACCCAAGAACTTTTCAAAGTTAGGTCTAGACTTCAGTAATTTGTGTTTTTTGTAAAAAAGGAAGGGAGACCTCTTTAGAAAAATAAATACATTAAACCTACCTCAGCAGCTTTGAAAAGAGCAATTGGCCTCAGTTTCGTGGCTTTAATTGGTATCAACATTTTATCTGTGCCACAGCCAAAACCTAGTTGCCAGGCTAACCTTTGTTTATAATGGTGAGAAGTCAAGAGTTGGAATGGATCTGGTATTGTCACTGTCAAGTTTTTCTGAAAATTGAAACCTAGATGAAAATAAAAGGAGATCTCCTTTATTTCCTCCCTCAGTATGATTATGTGAGGGTTAAAACTGTATGGGTCTAAAACAGAATATATTAACTTTAGAAGGTCAGTTTATGTTTAAGGACTTGCTTATGGACCCATAATACAGGTTTCTCCCTAGCCTAGGTGGATGACTATCAGAGAATCTCACTATTATCCAGAGCCCCAAGTTTCTTAAAGGCTGGATGTCAGCAGTCCTAATTCCATTATCTGGGTCCCCAGGTATTAGGAAAGCGAAACAATACCCACCTCTATAATACAGGCTATGCCAACTTTCTCCACACACTATGGCCACAAACTCCTAAAGGTAGCAAATGAAAGCTTACAGACTTTTTCTGTTGGTAACAGCTGTTGGGTTCAAGAAAATCTGTCATACCACCAACTTGAAAAAGTACTTTCCTGCCTCTGTTTGCTTGTCTATATAAATCTACTCATTATTCAACCAGGACTTACTGAGCACCTACATGGGAAATGGTAGGGATAGTGGGGAGCAAGAGAGGGAGAGAGTGGGAAACAAATGTTTTCCCTGTTAGGACTTAGATTCTAGCCAACAGGCAGTTAATTTGACATACAGATACAAAAATGTGTAATACAGACAGTAACATGGAAGCATAGTTCGGGGTACCTAAATTACTGAGGGAATGGGGTCAATACTAATTTTGTAAATGTCACATTGGGGAACTTTGAGGCATCCACAGGGTCTCTATACCTTGAAGAAGTATTTTTTCTAAAAACCTAGCAAACTTGGCTCAGAATAAGGAAATGAGTAAATTTAGCTGATATTTTTACTCAGCCAGGCCACATGGTTGTATGTTGTTGTTGTTTTGTTGTCCCAGGCAGGGATACTATGTGTCACAGGTCACTCCGGATCAGACGCCGATCTCTGTGTGGTCAGGGGCTGACCAACCCCCGACCCTCTGGGCTGTAACCATGTCGTAGTGTGTGTAAACATCCTACACTCTCAGCTGTGAGCTCAAGTTGGCTGGGAGAAGGTTGTTTACTCCTTCTGCCATGGAAAACGTCAGCTGAAGAAGGAACAGTGTCTTCATTCTGCAAATCGAACAGGATGCGACCTCCCTAGTCAGCCAAGGCAGCACCCCAGCGGAGAGCTGTCCATCAGGCCCCCTGGGTTGCGCTTCTATGGCTAAGTACAACCAGAACCAGATATGACACTGGATAGACATGTCCTCAGTAACCACAGAACTTTCAATGTCTGTGAAAACCTGGGCACTTGGCTACCAGTGCGCTTGAATCTGACATTTAATTCTGAAATTCTAGCCCAGGAAAAGCCCTGTTTCCCTTTACCTTGCCCAGTCCCTCTTGAGCGGGTGGGAGCAAAGTAAGAAGAGTGCTGTCTGGTTGGGAGATTGAGGACCAGCCTAAGTGGCAGGATGTTTAGTTAGTGTCTTCCCCAGCACTGGCAATTAGCACTGTTCTCAGATCACAGGCCTTGCCAGAACTTACTGACAAGCACTGCTGGGGTGTGATTTTTAGTTACGGTAATTATTTGCCCGTTTGCAACTCATCGCACATTGGGTGATTACTCAGTACCTCAGAAAATTGGCTGTATGTTTTGTGAAGCCTATAGAATCTGTTATTTTTAGTTTGATTTAGCACAACTGGTCTCTTCGAATTCCACTTTCCTTTGGCTTCAAATGTGGAGAGCTCAGCATTCAGGAGGCAACTGCACACAGCCTCTTTGGGGAAGAATGGAAATTCACTGTGGCGGTTGCTGAGTCGGTTCTTTTCCTCTTACCTGCCTGTCCTTCCACCCCACAGGAGGAGGTGCGCCAGTCTGTGACTCCTGCCGAGCCTGTCCAGTACTACTTCACGCTGGCTCAGCAGCCCACTGCCGTCCAAGTCCAGGGGCAGCAGCAAGGCCAGCAGACCACCAGCTCCACGACCACCATCCAGCCTGGGCAAATCATCATTGCACAGCCTCAGCAGGGCCAGGTCTGTGAACTGCTGAGGGCATCCACCCAGCAAGATGGTGCCTCATAGGTGTGGATGGGGAAAGCTCATCAAGGGCAGAGAGGCAGCCAAATCATTACAAAGCTGGATTTGCAGTCTGAAAACCTGAGCATTGCCCCAGATTCAGTGATGAAAGCAACATGTTACCCTAATCTCTCTTGACCCTGTTTTTCCCTGTAGATTATATGAAGAAAATACATTGTATAAGATATTCTCCAGGATTCCTATGAACATAGAAATTTTAGAAAGAAAAAAATTTTCTCTAACATGCCCATAAAGAGCAGTATGATCTTTAGTAAAAGGGCTTTTCAGTGGACTCCATTTCTCTTTCCCTCTATATTTGTGTCAGGTAACCTTCTCTTTTTACAGTAGTAATCAGAAGATTGTTTCTCTTCCCCAAAGTACTGTTGAGAGAAGTACCATCCATTGGGAGTCTTAAGAGGCTATAGAGGGCTGGAGCTATAGCTCAGTGGCAGAGCGCCTGCCTCACATGTGTGAGGCACTGGGTTCAATCTTCAGCACCACATAAAAATAAATAGAGATATGTGTCCAACTACAATTAAAAAAATATTTTTTTTAAAAAAAAAGAGGCTATAGAGGACCCAATACTGTTAGCTTCGCATTCAAATTTTGTCAGTCATTATTTATTTATCTAACATTGAGCATCCTCTGAGAACAAAGTCCTATGTTAGATATTGAGAATAAAAGCATGAATAATTAGTCCTGATTATCCAGAAATTTAAAATATAGTTGGGGATTCAAGTATTAAAAGGTTATGACCACCACGTGGGACATGTAAGACATTTCTTAGAATTGTGTAGAGTGTTATGGGAGCACATCAAAAGAAGTATCTGTGAAAGATGTGAGGAGATGTGAGGTTAGAGAAGGTTCCTAAAGGGTACACTATGAGTCTTAGATGAAACACTAGAAGTTAAACAAGCAGGAAAGGATGGTATGGTCAGTAAGGGCAAGTACAGGCAAAGGCTTAGAGGTGAGAAGCAGTACAAGGAATGGTGAGAAAGTGTCATCAGCATAGGGGACCTTTGAGGCAAGTCCAGGGAACACACCCTGGATAGTCTTGTGTTTTCTAGTAAGGAGCTGGGTTTGCCTAGAAGGAAAAAAAAAATTGAGATGGAAGTGGATTTAAATATGAATTATGATTTTAAGATTAATTCCCTGCTCATTTATTTATCCATAGAACAAAAATTTATTGAGTGCTTATTCTTTGTCAGACACTGTGTTAGGCATGAGGAGCTCAAAGATGATCTCAGCCCATTCCCTGCCTCAGGGCATTCAGTGCCCCATGATGCCTAAGGGACTTTCTTTGGCTCATACTCATGCCTCTGCAGTGGGAAGAGCTTTATCTGCCAAAGGCTTTATCCTTTTACAGAGTGAACTTCAAGGGAGTGTGCCAAGGGTTGGCCCAGATTGGCTGATCATCCTGAGAAGCTCATGGCTGTTGTGTACTGACAGCAGGGCATAACCATACGTGATTTGGGCAGCTGCCATGCTAACACAAACCCTCATTTTCCTGAAATAATTTAGAAATACCTTGGAAATCCTCTTGGGCATATTAAGTTGATACAGTACAGTGATGAGTTGGCAGCAGTCTGGAACTGATAAGGCTTGTGAAGGTGATGAAGTTGGTCCCTCCCAGCTGTTACTTTGCTGTCCTGCTGCTTCAGGGTGGTCCCATATGGGTCTCTCCTCCCTAGATCTATAGTGATGTCTGTTTCAAGTTGAGTACAAATATGCGTTGCAAGACAAAATTTTAGAGCAAAGTTGGGAGAAATATGTATTTTTTTGTGAAGTGAATTCTCTCTCTCTCTTTTTTTTTTTTTTTTTTTTTGTTACAAATTGGGAATTTCTGAAGGTTAGGGGATTAGGGGATAGGAAGAGTTGAAATTTGTGAAACGAGGATGAAAAAGATACTTTCTCTTGTCCTAGCCCATCATAGGTATCTTTACTGAGAACTGTCATCTTTCTTTCCTACCCTCTTCCAGTTTATAGTAATTTTTTCTTACCTGGTAATACTTGAGTCTCATTAATAGTTCACAGGAAATATCCCCTTCCCTTGTACCTTTAAATGAATAGTTATAATCTCATGTGGACTTCTTCAGTCAGAATCAAGAACATCAAAATAGCAATTGAAGCCCAAGACCCTTTGAGATCCAGAGATGTCTTGACATGATTTTTAATTCAGAGCAGGGAGAGGCCATGTCCAAATAGGATGGACCTGGGGATGTTAAGAGTGGGAGTCCAGTTGTAGTTTAAAAAGCTCCACTCACCTCCCACCAGAGGAACCAGATATGATGGGCTCGTTTCTCTGGGTAATTTGTGAAAGTCACCTCGGGGGCTAAAGTTTTGAGAGTTGAATGAATGATTGACTGTTTTGACAAATAGTAAATTTTTATCTCTCACAAAAGAGTTAAGTTTCATTAGAGTACAAGCCACTAAATGCAAGAGACACAAAATCTGCCACGTTATATATATTAGACAGAAATGTCTTAAATCTGAGATTGCCATTTCTAGAAAATTAAAAGCTATTGCTTTACTGAATTTTAGTAATAAGGGTAGGATCAGTTAAGAGTCAGTTCTTGACAGCATCTTGTATCCTACCAGTAGTCACCTTTTCCATGGGAAACTATGGTGGTTGAGAGCAGTCATCTGGCTAGTATGGGCAGGAGTCCCTGTGCTTCTTGAATCAGGGAGAAAGCCGTTCTGCACTAGGCCCAGCCTCAAGGATGAGCCCAGGTGCTTTATTTTCCTTTCCTTGTTTTGTATGCCTTAGAAAGAACCCGGGACCCTAACTCAGTAAAAATTTATATGGACCCCACTTTCTGTTTCATTTTGCCCTCCATATTCATCTGCCGTGGGCTTGACTTTGGCCATTTCTCAGGTGAACTATCATGATTGCTTTTGATTTTTTTCTATGCCATATGTGCCTTAATATCATTGAAGGGACTGTGACAAGTGGCCGCATTTGAAGCATGGAGGCCCAAGCAGATATTCTGTATTGTGAACCTAAAAGTCATTGTGGCTTTCCCAGCTTTAATTTCTCATAGTAGCTTTTTTAGCAGTGCCCTAGACCCAAAGGACTCTGTAGGTTGAGTGTTATTATTGGTGTTAAGATGAGTTTAGTCATTAATGGAGACCCGTGGTCATTCTAAACTTTGTTTTGACTCTTCCTTTTAGACGACACCAGTGACAATGCAAGTTGGAGAAGGTCAGCAGGTACAGATTGTCCAGGCGCAACCTCAGGGTCAAGCCCAGCAGGCTCAGAGTGGCACTGGTCAGACCATGCAGGTGATGCAGCAGATCATCACTAACACAGGAGAGATCCAGCAGATCCCGGTAAGCCTGCCCCTAGATTGCATGGCTCTGTTCTCAGCTTATGATGAGAAATAATTCAAGATTTCATGTATCATATACTTGAAATTTTGGGTATGTGCTTTTGTTATTGTTGTTTTTATACTGAGGACTTTACCCAGGGTTGCTTTACCACTGAACTATATTCCCAGTCTTTTTTATTTTCTGAGACAGGGTCTTGCTAAGTTACTGAGGCTCTTGCTAAATTACTAAGGCTGGCTCAATCCTGTAATTCTCCTGCCTCAGCCTCCCAAGTTGCTGGGATTACAGGTATAAGCCACAGCACCTAGCTGTGCTTTGTTTTTAACCTGTTTCCATTATACCCTGTGCCCCCACCCCAGTGTGCTTCACTGTTTACTTTTCATTTTGCATTAATTGATTCATGGAGTGGCTCCTCTCAATTTCTGCTCACTCCACGTATACAGGGAAATGATTATAGCTGCTACCCGATGCTAAGGCCCAAAATCCTTGTGAGACAGTCCTAACCTTTGATTAGCAGAGAATAAGAGGGAGGTGTATAGAGAAGGCCATAAATAACACTTGTTGCATATTCATGAGTCAGTTCCCAGTGGAGCTTGCAGCAAAATATATTTTTGGCTTTCATTTAACTTACCCATTCCTTTACTGTAGGCTGTAGCTTCCTGTGTGCCTTGAGGGATTTAATAGATTTGTTGCTTTTTTACTTATATTTGTTTCTTTGTTTAAAAAAAAAAAAATAGGGGTGTGTGTGTGTGTGTGCGCGCGCACAAGTTTATGTATATATATCATTGCCTTAACATTTGTAAACTATGTATTGATCAATTTGCCACCAAAAACTGGAAATTGAGTAGCAGAGAGCAGTGCTTTTTTAGTTTTATTTTAATAATTAATTTTGTAAAACTGTGGCTTGAATCCAGGGGTGCTCTGCATCAGAGCTGCATCCCTAGCCCCCTTTTTATTTTGAGACAGAGCCTCACCAAGTTGCCAAGACTGACTTTGAACTTGGGATCCCCTCCTTCAGCCTCTGGTGTAGCTGGCAGTACAGACATGAGCCACTGTGCCTGGCTTTAGTGTAGTCATTTATGAAATGTAGAGTGATAGAAACTAACTTTGACTTGGTTGGCTACCTCCTCTTTGAAAAAAGCTCAAAAAGTATCCTTAGCTTAGTTTTAGGAACTTCTTACGTTTCAGAGTAATAAACCAAGAGAAAGCTTAGGAAAATGGTGTGTGTATGTCTGTCTCTCTCAGTCACACAAACACATATCATCAATTCCAGGTGACTGGGCTCTCTCTACCTTTCTTCAACCAACCCCAAGACCTCGATATTTAGTAGTTAGCTTGCTTTCTTTCTCTTTCTCTCTTTCTTTCTTTCTTATTTTCTTTCTTTCTTTTCCTTCCCTCCCCCTCCCCTTTCTTTCTTTCCCAAAATAAGGTCATTTAAGCCAAAAATGAGATCTCACTTTACAGTAATTTTAACCCTCTACAGCACAAAGCTTCTGCCCAGATTTGTTATAAAATCTACTACCTCATCTTCACTGATATAGACATCTTCTCAGGAACCTGCATTTCCAGACTTTTCAGGCCATTCAACAGAGTGCTTGTAATTTAAGTCATGACTTTGGGATGGAAACTTTACTTCTCTTTTTTTTAGTGGTACTGGGAATTGAATCCAGGGTCTTGTACATACAAGGCAAACACTCTACCAACTGAGCCTTATGCCAAGCCCCCTTTACTTCTCTTTTGAAAGCCCAAGGTTTAGGCTTATTTTCCCTGTAATTAAGTTAAAAAAAAGAAGAAGAAAGAAAAAGAAAACCTGAGAGGAGCATCTGACCCACCCTATCTTAGAGGACTAAGGGGCAGAGCATCACCAGGGTTTTAACCCTAAGAAAAAACTGCCTCACTGTCTTCGAACTGCTTGGAATCATTTGGCTCACAGCTTTTGGAATTTCTGCAAAGGCCCCTTCCTAGCAAGAAAATTTAAAATCCCTGTGGCTGTCCAGACACGTGCCTCCACTTCTGGGACAAGGCTTTAACTTTTCATAAGATTTGGTGTGAAGCTAGGCCTGGCACCAGAGTTTCCCAGCAGCTCCACTTGACATGGTCTCAGGAAAGAAATGACTGTGGGTCACAATATTCTTGTCTTATTTTGTTTTTATGTGGTCCTGAGAATCGAACTCAGTGCCTCATGCATGCTAGGTGAGCGTGCTACTGCTTGAGCCACATCCCCAGCCCTGAAACAGATTCTTAATGGGTACCTCAGGCAGATAGTTCTGAAATGGTCAACCAAGCACTATAACTACTGAGTTAGTTTTTCTGGGTGTTTGAAACTTTTGAGGCTGGAAGTTTCAGAGAACTGTTTGATTTAACACTGCATGCAGTAGTGCTGCTGCATCCCATCAGCTTTTGCCTCAGGGAAGTAAGATTCCTGCAGTGAAGTTAGCTTTTGGAGGCCAGAAGGAAGTGTGCTCCAGGACAAAGAGGCATGAAGTGCCCATCAGCCTGAAAAGGCTCCTTCCAAAAGCAGAGACAGACTAGGCAGCTAGGAAGGTGGTTTTGGGGCCCACAGATAGAGATAGACCAAATCTGCCTGTGCTCCCAGAAACATTTCAGCTTTGAGCCACGTGTGTGAACATCTGCTGTCCTCTGCTGAGCCTTGGTCTTCCCTTCATCCTGGCTCTAAGCGCTAATACTTTCATGGCACACTGGAGCGTTAAGAGCCTGAGTTAAAGCTTTTAGCACACAATTAAATGCAGCCTGTGGTATTATTGTATTATCTGAGATTTAATTGTAAGCATGAGAGACTCTTAAGGGCACTTTTGTAGCTTTGTTTTCCCATGATGGGGTTTTCTGTGAGAGGTTTATTGATTTTGCTTCCCCTTGGGAGGTGTTTGGCCAGAAGCTAGTGCTGAACACCCAGGATCCTCAGAGTCCCACAGACCCCCATTGATCATGGCTTTTGGGAACAGAGGTAATAAAGCAGGATAGCTTTTTCCTCACAAGATGTGTGACATGGAGTTGGGCAGTACTAGAGCTGTGACACAGGATGACAGCCATATCTTTGGGCTCCTAGCAGACAGTAGAACTCTTCACAGTATTGGGAGGTGTGGAGATGGAGGGCAAAGAAATCCACACTTACTACAGCCATTCTGACAATGTTAGACAGATTTTAAGATTGATTGCTTATATAAATTTTGATCATACAGCCATGAGCCAGCAGTTCTCTTGCAACCATGCTGTTCTCCCATATTCGACAGGATCTACATACCTTCTTTTGTATTCTGTTACTTGTGGGGAGGGGGTGTTATCATTTTGCTTGTTTTGATCTGTTTAAAGAGACTTTTGTTTCACGGCAGGTTTCTTTGGAAGACTAGGGGGCAATACCCATCTCTGATCATGGGAAGTTTGCCTATAGAGATTGCACTCATACAAACTGTGGTCTGTTTATCTCTATCCCTGACCCAGGTGCAGCTGAATGCTGGTCAACTGCAGTATATCCGCTTAGCCCAGCCTGTATCAGGCACTCAAGTCGTGCAGGGACAGATCCAAACACTTGCCACCAATGCCCAACAGGTATGTACCCCAGAGATGGAGGGCTTGAGTTGGAGACTAGCAGCAGCTCTCTGGCTTCTGGCTAGAAAGGAGCCCTCAGCATACAATTCTCACTACTTTTAGGAAGACACCCCTCCCACTCCCCCAGCTCCCAAAAAAGTCTCTTCTGCCCAAGGGACTGATGAGGGAAACTGGAAGATTGAATTCAAAGGGTGTCACTTACATCTTGTTCTTGAGGGGCAAAGGAATGTCGGGAAGAACAAGTCAGGAGGATACCTGAAAGAAGCCTAGTAAGTGCATGTGCAGGTCAGGCTGGAGGAAGCCTAGTCACTGGTCTGTTTCCATCTTTAAATCTGAATGGCTGTTGTGTTCTGGCACATCCTCTGCCCTCTGGAAAGCTTCTTAGAGTTTACCCCACCTCTGCATGTATCCTCAGCCAGAAGACTTACCCTCTGCCTCCTCCCTTGCCCTATAATACCAAAGGCTGTTAGTCAAAGAGCCAAGGGGGCAGCCCCCCTGGCCTTGGGTTGAGGGTCGTGGGCATCATTTGCAGAGGATGGGGGACACTGTTCAAGGGGAGTTATTGTTAATGGATTCTTTGCCTCAGACCCAAAAAAAGCAGCAATCGTTTAAGAGCTGGACCTGTCTGGCCCAGTTGCATTTTTGGTGATGCATCTATTGACAGTAGTGACAGAGCTGAGTTTGTAGAGCGGGTCTCCAAAGATCTCATTTGAGAAAATGTGAGGAATGAGCCAAAGCAAGGCTTCTCAGTTCCATACAGTCTCTGGGATCATAAAAAGACCTTTTCCTTACCTACTCCCTGCACATCCATGAACCATGCGGGGCTTTTCCATGGTATTCTTGGAACTCATACTTGCATCTCAATATTGGTCACACCTTTGGGTCCCAAAATCTTATGAAATGAGAAAAGTTATTGGTTCCCTAGAGGTCAGTTTGGGATACAGAACTATAGCCAGAAAAAGGGGAGAGTTGGCCAAAGAAGGGAGGATGCAAGAAGAGGGGTACCTGAGGGCAGTTAAAAATCTCCATAACAGCATGTAATTGTGATAACCTGACATCAGTAGGTGCTCAATAAATGTTTGTTGCATGAATGCCAAGTAAACAATATGTATACGTGATTTAAAGGTAAATGAAATTTCCTTCCCAGCTGCTCTATATTGTCAGTCCTACTGGCCATAGGTCAGTTAACATTTTTTTTTATATTAAGTTTTAGGTGGACACAATATCTTTATTTTACATTTATATGGTGCTAAGGATTGAACCCAGTGCCTCATGAATACTAGGCGAGCACTCTACCACCAAGCCACAACCCCAGCCCCATCAGTTAACCTTTTTATGAGGCGATTTATCCATTTGTTTCAGATTCAATTATTTATTCTGCAGAAATTTCTTTAATTTTTACACTGGCGATATAAAGAGTTCAACAGCTCTTGCTTTTGAGTAGCTTATAGATCTGCAGGAGAAGGAAAAATAGTAAGGAATTTTTATGAGGCCTTTTATCACCTGTCCCCTTTCTTGTTCTTCATAGCCCCCTGGGTAGGCTGCAGAGGTTGTTTTTGTCTGTTGTGAGAACATTCAAGAGGACCAGTCTTAACTTGCAGTTTGACTGTGAGTCCAGGAGATGGTACACAGAGACCATTGCTCACCCTATGTTCCATAGACATACACACATGCATAGGCTCTGGTCTTCTATTTAGTTTACCAAGCTGTTCCCAGTAGTGTGTGCTACGGTTCCACATGCCAGTAAATTTATTTTAAAATCCCTACATAAGATTTTAAGTGCATGTGATAAATGTTTTTCTTGCTGCACCCCTTGTTTCTCCCCTCTCCTCCTTCTCTCCCTTGACTTAGAGGGCTGCACATTACCTCACTCAGAAAAAGCACTTCATAGGCTTTTCATGAGGACCACCAGGGCCGAGGCCACTGCTTACCAAGGTGTTTCGTATTCGACTCAGATAAATCTGGGTCATAGGTTGGTTTGGAGCCCATCTTCCAAGGCTGAAAGGGACCACTCACCACTTTGCCCAAACATTTTGCCTTCACTGGCTGATAGATGGACTCTTAGGGTTTCTGCCCCATACTATAAATGTTATTCCCTCTCATGATAAAACCACAGAGCTAGGTGTTCTCCTTGAGCCTCAGACTTTAAAGTGAGGGGATAGTTGCAAGATGTGGACATTAAGGGATAGGAGCCTGATAGTTGTGTCTTACATGCTCCATTGTTCTTCATGTACCTGTGTGGTGCCAACTCTGGGTAGCTGGGTGATTGGGAGGGACTCTTGCCCTCATCAAGCATCCATTTTATGCAGGCCTCGTTCTGGGCACACTTTGTAGGCGTTGTTCCTGATCTTCGTGGTGGTGGGCTGACATGCAGCTTATTTGCCTACTCTACCATCTTGCTTTCCACAGATCACACAGACAGAGGTCCAGCAAGGACAACAGCAGTTCAGCCAGTTCACAGATGGACAGGTAGGGTACCTAAGCTGGGCAGGTCAAAGGGCAAGGAGTTGGGGCGGGGTGGGGGGGGAGTTGTGGGTGGTATGTGGGTTTGGATGGTTAGAGTTATTGGCCTATCCTCTGCTAACAATGAGGGGACAGAAATTGTTAAAACAAGTGAAATCTTTAAATCAGGCATGTATCCTTTATAATTGTAGGCATATGGGAGCTAAAACCACTCTTAGACACTGTATAGCCCAAATGGCCATTTTACAGAGGAGTAAACTCAGCCCTAGGGATGGAAAGTGCTTTATCCAACTGTTGGTTGTAGGGTAGAATTCAATCTTCTGTTTCCCACTCTAGGACTGTTTTTGTCCTAAGTCCTTATTCTTTTTAATAGCACATATGAGTTCAGCTCATGTGACCTCTTGAGCTCTCTTGATGCCGGGATTTAGTAATTGTAAACATGTACAAGGAAGAGCCTTCCTTTTTTCCCCTGCTCTCCCCTCACCAAGTGCTCCCAAAGACCACAGAGTATGTATGTGATAGGATGACGTGTCCAAACTTGTACTGTCCATTGGCCAAGAGAGAGAAGAGCTGGCATCAAAACTCACCACTGACTTCTGCAAGTACCAGATGCTAGACCCTTAGGCCAGGGTTCCTATGGGTAGGGGTCTTAGTTTTGGGTTTTTTCAGGGCCCTAAGAAACCAGAGACCAGTGGGTCCTAACCTTACTAGCGACTGCATGAGCATTTTTTCTAACCGTCATGGGGCTTGTCTAATTGCAGGCCACCTCCTTTGCAGGACCCATGTAAGAAATGCAGGTTCAGTGTAGCTTCAGCCTGAGCCAGGTATTCTGAGGAAAGGAGAAGCAGGGGTATCCTGCTGCCCCTTTCAGTGAGGATTGCAAAGGGGGAAATGCTGACTTCCAAGCTGCTGGTACAGTGGTCGATTGCTTGTGTTTGTCACAGAGGAACAGCGTGCAGCAAGCCCAAGGCTCTGAGCTAACGGGAGAGGCAGAGCCCAGAGAAGTGAAAGCCACAGGAAATGCAACTCCCTGCACCTCTTCCCTGCCCACCACACACACTCCCTCCCACCAGGCTGATGCCTCCTGTGTCTGCTGCTCCCTGCCCCAGCAGAGCGCCACACCTGCTCCTCCCTCTGATGCCTTGCAGTGGGTGGTGGTTGAGGTTTCTGGGGCCCCCAACCAGCTCGAGGCCCATAGGGAGCTGCATGCCCCTCTCCCAGGGGTGACCTCACTCTCTCCTCTCCACCCCTCGCAGCAGCTCTACCAGATCCAGCAAGTCACCATGCCTGCGGGCCAGGACCTCGCCCAGCCCATGTTCATCCAGTCAGCCAACCAGCCCTCGGATGGGCAGGCCCCCCAGGTGACCGGCGACTGAGGGCCTGAGCTGGCAAGGCCAAGGATACCCAACACAATTTTTGCCATACAGCCCCAGGCGATGGGCGCAGCCTCCCTCCCCAGAGGACCCTGCCGACCTCAGCGCCTCCTGCAGGCTAGGACATTGGTGCACTACACCCCACGCCTGTGGGCCGAGATTTTCCAACAAAAAGATGCAATATTTTTTATTTCCTTTTTTTTCCACTTTTTTTCTCCAAGAAATCAATATTTCAATGTCAAGCTGTGTGTCCAATGCTATGAAATGAGAATATTAAATAACATATTTATGGCATTTTCTTGAAGTGTGTGGTTGAAGAAATATTTCTCCTTTGGTTTTTCTTGTTCTGCTTCTCACCGCCACTTGTTTTAGGAGATCTTCCTAGGGGTGCAGAGGATATCCTGATTCTTGGAACAGCTGCTGTCCCAAGATTTGCCACCTTGTTCTGTGTTCAGACAGGGTCAGGTGAATGTGTGCAGCTTCTTTTCTCTCATGCTCTTCTCCCCATCCCCATTCTCACCCGGAGCTCTATGTTTGTATCCAGAGGCCCCAGGAAACATTCCTTGCATTTTGGAGATGAACTCATTCCCATGGAGAGCAATGGTTTATTCCTACACCTTTCTCTCCTGGGAACCCAAGGAGACTAGAATTTTGTGTATGTGCTGCCCTCCTCCTTTATTTTATTTTTTTAAATGCATTAATAATTGTGCTAGTCTCCTTTGCTGCATGGACTTCAAAACTGCATGAAATGCAATAAATCTCATTTTAGATACTTTAGAGTCAGTTTCTGTGTCTGGGGACATTAATGGGGCCACTTTGCTTGGGAAAGGTCTGTTTGCCCTTGGGTATCTGGAAAGAAGGGGCACCCTTGTGAGAAGGGGGCATATATGACCAAACTGAGGTCCCCAGTTTTACAAGTGAGCTTCACCAAAACACATTTGTTGCTCAGAAAGACCTGCCCAGCTGACCTAACTGGACTGTCAAACAGAGAACTGTGGCCCGCTTGGATGAGGGCTGATGGGGCATCTCTCCCAGAGAATGCTGGCTGTATCCTGCAAGAAAGGAAAAAGGATTTAGGCACTTTGTCAGCCAGCAGCTCATAGGACTTTTATAGCTAGAGTCTGGGTCTTGTCCATTGACCCCCACCATGCCATCTTTACAATCAGAGTGGGACCAGTGGTGGTGGGAATGGCAATGAACTGGATACTGCAAGGAAAAGCAGGTGTTCATTTGCCATGGTACCATGGGTGGCTTCCTTGATTTGGGGACTGTCTTGGGGCAAGTGGAAATGGGAAGAGGCTCATATTAGATCATTTCAAGTCTAAGGGTGACACTTGAGATTCCTTTAACTATGAACCATGGCAACAGGACTTGAATTGGCATTCATGAAATAGGAAAGATTTCAGGTAACACTTTCTGCCCCCTGTTCATTCTTCCTCCTGAGAGATCCAGATCTTTCATACCTATTTAAATTTCTTTTTTTTTTTAATTAGTTGTTGATGGACCTTTATTTATTTGTATGTGGTGCTGAGAATCGAACCCAGTGCCTCATGCATGCTAGGCAAGCGCACTACCACTGAGCTATAACCCCAGCCCCTATTTAAATTTCTTACCAAGATTTGGGTCCATTGTTCTGGCCTGCTCTGCCCTTTACTCTCTCTGTAGGGAAAGTGTATCTCCTTGTCTATGGCATGTGTCACCTGGTGTCATTTTCTTTAAGTGTATCTTACCTCATTCCACAATAAAAATTGAGGTGATTTGCAATGAAAATATAGCACAATGAAATAATAAAATAGGGCAAACCAGAATTAGGAAAAAACAATTGAGTAGGAAATAAGTGTCATAAATAACAAGAACACAAGTATGGTGGTCATGAAGACCTACATAGTTAGAATGATTTGATGCTGAGCCTCCTGTCACTAAAGCCAAAAGAGGGGAACCAAGTAAGAGATTCATTCACATATGAAAGGAAGAAAACCAACACTTTTTTAAAAGCAAAGATTTTTCTAGTTTTAAGGTTTTGGATACATTGTACCCTTCCATTGTCATCAGGGAAGGTAAAGCAGGTGACACTTATCACCATGAGAAATCAGTATCCCCTAATAGTTCCGGTGGCCCCTGAATGTTTCTGGCTCCCAAGTTAATGCCCTCCGTCTTGTATCCAGTTATTCTACCTCTGGACTTGTCTCTAAAGGGGTCTTCTGGCCTTTCCATCTGTCCCATACCCAAACACATCTTAGACAATCAGCAAGTTTTCACTGGTGGCTGCATGCCCAACTTTGTGGAAAGAGGCAAGAGAGTGAGTGAGCAGGCAGAGAGCCCCTGGTCTTAAGACAGACAAGGCAGAAGCTCTGTTATTTAATTTCCTGGGGCCCTCTGTCCTGCTTTGCTGCTCTTCCACGCATTGCTGAAAATTCTACCACGATTGGAATTTCAGGATCATCCATGGGTCCATGTTTTCCCATAGGCTCCCCCTGTTCATTTTGGAGATGTTGCGATCAATTGTGATTGGCAAGCATCTTCTCTGCTGAGCACTTTCTCTTTAAATTGCCCTGCCAGCAGGGCCCTTCCCGTGTAAACAAACCCTTTGGTGCAGCCCAAGAGAGCCCCTATCTAATACCCAGCATGATCCCCTTACATCCGGAGCACTCTTTAAACATTTTTTCTAGCATTTGCAACATCCGTCCTCCTGATGATCTTCACAGTGACCCTGCAGGAGAGACAGGAAGATGGATCATGATCCCTGTGTTACAGATGGAGTCATGAGAGGCCTGTTGAAATGAAGTGACTTGTCCAAGGTCATTCCATGAATTAGGGGTGGAGTTGATGCCAAAACACTAAACTGATCCTCTGCATATACAGCTGTTCCCTTGCCAAAGGTGGGATATGTATGTGTAAGAAAGAACAAAATATTGCCAAGTGTCAACTGTCTCCTTTTACTGAGCTTCCCCAAACTCACTGGCCCAGCCCTGAGTGTATGTGGAATAAATACATGATTGGGT
Source organism: Callospermophilus lateralis (assembly GCF_048772815.1). NCBI lineage: Eukaryota > Metazoa > Chordata > Mammalia > Rodentia > Sciuridae > Callospermophilus > Callospermophilus lateralis. Next base: position 114,119,069 of record NC_135311.1, on the reverse strand, counting down.
CTGGTCTTGGGATAGCTGGTAATTGGGAACTTTCTGAGAGGCTAAATACTGAAGGTTGGAGACCCTTGGGTATGAATGGAGAACCTGGCTGGCTCCCTTGCTGCTCAGGTCTGCCAGTGCCACGAGGGGGCAGCAGGCAGCCCTCACCTAAATCCTGGGAGGTGCCTAATCCCGCCCTTTTCCCACCTTGAGACAATTCTAGCAACCAGTGGGGGTGTGACTGTCCCTTTTTCAGCAGGTACAAGAACTTTGGCTTCCTTCCTGATAACAACCTCACTCTTTGAGTGGGGAAGCTTCTGTAGGATAACAATGAGGGCTGGAAACTACCCTTTTCAGAGCATGGCATCATGGTTAGATCTTAATGAGGGCTTCGCGACAGCCCAAGTTCATTGAGAGTCCTTCTATTCCCCCAGCTTTCTTCTCACCCTCCTCTCCTCCACCTCCTCCTGCACTTAGTGCTCCTGTCACACCCCTATTACTCACTGGTTCTTGAGCTCACCTCCATGCTTTCAGATTCTGCTCATCCCAGTGCCTGGAATGTCCTTTTATTCCCCTTTTCACTTATTGATCTCCTATACATCCATCAAGACACAAATTCAAGTGGCTCTCACTGAGAAACTTCTAATTCCCAGGCAGATCAGCGAGGACTTCTTCGATGTTCTTGTATCAACTTATATAGACTATTACTAGAGCTCACATACACAGTCATTCAGCAAATATTTCTTTGGCACCTTCTGTGTATCCTGTATTGTTTTGGACATTCTGAATACAGCTGAAAGCAAGCCAGATGAGATCCTTGCTATTGTGGAGCTTATTTTGGATGTTGAGTTGGGGGTGGGGTTTGGAATTGGAAATGGGAGAAATAGTAAATGCTAGACCAAGTTAGACTCTGAAAATACTCTGTCTTCCTCACAGGTGGTCCTCCTCAAATTCAGGGTCATTTCTGTGTCTCAGGATCCCAGCACAGGGCTTGGGATCAAGAGGGTAACAGTAACTGATGAGTAAGTGAATGAACACAAAGCCTGCCTTGCAGACAAACCAGAGACAGGAACTTCTGCACACTGCACACAATCCCACCTCTACTCATCTGACTCATGATTTTCTCTTGTTAACAGTTTTTTATTGCACACTGACAATATGCTAGGCAGGGCTATTAGGCAGAGATTATACTTTTAAGAAATTTATGTGTTGGAAAATAAAGCTAAAGCTTGGTACCTAAATGGGTTCTTATTTCATCTTCACATCCTTATTAAGTAGGTATTCTCCCCGTTTTATAACAAGAGCTTAGGCTCAAAATTGCCCAAGGGCACCAGCTGGTTTCATGGAGCCAACTGCTCCAAAAAACCACCTGTCCCAGGTGGCCCAGCTGCCTCAGCCCCATTGGTCTTGTCTGCTCTGTTCATGATTCTTTTCCTATAGAGAATGAAAGTTTGGTTTTCATTTCTAAAATTTCTAGAAATTATGTTCATTTCTGCTACATGTTCCTCTCCATCAATTCCTGGGAAAGGGCCTAGCATTTGTCCCACAGTTCCAGCCATCCATAGGCTTTTGTCAGGTAGCACTTGACCTCCCTAGAGGAGAAGATTGAGTGCCCAGTCATAATTTGAGCATGGTGGCACACACGTGAAATCCCAGCAACTTGGGAGGCTGAGGCAGAAAGATCACAAAATGAAGCCTTGCCTAAGCAACTCAGCTAGCCTGTCTCAAAATTTTTAGTAGAAAGGGCTTGGGGTATAGCTCAGGGGTAGCACACTGCTGGGTTTAATCCCCAGTACCACGGGGGTAAAAACAAAACATGCCGAGTCACAGGACTAACTTGGGCATGGCCTTCTTGAGGAGGAGCCATGCTGGTGGTGTCACCCCTAGGTTGGGTACTTGCCACTACCACACAGCCCAGGAAGAGGGGACAGGAGGACAGCAAAGCTGGCAGTCAAGGGCAGAGAACCTGAGCTGGGCCCCAGATGGGCCAGGCTGGGCTAGGCTGGGCTAGGCTTCTCTGTTTGGCTGGTGCTAAGGTAAGATCTGAAATAGAGCCTGACCCTCCAACAGCCCTGAGCCTGCTGCCTTTCCTTAATGCCCTGGCCTCCCTGAGCCCTGTGACACCTCTGTGAACTCCCAACACTCCCCCAAGTCCCTGTGCCTCCCTTGCCTCCCTCTTTTAGGGAAGAGGAACAGAAGCTGACTGTGGAATATAAGCTTTCAAAGATCTCATACAAGTCCAAATGTCTTTATTTTGCCCTTTGATTTAAATGACTAGTTTGGCAAGATATGGAATTGTAGGTTTACAATTATTTGCCCTCAGCACTCTGAAGTTGCTCTTCCATTGTCTTTTGGCATCTGTTGTTGCTGATGAGAAATTTACCATCAGCTCAACTATTGGACTTTTGTAGATAAGTTATCTTTTGTCTCTGATGACTTTTAGAATTTTCTCTTTATTCTCTCTTTATTCTTGATATTCTATACTTTTGACTATAAGGATGTAGGTTTTTTTTTTTTAAAGATACTTTACTAGGCAGTCTGTGGGTCTTCTAGATTTAGAAATTCATGTCTTATTTCTGGAAATAGCATGGTCACTCCAGTATCTCTTTCTAAAACCAGTAATACCAATGCTGGAATTTTTTGTTCAATATTCTGTCTCATTTGTATGTTTATTGTTCTGTTCTTTGTTCTAGAAGATTCCTCCAGCTCTAGCTTCTAATTCATTAATTCTCTCTTCAGCTGTATATACTCTGCTAACCCATTGATTTCTTAAAATGTCAATGACTTTGGTTTTCATTTCTAAAATTTCTAGAAATTATGTTCATTTCTGCTACATGTTCCTGTTTAGTCTTTCTGTTCTTGTTTTATAAATGCTATTCATTTATCTTCTTGAAAAACTATATTAAACTTCTTTTCAGATTATATCATTATCTCTAGGTCTTTAGGAATGAATTTTCCTGTGAGAGATAAGTCTCTCAAGGTATTGTGCTTCTAATATGATGCAATATTTATCCTTGAGATTATTTTCAGCACATTTTTCTTACTGTATCCTGGATGTGTATGTCACCCCAAGGGACCCCCTCTCAGTTGTATGTGCCCAAGCCATGTGAGAGACAAAGCAGCTCTTATTTTAGTGTCTTGGCTTAAGGGTTTTGCATCAAATCCTGAGCCTTCAGCCCATATGGACAGGCTGAGGTGCCATACTCATATGAGTACTCTTTCTACCTAAAGCCAGAGCCAGGTGGTCAATAGGCAGAGATGTTTCAAGGCCAGCATTAAGCAGGGAGCATAGTATAGATCCTTCCATTCGTGGGATCTTCAGCTATATTTCTTGTCCTTGCTGGAACACTGAACCTCCCCACCACCTTGGAGGTTCAGCTTCCACTCCTGCTCACCACCAGGAATACCCTTTCATTTCTACCCTTAAAGAATTCTCATTCTCAGGGGTGGGATTGTGGCTAAGCAGTAGAGCGCTCGGGCACATGTGAGGTGCTGGGTTCAATCACAGCACCACATAAAAATAAAATAAATAAAACAAAGGCATTGTTTCCAACTACAACTAAAAAACAAATTTTTTTTTTTTTTTTAAGAATTCTCATTCTGGGGCTGGGGCTCAAATGGTAGCGTGGCATGCGTGCGGCCTGGGTTCGATCCTCAGTACCACATACAAATAAAGATGTTGTGTCTGCCGAAAAATAAATAAATAAATATTTTAAAATTCTCTCTCTCTCTCTTAAAAAAAAAAAAAAAAATATGCTGTTGGACCTAGAATCTTCTCCAGGTCTTCATTTTCCTCCTGAAGGTCCCAGTAAAGACATTAAGTCAATTTAAAAAAAAAAAAAAAAGAATTCTCATTCTCACTTTTGAGCTTAGATATCTTTTTAAAATAATAGTAATCCATCATGTATCTTACACATTTAATATTTCAAAGAGGAGGGTGCTTGGGCAAGCTTTGGATTAGAGACAAGGGAACCTCCAGGAGCCTGAGACAGCTAAAGTTTCACCTGGAAGTTTCTTTCTTGGAGCCTCCCCATCCTGCCACTGAGTCTCTCGCCTCTCTTCTGAGCCCTCATCCCCCTCCCTTAACAAGTATCATCCCTGGTCTGAATCCCTCTCGCTGCCACTTAGTCCCTCCCACTCACATCATCGCCTTCCTGAGCCCTCATCCAAGTTCCTCTCGCCAAGACAGCATACAGTTCTTTTTGAGTGGACACTCTGCCACTCAGAACAGTCCTTCCTCTATATTTTTCAATTGCTCCACTGTCCCAGTGGCCCTCTGAGAACATGGAGCCTACCAGCAGGACCATAGTACTGATGCCTTCAGCACAGTCTCTAGGAGTAGGATTAAGGGGCAAGAATGTGTCCAAAAAGGAGGAGTGTCCAAAAAGGCACAGCTCTGACACATCCACACATTCCTTTCCCTCTGACTCCTCCTGGTGGGACCCCTCCAACCCTTCAAGATCAATGGGGCTCAACTTTGGCTGAGCTCGGCAACACTGCGACCTCTTCACTTCCTGCGACTGAGCAGACTGGCCAGGCCAGCTTGATTAGGCTGGAAGCAGGTCAGTGGCACACTCACATCCGTGGACCCTTCAGCCCTCTCATCCACTGGGCAGTCCAAGTCTCTTGTCCTTTCTGGACTGCTTAGGGAAAAGGAAGGAGGCCTTCTCTCTTCCTCACACCTGCTCCTGCTCTCTGAGGAGGAGGATTCTCAGAGGCAACAATGTGATGCCATCACCCCAAGAGCACCCCCCATACCAATGCTCACTTGAAGAGCAGTAGGCAGAATGGCTCACATTTGTACATCCACCGGCATGATCTGTGACTTTTTCATGCATTATTACATTCAGCCCTCCTGCCAGCCAGGATTGGAAGCCAAGCTGTGGCTTGTGGTTCAGGGCTCTTTCTGCCCCTGGCACTGCTAAACTTCTCTTCATGCCAGCGCCTCCTGCCCCACCCCTCCTGGGCTTGCTTCTGGGGAGCCTCAGTCATTGTAGCATACTCAGGCTCAGGCCCTGCCCAAGCTTCCTTTTTTCTATCTGGTCAAACCAGACCCTTCAGCCTGGCATTCAAGGCCTCCTGCACGCCCCTGGCCATGCTTGTTCTTCCTCTCTTATGACCTCAAACATCCTCCCCATCCCCGTACCCCACACCCACACACACTGCAGTGCAGGGGTCAAGAGCTGGACTAGGCAAGTCTCTTCCCTGAGCTTCATTCAGTCTTCTTGACTGTAAAATGCTATGTGAACCGTGTGAACCGTCCACAGCGTTGTTGGAATGCTGGAAAAGACTAAGCAGGTCCACCCCCTTGCAGGAGGCTTAGCATTTAGCATGGCTTCACTGATGGTAGCCACGGGCATTGCTGGTTGTATTTCTTCTTCAAGCCCTCCCCCTACAAGGCTCTGCCATTGCTAGTGAAGACTTAGGACCTCTAGTGACCCTTAGAGATATAAGGGTGGTCCTGGAGTGTAGGATGGAGGAGGAGGAGGAGGCAGCTGGCTAAAACCTAGACCCCCTCGCCTCAACGAGTGCCTCTGTGGGAATGCTTTGACACACTTGGGAGCTCCCTTGTGATTCTGTCTGTAAGAAGCATTGCTGGTGAAGTCTGAGAACCCCTGCTTAAATCACCCCTACCCACTCCAGGGAAGGAATTTGAGCCCTTGAATGACCTGAGGTCACAGTGGAAGTCAATAAAAGGATTGAACAGTGCTCCAGGGACTGAGGTCCCATCTACTTCCAGATCTCAATCCTTTCAGACCTGGGAGTCTTACCCTCTGGCAGGACTGATTCCTGGAGAACAAGGGTTGGCCATGTATGGTTCCTTCAGTCCCAACACTGACCCCAGCACTCAGGCTCAGTAGTTACATGCCAGTCACAGGGGAAGCACAGGTCACAGACAGTTGTGGGGTCGCTGACTGGCTGTGTATCCTTAGGTGAGTCCCTGAACCTCTCTGAGCCTCAGCTTTTTCACATGCAAAGGACTGTTCTAGGTCCCACAAGGGACAGGGTGTGGCACACAGTTGGAAATGGGAGCACTCTCTCTCCCTGCCCTCCCTCTCAATCAATACTTGCTTTTGAAACATGATGAGGACGATGAAGAATTAGATCAAGGATTCTGCCCCTTTCTTGTACAGATGGAAAAACTGAAGCCCACAGCAGGGGAGGGACTATGCAGGTGGGACAGTGAGTCTATGCAGAGCAGAGAAGTTTGGATAGTGTTACCAGGGAGGGACATGGCCTTGAGGGTGGGAAGGGAGCTGCTGAGGGTGAGGTCAAGGGAACAGGTGGGAGAGGGGAGGAAGGACTGTGGGAAACCACAGCATACTCTGCCTCCCTCCAGCAGAGGCCAACTGAGGGAGCCTGGGACAGCTGTTTGCTCAGAAAAGTGTCTTAGTCACTTGAGGCTGCCATGGGGAAAGTCCATCCTCCCAGTCATGTCCTGTGAATCCGGATGGGGGCGGAAGGCCACTGGATGACACTCACAGTGGCCACCTGTCCTCTCTAAAGTGGACTTTTTCCTCTGCCTCCTCCGCTTTCCCATGCACACACACTAACTAAACTGTGCTAGTGTCCTCTCCCTCATCCCTTCCATCTCTTATGAAGGGTTCAAGTCTCTCCCTTTTGAGTAAGAGTGGACCTGTTCCTCTATTACAAGTGCACCTGCAGGAGAAGCAGGCCTCAGTGCCCTATGGAGGTGCCTCCTAAGATCTAACCTCCATCCCTCTAGCTGAGACTTCAGTCTCTTTCCTCTTCCTGCTGCCTTTGAGAGAGTAATCTGGAACTCAAAATTGGGAAACATGATGAAAGACCCTCTCCCTGCAGGGAGGGCTCCATATGAGGGAAGAGAGCACAGGGTTCAGAGGTGATGTTGAGCTAGATAGAGGATCAGACTTCCCAGAACAGACCCAATTTTAGATATTCTGGATGCTGATAAGGGCAACCTGAATTCAAGTTCCATTTCTGTCACTGAAGAGTCTCAAAAGACCCCAGGCCTTTGGCAGCTGCTTTCCTTTGCACCATTCACAACCAGACCTGAGTCCCATCTCCTAGGCTCCTGATGGACACAGTTGTACACAGAGTCAGGGGAGGCAGTGCCACATATCTGTGGCATGTGTGTGTTGGTTGGGGTTGGGGGGGTGCTGGCTTCAACTTAATAGGGGATGACTCAACCTAGCCTGGGCATTGCATCCACAGTAGGGTCTATGAAACCTTCCCTGGCTGTCAGTAGACAGGGCCATAACCTGCCCAGGAACACCAGGTTCTGGCCCTGGACACACCCAGAGCTAAGAGCAGCAGGAGAGATTCCTGTCAGACCCCAGGAAGCAGAGGGAATAGGGTCACTAGGTGGTTGGGGTTGCTAAAACTAGCTTGGCGATCCCCAGGTCCTGGCAGCCCCCTCCTAATCCGCCCACAGCCTTGACTCCTGCCCTCCCCCACGGGCCGCTCCGCAGATCAATGCTGCCTTTGCTGACAGCTGAGAATCGAGCTTGCCTTCCCGCCCCCTCGCTCTCCCCTCCCGCAGCTCGGCTGTGTCCCCCGAGATCCTCCCGGAGGAACCGGGGAAGAGTTTGCTGCGGAAGCGCTTCACCCTGGGGCAGGGCCTGAGGAGGGAGAGGCTGGTGTGGTCACAGCATTTGACAAGAAAAAAGGGAAGGATGATCAGGAAACCCAAATTACTACCCTGTGCAGCGCCCTGAAGGCTAAAAGGAGAGGCCCCCCAACCCAGGCTGGAGATGGAGGTCAGGCACTAAGAAGAACCAGTCGGGTGGAGAGCGGGTGCGCTGGGAGTCTCCCCTCCTTTGGGTGGGATCAGAATCCCATCTAAGCAAATCTTAAGGGGCCTTTGCAAGGGAAGCGTCCGTTCCCCTAAGGTTTGCTCAGCGCTTACATCTCCACATCCCATCTGCCCTGAACTTGGTCTCCTGACCTGGCAGTGAGGCAATGGAGGGTTTCCCACGATCTAGGAGGAGCAGATAGGCGCATCAGGGGAGGCTCCTGTTAGGTACAGGGTGCTAATTGGGGGCTCCTCCTACATGATGAGGATGGGAAGTTCAGAGGTGTGAGGAAACAGACATACTGCCCAATATATCTGGGTAGCCCTCGGGCACCAGGCCCTTCAGGTAGCAGCCAGAGCAGGTGCAACTGATTTCAGGGCGCACTCAGCACTGGGCGCACTTTGAACACCCTGCACAATGCGCGAAAGACACAACCCGACAGGCATCCTCCCGCAGCGCAGCCCGAACTCTGCACACCATCTTCACACATAACCACGACCCATCACCTCGAGGACCTGCAGCCACCCGTTCTGCATACACAAGCAGACAATCCTCCACTCAGGCACGCTAAACTCCACAGGACACCATGCCCCATCCAGGAGCGCAGCCGCAACTCCACACTCCACGCCCCACTTTCCACAACCACCTAGCGGGCGTCCCAACCCTAGGTCGCCCTTCAGGACCACATTGCCCTCCGTATCGGTGCACACCACTTGCACACGCCCAGCTTCCCGGCCCCACGCGCTGCCCCCGCCACGCTGTCCGGCCCCGCCACGGAGTCGGCGATCCGCGCTCCCTGCCCGCGCCTTCCGCGCGCGGTCCCTCCCTCCGCCTGGCCGCGCTCGCTGGCTGGCTCGCTCCCTCCCGATTTGGGAAGGCGGCGGCCGGGCGGGCGGGGGCGGCGGGGGAGGGGCGGGGCGGGGGAGGCTGACATGTGAGCGCGCGCCGGCGGCAGGTGGAAAGCCGAGCGGCATGGAGCGCGTAATAAGAGAGTTGGAGTCGGAAAGAGCCGCCCCAGTCGCCGGGGAAGCGGGCGGTCAGTGCGGGCTCCGGCGGCCCCCAGGCTCCGAGCGCCCGCCCCCGGCCCCGGCGCGGCCCCGGTCCGACCCCTAGCCCCCGCCGCCCGCGCCTGCCCGGGCCGCCCGCCGGCCCCGGGTCCGAGCCATGCGCCGCTGAGCGCTCCGAGAGCGCCCCCGCCCCGGACCGCACCGGGCCCCGGCCCCCCCGCCCGGCGCCGCCCATGGCCGAGGCCCCCCCGCGCCGCCTCGGCCTGGGCCCCCAGCCCGGGGACGCCCCCCGCGCCGAGCTGGTGGCGCTCACGGCGGTGCAAAGCGAGCAGGGCGAGGCCGGCGGGGGCGGCTCCCCGCGCCGCCTCGGCCTCCTGGGCAGCCCCCTACCGCCGGGCGCGCCCCTCCCTGGGCAGGGCTCTGGCTCCGGCTCCGCCTGTGGCCAGCGCTCCTCCGCGGCGCACAAGCGCTACCGTCGCCTGCAGAACTGGGTCTACAACGTGCTGGAGCGGCCCCGCGGCTGGGCCTTCGTCTACCACGTCTTCATGTGAGTTTGCGACCCCGCGCCCCTTGGCGTGCCCCGGCGCTGTCCCTGTACTAGCCGGGCTCCCTGGGGACTCCCCGCCCGCCCTGGCTCCGCCTCCTACCCCTCTACCCCGCGGCCGACCCTCGCCTCTCCCTCTCAGGCCTGAGCCCCGTTTTTGAACCCCCAGTCTGACCCTAACCCCTGATCTCCCAGCTCTGACCCCTGCTTGCCCTAGCTTCAGCCTTCCTCCAGCTCTACTCCTTATTTCCGTCCTGATAATCACCTCCTGCTCCTGTCTCAGGTACTCCCCACATCCAGCTTCTTAATCTCCTCCGCTCAGCAAGTCTGGAGCCACTGATGTGGGGCTCTTTTTTCCTCTTCCCCACCTCTCACTCCCTGTGTCCCAGACACAAAGAGGACTTCTTGGCCCCCACACTTGCTGCTACCTCTTTTCCAGCTCTGTAGCTGTGATGGGCTCCCACCTGGCTCCCCTTGGAGATGCTCCTCTCCGGGGACCCCCCCCCAAGCACAACCCAGGGCTGGTCTCAGATTGTAGGTGTTGGGAGGTCTCCCCGGGCCAGACAGGCCTGTGTGCTGTGTCTGACTTATCTGTCTTATCCACTAGTCTTGCCCTCCATCCTCAACTTCTCAGGCAGCAGCAATACATGCCCTGCCCTGCCCAGCTGGCTGGGCCCAGCTAGCCTGCCTTACTGGCCTGCTGCACCAGGCCTGGCTTTGGGCACCAGGGGAAAAAGAAAGAGGAGAGGGGTTGGTTTGGAAACACTGACGCTGAGCCCCGCCCCCCCTCAGCAGACTCCTACAACTTTCAAAAACACTGACCCCTCTTGGATGTGAAGAGTGAATTTTGGCAGCTCAGAACTAGTCTTGGGGGACAGCCTGGCCCAACAGGGAACATGAGAGGCCCAGTGGATATCAGTTAAAGGGCTGGGCCTGGCTCTGGGATGGTTGGAGGTGCCCGAGAGAGACCTAATGTACCTGGAAAATGTGCAGCTATTAATCCCTTCTCACCACTGCCAGAGTCTTGGGGTCATTTGGTCTTGGGGTCTCCTGGGTGGTCCACTTGACTGTCCATCCACCTGACTGTTCAGCAGTTCTGCTTGTCTGGCTGTCCCTCTGCCAGACTGAGTTTCCACCTGTGTGTGAATTGGCCTGTGTGTTCATCTCTCCACCTAACTGGCCAGCAGTCTTCCTGCTGGTCTCCTTCCATCCTTCCATTGGCCTGTCCAGTTCTATCTGCTTCTGTTTCTCCACCTATCTACCTGGCCACTCTTCTACCTGGCCTTTTCCACCTGTGTTTTGCTCTGTCTTCTTGCCTGTCCCCCTAGTATCTGCTTGCTTACTTCTGCCCAATTGGAATTGGACCCATAGAACTTAATGGCTGAAGTAGAAAACTCCCTCTGCCATTGTGCCTGGGGGTGGCAGCCTTGACTTTGTGCCTACCCTGCAGGGCTGGGCCAGGGACAGAGAAGTGAGATTGCTCAGGACATAAAGTCAGGCTTGGTCAACAGTTAAGAGTAGCCCCATCCCTTGGGAGGCCTGAGATGAATGTGTGTTGATACAGAAGATCGTTGGATTGATGAGGTTCATTGCTGGTGGCCTTGGGTGTGAGAGGCAGGAGCTGCTCATTGAGAGTGACTGCATGAGGACTGGGGGTGCAATGCAGCCCTTACCTAGGGTGCAGGAGGCCCTGGATTTGATCCTCAGCAAAGGGGGAAAAAATGGTGACATTGTGGCAGCCCCCTCAGGTGCCCAAGGAAGCCGAGACACTCAGATCACAGCTGTGTTCTCCGTAGGCTCCTCTTGGAAGATAACTTTTCCAAGGCCTAGTTGGGCCTAGGAAAGCTAATCAACTCTGAGTGGGGTTCCTTAGCCCCCAAGGCCTGACCTCTCAGACACCATGAGGGTCACTGGGGGTAAAGGACCTGCCATCTACCTCTTAGTCGGCCATGGTGGTCACCACCTTTGGAAGGGCCTCTCCTTCCTCTCCAGGAGCTAAATCCGCTGACACCTTTGCCCCACATCCTGCCCTTTCCGGATGCCAGGAATGCCCTGGCCAGGGGCACGCTTGTCCTGAGCACTTGTCCCCAGGAGCCCAGGCTGAGGCATTTCTTGGAGCTCTCAGGGAGGAAATGTGGTGTGAAAATGTCCGGATGTTTAGAGATCTCGGGAACTCTTCATTCATCTCAGAGGTCAAGGAGGGCCAGGGGTCCCACCTCTTAGGTACTCTGTGACCTTGTGTTGGTCTCTGAGCTTTAGATCTGTAGGTTGTCAAAGGGGACAGAAACCCCAACCTTGTGGGCCTCCCTCTTGGATGAGGTAATGGGTGGGAAAGAGCTTGGTAAGCTGCAGGGGCCTGTCGGATTGTGAGGGATGGTTGTTATTATTGGGGCTGGGGGAGGGGACCCACACAGAAGTGTCTCCTGTTCTTTAGGAGCTCCAGATGTGGGGTTTCTCAGCCACTCACTGCAGGGTCTTGTGTGTTTTTGCCAAGAAGTGCTTCCTGCCCTTGGGCTTTTAGCCCTCCCCTTCCCCAAGTGAGGAGAGTCCAGTGTGCAGTTAGTTAGTACCCCTTCCCTGGGAGATAGGCAGCGGCGAGAGGGATGCTCAGAAGAACCTGGAATAGAAGGGTCGGGAAGGAGGAGCTGGGACACCTGTCTCACACCTGACAGCCTGGCCCCTTTGCACAAGCTGCACCTTTCCTGGCACCTTGGGCTGGGGGATTGCCCAGAGGACAAGCCTGATTCGGCCTCTCCTCTCAGCGGCCGCTGCTCTGGGAAGTGAGAAGTGCCAACTCCGGAGTTCTTGTTGAGATTCAGAATGAGGGGTGGCTGGGCCCTGGGGCTCTTCCTTTCTCTTCAGTCCTTGGTCCTGCCACCAAGCCCACTTCTCCACCCTGCGCCCCAGCGCCTGAGCTCCTCAGCCCTTCCTGAGCCTTGCTCTTGGTACAAAATACCCATCACTGTCCATCCTGCTTCCTGAGCCTTGGGAATAGAGAAGCTCACCCCTTTCAGAGCCTCTCGAAGGCCACACCACCCTCCCTTGAAATCTGAGGGCTGGAAGAGGCTGGTGTAGAGCAAGGCCCCACTGCCCACCATGCTTCCCAAGCCTCTGTGAGACACTGCCTGCTGCTTCCAGCCCCCAGCTGCCCAGCGAACTTTCTCTATGTGAAGGTTTACTGCTCTGTAAACATCCTCCCTCAGCCTTGTCCCTGGGGTCAGAAACTGTGGGAATGGGGAGGGGAGGAGGTGGCGGCAGTTCCTGGGGTTCTCAGGCTTTTAACTCTGGAGCCCCCAAACTTCCACCCTGATTGTCTGAGAAAGAACATCTCCTGGGCTGGAAATAATCCCAGCAAAGGGCACCCCTAACCCCAGGCTTCCCTGCCAGGTCCATCCTCATATTTTGACAGCCCCATTTTGCTTCCAAGAAAACTAAGGCTCTAGAGACCAAAGTCACATGGTCCATTGGTGGCAGATGCAGAGGGCCAGACCCCAGGATGCCTGACTCCCTGTCAGGACTGCTCCTTCTGCTCCCTGTGGCCACCCAGTGCACCCTTGGAGTTTGAACTAAGATTTCCAGCCAGGTGGCAGCACCCACTGTGTGCCAGGCACTGTGCTACGTGCTCTTAAACCACTCTCCCTGTATCCTTCACAGCCTCACGAGGTGGCTGCTGTTCTCCTCCCATGTGACAGACAAGAAAACAGATTCAGGATAGGTTGCCCAGAGAGAGTGCCCCAGCCCAGAGCTGGTGGAACTTGGAGCTGCTGTCCTCTGCATCTCAGGCCCAGCTGGCCCTCTGCTGCAGGAACCCTGGGAGCAGCACTCCTATGTTGTCCGTCTGTCCTCAGCACCCATCACACAGATGGGACTGGGGGAGGGGGTGGGAGCAGCGATAGGATTTTGTGGAATTGAATAGAAACTTCCCGGTAGCACCAATGCAGGGGCATTTTTTTTTTTTTTTTTTTGTATACATATATTCCTGCCATGTGCTCACCTGAATGTCTCCTGCATGCTTGCTGCAACCTTGACACGCATATCCATGCATATCGCACATGGACATGCAGCACACAACCAAGAGAGGAATCTAAAGCATGGCCCGTACCTTTACGCTCACTTCCTAGGCACCCATGCTGGGCCTGTGGCCCCAGCCCAGACCCCAGGGCCGATTGGAGCTGGACCCCTGCCTGGAGGTTTGTCTTTATCTAGCCACAGCCGCAGCAGAGGGCACCTATGATCTGTGCTTATTTGTGCGTCTGTGTCAGAGGACAGCCACAGGACAGTGTAGGAGCAAGATAGCTGGTTTTCTAGAACTTTGCTGGCCTGCGCTATCCCTGGAGGGTCCCCGAGCACCTTCCCTCCAACCCTGTGGTGTACTATAGGGTATACCAAGGCTCTGAAAGGGATCCACACTCCTCTAAGGCCACACCTACTGAGGCAGAGGTAGGACCCTGCCAGGAACCCAGGCCGCTGCCTCCCACACCAGGACTTCAGACAGCAAAGTTCCGTATCCCAGCCCATAGAGAAGACTCCAGGAACTTTACCTTGTGATCGGGAAGCTCTTGGAGGGTGACCCACATTTTTTTTGTGCTCCCTTTTTTTTTAAGCCCCAATCTCTTTTTTTGGCCTTTCTAAGGAGGGGGAGAGTGGAGAGACCCTCCTATTCCTAGGTCACCTGCCTCTTCTGTGCACCCCTTTGCTCCATCCTTCCTGATTCTCCTTTGGGGGTCCTACTAGAACCTTCTTTGTCTGCCTACCGACCCCAACTCCATAGTACATTCCTTTCTTCCATTGAGGAAACCCTGCTGGAGTCTGACTTCAATTCCCGTTGCTGCAGAAGCCAGTAACCTTGGAGTTTGGGAGCCAGGAGTGCTTCAGGAATGGTTATTCTTGGGCTGATGGTAGCACTTTGAGTGGGTGATTAATTTAAGGTTCTCGGAGCCATCAAAGACGCTGAAAGTGCCTGGGAGCAGGGAGAGGAGGCTCTGCAGCCTGGGCCTGCCCCCAGAGGAGCTGTGCAGGGGGCTTCCAGATGGCGCAGCAGCCTGAGGTGTCCCCGCCCCCCCCCCACTGTCCCTCCCTGTCACCCGTGCTCTGCCCATGCAGTTCTGGGGGCAGGTTAGATCCTCTGGTGGGCCATGGGGCTCAGCAGGGAATTCTGAGTGTCTGACCTGGGGCAGCCCCAAGCGTGAGAGTTGAGGGTCCAGGGTAGGGAGCCGGGGCACTGTTCATTTCCCCGGAGCCTGTCCCACAGGGAGATAAGGACCTGGCACCAGTCTGACCGATCTGGGTTCAGTTCTGCTTCTGCCCTCGGCAGTCCTGTGTCCTCGCTCAGTTACTTCACCTGTTCCGAGCTTCAGTTTTCTCATCTGAAAAATGGAAATAATGCCTGCTTCTAGGCCTGTCAGGGCTGGAGGACAGGTAGCAATGTGCCGCTGTGCTGGGGACAGTCTTGAGCCATTGATGTCATTGCGATTATTACAATAATGTTTTTATTGTCATCTTTTTCTGCCTGTGGGGAGAGGTCTGACTGACCAGTGTCCTTGGCTCCGCACAGTGAGAGTAGGAGAGTAGGAGCTGGGTTTGCCGGTGTCACCGTGTGAGTGGCTCTCCGTGGACAGCCTGATGGTTGTCTTTGTGGCCTTCTGTGGAGCATCTACCAGGCCCGTCTGAACCTTGTGTGGGGGGGTGAGAGAGAGAGAGAAGGCGGGGCGGGGGAGTTGGGGTCTTGCTGTGTTGCCCAGGCTGACTCCTGGGCTCAAGTGATCCTCCTGTCTCAGCGTCCTCAGTGGTGGGGATTACAGGCTTGTGCTACCAAGCCTCCATCGGAGCCTTTTAATTGTGTTCTCTTATTTCATCCTCCCAGCCATTATGTCTGGTGGGCATCATCATCCTCATTTCCTGACTGAGGAAAATGGGTCTGGGAGAGGGGATGTCACCTGCTTGCCTACACCCCTAGATAATGGAGGCACCAGGACTCCAACCTGGGGCCCTAGGACACACAATAGATTTGCTTCTTCTTTCACTTGACAAATGTAGTTGAAGAGCATCAACACTGTGCCAGGTGTGGGGACCAGGGCAGGGTCTGAGGGAGCAGGAGCCCACTCTGAGGAGTCCGTGGAGCCGACGGGAGGACTGACCTCTGCTGCCTCCTCTTTTAGAGGCTTGAGGGCCATGTGTGTAGGCGTGAGTGTGTCTGTGTGTTATGGGGAGACTGTGTGTACCAGAGTGCCATTTTGCAGCTGAAGTTTGGGCATCATGGTCAAACCCTGGCAGCTAGCCTGGCCCCAGGGATCCCCAGAGAGCGAGCCCTGGGCCCCTGAGAGAGGCAAGCCATCTCCCGCTCTCTCCTGATCCAGTGCTGTCTGGGAATGAGGGCAGAGAATCCAAAAGAGATGTAGAGATCTGTCTCACATTCCCTGGGAAAGTGCCCCGCACTCTACTCTTATCCCTGAACCTCACTGTCCTCTTCTATAAAATGGGCTTTCAGGAAAGTGGGTCACTCACTTAGGGCTGCAGAGCACAGAGCCGTGCTGGATGAGGGACAGGAACTGCTGATTCAGGACCTGGGATTTTGTAGTGGGTGGGGGCGTATATTCCAGTGCCTTGTCTAGGGACCCACCAGAGGACAGGGTAGCACTTACAGGGGAACCGGGGAGGCTGCTTGCCCCCAGTGTGGGGGGCTCTGAGGGGCTGGAAAGAAGGTACTGATCAGACTCCTGGGGCACCCAAAGAGCTCCCCAGGATTCTGGGCTCTCTGGGCAGCTTTGTTCCCAGGATAGGATCTGTGTACCCGGAGGTTGGCACCTGGCTGTGGGGAGTGGGGAGGGAAGGGGAGTGAGGAACAGGAGGGGCAGCCCCAGGCAGCAGACTAATTGGAAATCCAGGGACAGCGCCTGAGGGAGGGAGGCACTGGAGCCCAGAACTTGGCCCTTCTTTCCTTTTCCTTTCCTCCCAAAGAAACAGTGGATAGAGTGGGGTCTCTCGGCGCTGAAAGGAAATCTTGGGACAGAACTCCTCCTGACTTCTCAGATACCTAGGCCAGGCAGATGGGATAGAGAAAGCTTGCTGGAGATAAATGGAGCATGGTTCCCACTGACACCAAAGGGATGGAGGTCAGATATCAGGAAGGACTGTCCCATAACCAAGAGATAGAATGAGATTCCCTGGGAGTATTCTTTCCAAAACTTGTAGACCCCTGCTAGTAGGGCCTGACAAGATTTACTCTATGTCCCCATCAAGCAGAGGAATGTCACCCCTCCTCCACTTTGTGGAGGGTGGAGGGGAGATGCCTGTTCTTTTTGAGCCCATCATGGAGGAGGGATCAGATCAGGAACCACTGGCTTTTGAATTGGGGGAGGCAGGTGGCTGGCTTGCATCTCTTCCCACCCTTCATTCCTTGCTGCTCTTCCCTGGGAGCCTCAGGCCTGTCCAGGTCACTGTCTTTGGGTTTATTTTTTGCTGGGCCTGGCCCTCCCCTGGGAGGGGAAGGGTAGGGAGAGAAGGAGGGAGGAAGGAACAGCTTTGTCAGCACAATCCCTGGCGCCTCTGCTCCTGCCCATTTGGCCTGACTGCCACCCTCTACTGGAGGGATCAGTCCCTGGGCATAATGGGGGTGCAGGCCTGGCCGGGGGACTTCCTCCCCTGGGGGCAGAACCAGCAGGTTAGAATTAGGCTTCTCTTTCGTCCTCCAATCCCCGCTACCAGAGCAGAGGCCTCACAGTCTGAGCAGATACAGGACTTCATTTCACAGATGTGGAAACTGAGGCCGGGAGGAGCAAGCGGATGACTGAGGACACAGCTCAGGAGGTGGGAGTTATATACTACAGTGTGTGTGAGGGGGGTGGGGGGCAGGAACTCTGCCTCTGTTCTCTACAAGGAGGGAACACCCCCCAGGTCATTCTCTCATCTGACTTTTAATCTTGGGGATGGTGGCAGCCTGGTGGGAGGAGCGTGTGTGACCCGAGACCCTGCAGAGGGAGGGCAGTACCACCTGGGGATGCCGGAAGGTGTTTTTCCCTCAGTATTGGGGATTGAACCCAGGACCTTACACATGCTAGGCAAGTTCTCTACCTCTGGACTACATCCAGCGCTTTTTAATTTTTTTTTTTGAGACAGGATCTCACTAAATCATTCAGACTGGGCTCTCGCAATCCTCCTGCCTCAGCCTCCCAAGTAGCTGGGATTATGTGCGCGTGCCACCCAGCCTTGGCTTCCCATGCTTTTTATCTTTTAAAAAAAATCCACATTAGCCTGTTTTACAGATAAGAGGATTAAGGTATAAAGAAGTTAAATGACTTACCAAGGTCAACACGGCTGATAACTGGCAGAGGCCGGGTTCCATCTGAGAAAGAGGCTCCTGGGAGCCAGGACTTACCTATACCCTGCTGCTTCCCCGACAGCGGGGTCTGGGCCCCTTCCTGTGCTCTTTTTCTCTCCTTCCCTCCTTCCCTTTCTTCTTCCTTCCTTTCTTGTTCTGGGCAGACCTCAGGGCCTTGGGCATGCTACCCTACCACTGAGCTCCACCCCAGCCCCCAGGGCCCTTCCTTTTAGGTGCAGACTTCCCCCAGCTTCCCTGGCCTGCTTCCCTGGCTCTGTCAGCAGGGAGTTGACCCCCTGAGACATCAGGGGGTCAACTCCCTGAGGACAGCCTCCCTCTCCACAGTGTCATCCCTGAGGCTCCTGTGTTGCCACCTCGTCCCCTGGGCATCTGAAACCCATCATCCCCCTCCAAACCTGCCCTCCTTCCTCGCTGCACCTGACTGTGATGCCCCCACAGCAGCGTCCAAGGCAGGACCCCTTCAGCAAGCACTCTTTGCTCCTCCTGGGCTTGCTGATACTTTGAGTCACTATTATAGTAACAGGACCATGATCATTCCCATTTTGCTGGGAGGAACCTGAGTCTCAGAGAAGGGAAACAAGGCCCAGCGAGTTACACAGCTCGTGTGTGACCCAGTCAGAATTCTAACCCATGACCAGTGACTCCCGAGCCCTCTGTAGTCCAATGTGTGGTGCTTTCCCTTCTACCTGTGGCTCCCTCCCTTCTCCCACCTGCCTCATCATCAGGCTGACCTCTGTCCCTCCTGCATGTTCCCAGTTCTTGGGAGGCACTCCTTATCCCAGGCTCAACTGGGGGTTCTCAACTCACTGTACACCATGCGTTCTTGGTTTTTCCACACTGAGCCATGGGGGAGAGGGGTCTGAGCCCCCTACATGGCACATGGTTTGGAAATGAATGCAGGAAGGATGGTGGCCTTGAGGCCAGTTGTAAGGAGAAGGGTGTTTGCCAACTGGAGAGAAGTGGAGAAAGGACACCGTGGTCCTCTGTGTGCTGAAAACTCTTGCCATTTTATCCCTAGAGTGTGTGCTCTAGGTGGAAGGAACAGTTAGAGCAAAGGTTTTGAGATGGGGCTTCAAAGTCCCTCTGCCCCAGGATCGCAGTCTCTGGGGGATCCAGGGCCCTCAGGGCTTGGCCTTGATCATTGGGTTATGGAGATGGGCCTTATCCTGTGGGCAGTGGGGAGCTATAGGAAGGATGGGCCAAGTCAGGGACACTGTATAGGAACCAGTCCTTGAGAGCTCTTTCTGAGCAAGCAAACTCCAGGTCATCTAGTTCTTCCAGTCCCCATGATGTGGCAGGCACTATTGATGATCCCACTTTGCAGGTAGGAAACTAAGGCTCAGAGAAGGGAAATGATGGGCCAAGTTGTACAGCTTGTCTGTGGTAGAGCCAGGATTTGAACCCGTATCTGTGTGACTCCCAAGCCCAGGCTCCAGAGGGTTCTCAGACACATCAGCACACTGGGGTGGTTTTCAGTGGCCTAAGGCAAAACTGAGGATAATAAGAACAATGTGGTGACTTTTTCATAAATCTAAATTTATTCCATTTAAAGGACTGTCTTTGGGTCTGAGATTATGTCTTTTCTTTTATGAAATGATGGGCTGGGAATTTTTTTTTTTTTTTTTTTTTTTTTTTTTTTTTTTGGTAAATGTCCTTACTTGGCAAAATAAAAAGTTGACAACCTTAAGCAGTCCCCTGAGTGTTTTTGGA
This sequence comes from Callospermophilus lateralis, assembly GCF_048772815.1. Lineage (NCBI taxonomy): Eukaryota > Metazoa > Chordata > Mammalia > Rodentia > Sciuridae > Callospermophilus > Callospermophilus lateralis. The sequence goes on along the minus strand of NC_135311.1, from coordinate 114,099,716 downwards.
AATTTTACCAGTGCGTGAAATCCCTGAGTCTGGGCGCCTTCCCTCCTAGCTGGAGGGCCAGAATAGGGAGTATTCTGGGGTAGATGGAAGGATTAGGGGGACAGAGGAGCCTCAGGCCCTGCCTCCCAGGACCAGCCCTGAGCTCTTTTCCAAGATTGGACTTGGGGGGCAGGGCCAGCCAAAATCAGGAGCACTGGATCAGAAATCAGCAGGCTGGGTTTGGTGCCTGCACCTGCTTCCTGGAGACTGTGTGATATACTAGGCAGGTGAACCAACCTCTCTGAGGCACCAACTTCCTTCCACATAGAAGTACAGTTATGATCTCCACCTGCCCACCTCACAGGGCTGCCTCCTGTACCAAGTGCTTGGTAAATTACAAAGTGCTCTGAAGAACGGGTGTGTGTGTGTGTGTGTTTTAATATATATAGTGTATATATATATATATATATATATATATATATATATATATATATTTCTTTTTCATATTTATTTTTTAGTTATAGGTGGACACAATGTCTTTATTTTATTTTCATGTGGTGCTGAGCATCGAACCCAATACCTCTTGCAGGTGAGCACTTTATCTCTGAGCCACAACCCCAGCCTCATATAATATATATATTTAATACATATGTATTTGGTACTGGGGATTGAACTCAGGGGCCTTTGGCTGCTAAGCCACATCTTCAGCCCACTTTTGTATTTTATTTAGAGACAGGGTCTCACTGAGTTGCTTAGTGCCTTGCTTTTGCTGAGGCTGGCTTTGAACTCGTGAGCCTCCTGCCTCGGCCTCCCGAGATTATAGGCGTGGGCCATCATGCCTGGCTGGTTTTAATATTTTATTTTCCCTTTCTGGGCTGCCACTTCTCTTGGGCCCTCACTTGCCTGCACTGTTTGAGCCTTGAGGAAGAGACCTTGAGGGGAGTATTAGGCCCTGTAAGAGCAGGTCACTCAACCTGGAAATTCTTTTCCTCAGGAGCCCTGGATGGCAGCTCAGAGATACACTTGGGCTGAGGCCTGGGGAACTCTGGGAAAATAATGCACTTCCCGGGAGCCAGGCTCAGAGTTCTCAGCACGGAGTCTGGCATTTAGTAATAAGAGTCATAGTCTAATCTATAGCAGGTATTGTGCTAAATATTTCTCACAATGTACTTCAAGAGCCCTATGAGGTAGGTATTGTCATTATCCCTGTAATCTACAAGAGGGCACTGCAGTGTGCAGGTTAAGCACGTGCCTTGTCACAGACCGTAGGTGGCAGGAGGTGGTGAATGCTCTCTGGTCTCCGTCCAGACGACAGAGTGCCCTGAAAGCCTGAGTGTTCAGAGACCCTGTGCTGGGCCAGGGTGGGAGCATTGGCAGAGCTGCAGTGGGGGTGGGGCGCCCCTAGTGCATGTTATGGCCGGGGCTTGGAGTGGGGAAGCAAGAGGCACAGTCCGGCTGGGTGGCTTCCAGCAGTCACCTCCCTCTCTGGGGCTCAGCCTCCTCCTCTGCTTTGCTCTTAATAATAATAAAGATATTAATAGCAAGTGTTTATTGAGCACTTACCAAGTGCCAGCTGCTGCTCGGGAACTTGCCATGCCTTCTCTCACTTGGTCTCTCAAAAACCCTGTTGTTGGGCCCCTTTTTCCAGATGAGGGAGTTGAGGCACAAAGATGTTAGTTAAGTAACTTGCCTGGGTGTAGGTAGCACTTGTCGGGAGTCAGACCTCAGAACTCCAGTTCTAGTGGCACTTATCCCACTGCCTGCAGCCTTCAAGTGAAAGTCCTGCTCCTACCCTGTTCTATACTGGGAACTTGTTCTACACTTGCTCTCATTTGGGAAACTTCACTGGTAGTCTTTTGAGGCAGACCTTATGCTTTATGCTGGGGACAGAGCAGTGAATCAGACCTTCCCCTGGGGAACAAGGGGGCCCAGAGGTTGGCAATTACCAGGCAGGGAGATAAGTGCTACTGTACAGAGTCCTGCAGGAGCCCGCACAGAGCAGCCCTAAAGCTGCACACAGCCCTAAAGTGGGCACAGCAGGGAAGCTTTCCCAGAGGAAGAGGCTTATATTGCAATAGGAGGGACAAGAGGGATGGGAGTCAGCCAGGCGAGGAGAAGCAGGGAGCAGTGTTCCGGACACAGCGACTAGCCCAGGCGGAGACCCAGAAGTGAGGCTGAACATGGCATTTGCAAAGGACAACAAGAAGTCAGCCGAGTGGAAGCCTAGAGGACGCGGGGGTGTCCAAGAAGAGGCTGGGATGCTAGCAGGCCTGGGTTGGTGGGGACAGTGCCAGGCTGAAGAGCAGCACCTTCCTGGAACTGGAGGTGGGTGGACTTGGGCAGATTTGTATTTTGTAAACTCCTGTCTTGGACCGTGAGGAAGATGGCGGAGGGAGGTCTCTGGCAAGGAGCCCCGGGGGAAGCCATTGCACTGGGCCTCCTTTTTCCTCTTCCTTTCCCCCAGGGCCAGCCCTCTGAGTGCCTCCTCCACAGCTGTCCACTAACCCTGCCCAGGGCCTGCCAGCCTCAACCTGGCCAGGAGCCCTGGGACTTTGCCTGTAGGGAAAGCTCTGCAGCTTATGCAAACCCGAGTGGGAGGTGGGGGTAGGGGGAGGCATGTGTGCTGAGCGGGGGTGCCTTGGAAGCAGGGAGGGTAGGTGAGGGCCCTGAGGCTATCTAGAAAGAGAGTCTGGAGATATGGGTTTGGGGTCTTTGGGGGTCTCTAGAAAAGTGTCTCATGGGAGCACACAAGGATTTGGCCCAGATGATGGTGGGTACTCTGGAGGGGGGGCAGGGCCTGGGTAGCTGACCAGTTCCAGCTCCTCTCTCTCTTTTCTTCTCAAGGGTATGCAAATAACTGGTCTCAGTCAGCCCCCACAGTCTACTGATGGGGAAGCTGAGGCTGCAAACTGGACAGGAACTAAATAAACTCAGGTCAATGGTGGAACCCAAATCAGAACCCTCGGTCTCAGTTGTCCCCAACATGATAAACAAACCTCACCAAAGTTGACCTGGGCCCAAGTGCCCTCTGGGTGGTCTTGGACAGGTTTCTCAACTTCTCTGAGTCTTAGTCTCTGGGTCCAAATTGTTCCCTTATATTGGGAAGGAGGTCCTCTCTCCCACTTGGTAGTCCACAAAGCATTTTATGTTTATTGTTTGCAATACTGTGAATTGAATCCAGGGGCACTCTACCACTGAGCTACATCCCTAGCCCTTTTTATTTTTAATTTGAGACAGGGTCTCACTAAGTTATAGAAACTGGCTTCAGACTTGCTATCCTCCTGCCTCAGTGTCCTGAGTTGCTGGAATTACAGGCATGGACCACTATGCCTGGCTCCACAAAGGTACTTTAAAGCATATCTGGCCTGTTGTGGAGTATAATTATTGTGTGTTCAGTGCATCCCACTGAATTCCTGTAACAGCCCGGGAGGAGCTATTACACCATTCTACACACAAGGCCCTGAAGGTAGAAGTGGCTTTCCTGAGGTCATTCGACTGAGAAGTAGCAGAAGCCCCAGGTGTCCAGGTGTCTACCCAGACCCTTGATGAACCCAGCTCCAATTTGAGTCTGTGCTCCCCATGTAAATCAGCTGGTATCACAAGCAAAACCCATGAGGCAGCTGGGCAGGGGTGTGTGTGTGTGTGTGTGTGTGTGTGTGTGTGTGTGTGTATAATGGGCCTGGCTGGCCTCCTGGCTGGAACTCAGCTCACCCTGTGCCCATGATCAGCCTGGCTGCAGCTGCTGCCCTGTGGAAGAAGAGACCTTCGCCCTTGCCCTCCTGCACCAAACGTTCTTTTGCTGGGCCTGGCTTGCCAGGGGGGCGGGGTGGGTGGGACTGCCTGTGGAATGACCACAGGGGCACCTGCCAGCCCTTCCCACGGTGGGATCTGACTATCTAATGCTCCTCACATGACAGGCATAGGATGCGCCCAGGGCTGGGGAGAGGGATTTGGAGTCTCCTAATCCTGAGCTGCAGCCCTCCCTCTGTCTTGGCCAGGGCCGTGGGAGAGGTTTGTCCCTGCACTGTGCCCAGTGGCCCTAGTTCAGATCCCTGGCATACACCCAGCTCTCTGCTTGGGGCCTTCTCTGCCCTTCTCATGCTCCCCACCCTCCCACCATTTGGGCAGAATTGGGAATCAAGGGGGAAAATGCTGGGCAGCTGGGGCTGATGGAGGTGTCCTGTTATGCAGCATTTGGGGCCGGAGCATGGGGGCATTGTCAGGGAGGTTTAGGACCTATGTTAGGGCAGAAGATTAGTTGGGGTGCAGAGATGAAGTGTTTGGGGCTAATCCTGGGCTACCCCTTCCTGCAGAAATTTGGCTACAAGTCAGGGAGGCAAATGTGTGGACCATGCCCCCCCCACCCCTGCTGGGCAGTAAACACTGTCGTCGCCTGGGAGATGGGCCCAAACATCCCGGCCCCCCACGGGTTATTTATACCAGGACTCCCTCTCCTTCTCTGGCCTGATATGGCTCCTCAATCCACCCTCTGAGCTGGGAGACCTGAGCTGAGGGTCCAGCTCCCTGTCAAGGAGGGAGGCCCCAGTAGCAGGCCTGCTTATACCCTACCAGGAACTGGGCACCAATCTCTACAGCCTGTCCCTTTGGAGGCCGTGGGTCTTGTTGATCAGAAGCATGTTCCCAGGCCTTGGGTAGCTCTGAGAGGCCAAGGCCTAGGAGAGAGGCCGGAGCCCTGGGACTGAGCCCTGGGTTTCTTCTAATGGTCTACATGACTTGGCCACTTCCAATTTCTCTCTGTGTTCAGTGGGAAGGAGAGTCTAGATTAGAGCAAAAATTTCAATCCAATTTATTTATTTATTTATTGTTTGTTTGTTTGTTTGTTTGTACTGGGGATTGAATCCAGGGTTGCTTAACCACTGAGCCACATCCCCACCTTCTTTATTTTTCATTTTGAGATAGGGCCTCACTAAGTTGCTGAGGCTGACCCGGAACTTTCAATCCTCCTGCCTCAGCCTCCTGAGTTGCTGGGATTACAGGTGTGTGCCTCCATGCCTGGCTTCAATCTGTTTTAATCAGTAGATCTAGTCCTTGAAATGAAATCTGGTATATAAGCACAGCACATAGATAAAACACACCACAGCAGGGCTGATCTGGGAGGGGGTCCAGAATTCTGCCCACTCAAGCCTGTGTGGCCCTACATACTAACCTGGAGTCTGCATGTGGCCCTCCTTGATCTAGAACACTGAGTCAGAGCTGCTGGTGTGTGAGCCTGAAGGCAGCTGATCTGCAGTGAGTGTAGATGGAACCTGAATGAACAGGCTGGGGCATCCACAGGTGTGTACCCAAGGCTCCTCCTAAGGAGAGATGGGCCCAGTGTGGGAGGAGATGGGGGCATGCCGTGGATCAGAGGGTAGCAGGGCCAGTGTGTCCCTTTCATGCCAGGTTTCAAGCAGCCTGGGACTCCAAGGATTCTAGGAATTTAAATTCAAACTTCCAGATTGTTCTGCAGGTGCATGTGTCAGGAAGGATAGAACATATTTTATTGAATACCTTGTTAACTTGATTTAAACTTTTTAAGTATTTAGACTTATAGTATGTGGGTCTCCATTTGTACTTGTTCCCTTCCCTGCCAGTGTTAGTGGCAAGTTTGCATCAACTCTCCCTTCTACCTGCCCACCTCAGCAGCGTCCCTAAGACAGCCTTCCCAGAACCCTCAGGCTTCGGAGGACAGGGTCAAGGTCTAAGTCACTGAGGCTCAAGGTCCTGGCAACCTGGGTCTTCTGTTCACTCCTCAGATATTGTCTGAGTATCCACTTGGGCTAGCCTGCGGAACGTGCAAGAGTCAGACTGGCCCTGCCCTAGAGGATGGATCTCAATGAGGGGGTGATTTGAGAGTGGACAGAGGTAGGAACAGTTTCAGCACACAGCTTGTGAGAGAAGAGAGTGACAAGGGGGTCTCAAGAGTGCCCAGAGGGGCCCTGGAATCCCAACCTGGGGCCAGAACAGCTCTTCTTCCCAAAGCAGAACAGGGATTCTTGGGATAGAAGGGCACAGAAGTCACCAACATGGAAATGTTCAGGGCATGGGGAAGGAGTGTGGCTGATTCTTAGGGTGCTTATAGCCTCCAAGGCTGGGCTGAGGAGCTTGGGTTTAGATGGGAACAGAAGCGACTGTAGGACTGTCAGTGGAGGAGGGGCATTCAGACTGTGAGGCCACATGGGCTGGGGCTGGGCTGAGCTCTGGATTCCTGTAGGCAGTTAACTGGGCAGCTGGAGGGAGAATGGGGCTGAGTCTGTTCTGGCCAGGAGTGGGAAGTGGAGGCTTAGGAAAAAGAGGTGATCTACTCTACCCTCTGGGATCATACCTCCTATCTCCTGTCTTGTCTCATGCCATTCCACTGCCCTGAGTCTCCAGGTTGGAGAAAAGAGCACATCACCCTCACTCCCTTCCTCAAAGTAGATCCCTTCAAACAGTAGACCAGTCAGGACACCTCAGTTGTCCAGGAAGCTTTCCCTGGCTGACTGGATCCTCTTTCATTCGTTTATTCATTTTATCACTCAGTAAATATTAAGTGAGAGCCTACATTGCACCAAGCTTTGTTCTAGGTGATGGAGAGAGTGTGAACAAGATACAGTCCCTGGCCAGGCGCGGTGGTGCTCGCATGTAATCCCAGCAGCTCAGGAGGCTGAGACAGGAGGATCAGCAACGGGCGAGGCGCTAAGCGATTCAGTGAAGCCCTGTCTCTAAATAAAATACAAAATAGGGCTGGGGATATGGCTCAGTAGTCAAGTACCCCTAAGTTCAATCCCTGGTACCAAATAATAAATAAATAAATAAAGTCCCTGCATTCATAGCTTGATTTATGGGGGCCAGAGGACCAGAACTGTGTCTATCCCTAGTGCCCACCCTCTATCTATGTATGTCTGAGCTGGGTCCCCGGTGACTTGGGTACAGGGATTCTCCCCATTACCATTCATTTGCTCCAGCAACCCTTGGTCAGCACTTGCTTCTCTAGACACTGAGCCATAGGGAGGGGCCCAATGCCCAGCACCTGATTCTCTCTATTCACTCCAGATGAACTTTGAGCCCCTTACAAAGACCTTCCTGGCCTTGGTTTCTTTCTTTCTTTCTTTTTTTTTTTTTTTTTTGGTATTAGGGATTGAACCCAGGGGCACTTAATCACTGGGCTATACTCCCCAGCACTTTTTATTTTGTATTTGGAGACAGGTCTTGCCAAGTTGCTTAGGGCCTTGCTCCATTGCTAAAGCTGCCCTTGAAATTGTGATCCTTCTGCTTCAGCCTCCCAAGCTGCTGGGATTACAGGCCTGCAGAGCCTTGCTGGCCTTTCTTTCTTTTTTAAGATTTTTTTTAGATGTCAATGGACCTTTATTTTATTTATTTATATGTGGTGCTGAGAATCAAACCCAGTGCCTCACACATGCTAGGCTAGGTTTCTTTATCTACTGAGTGGGGCTTTGAGGAGGTCCTAAGGAGGGGAGGGGAGCAAGAGATGGCTCAGCTCCAGTAATGCCCATGAATGGGCAACTTGGGTTCTGTGGTGGGAGTTGGAGGGGTACCAAAGATTCAGTATTTATTTCATTATCAAGACAAGATAATAATAGTTGCTACCTATAGTGGTCACTGTCAGCCAACCCCATGTATCTTCTCACATGCATCTTAGTATTATTTTTCCTCACATGCAGCTCTATTTGGTGGAGGTACATGGGTGTATCTTTTCTCTCATTTTCTGAATGAGGAAACTGAGTCTTAGTAAAGTGAAATGACTTATATGAGGTCACACGTGAAACTACCTGACACTGGGAGCTCTTGAGCACCGTGCTATATAATGTGCTGTCTGGCACCTGCCCCTCCTGGGCACTCAGCCTGAGAGTGAAAACCCAGCCCTGGCACCCGTCCCCCTAACCCTCCCCCCTGGTCCCCTCAGTGGCTGGCACCGCCCCGAGCCTGGGCACTGGGTCCTGCGACCCCGGCTGGGCCAGTACCCGGGGCTGGATCAGGCCAGGACTCGACTCAGGAGCCTTGGTACCTCGGGGTCCCGGGGCGCTTGGTTTCTGCACCCAGCCCTGGAGGGTGGGCAAGCCGCGGACGGGTGGGGTGTTGCGTCCTCCCTCTCCGCCCCAGGCTTCAGGGACGCGACGGTTCCTTCACACTTTCCGCTTGGCCCGCTGCTCGCCTTTCAGGCCGCCGAGTTTTCAATTGTTAATTTGGAAACGGAAAAAGAAGCCGGCCGGGCGGGGAAGAAACCCGAGCCTAGCGCCGCCCCTCCCGCGCCCGGAGTCCGCTCTCGCCGAGGCCCCGCCCCTCCAGGTCCCCAGAGCCACGCCCAGCGCTGGCCCGCCCCGCCCGCCCCACCCCTCCAGCGTGCCCCGCCCACACCGAGACCCGGGATCGCGGAGTCGCGGCGCCTCGGCAGAGGGGGAAGGGACCCCGCGTCAGAGACGCGCCGAAGGCTGGCCCGGGGAGGAGTCCCTCGGGAGCCCTCCCCCTCCCGAGGAGGCCGCCTGGTTGTTGGCCTCTTGTGTCCTGAGGTGAACCCAAGCCGCACGTGGGCGTCTTCCGGTTAGACCCCTGCCTCCGGACCGCAGGACCGGGTACCACGGGCACCATTAGGCAGACTGAGAAACTGAGTCCCAGAGAGGGACCTTTCACTTGTTCGAAGTCCCACAGTCAAAGCAGAGCTGAGTTCAAGTCCTTTTGTGGCGGTTATACATACAGGCAGTACCAGAGATGCAATTTGTCCCCTTTGCCTGATTCCCACCGCTTCTGTGGTTAACGGATCATTGGAATTTCTGCTTCGGTCTGTCCTGACTCCTCCTTGATATCATTATTCACTTATGGGAGAGTTTTGGAAGAGAAGGAAGTTCATCTAGACTTTCCATGCAAATGGAATGTAAAAGACACTCTTGCGGCGACTTCAGAACATTGAAGTCCCAGAGGACTGGTAGCTTTAGGAGCTGTCCAGGCCTCACTTTCCATGCGGGAAGCTGGAGCGAACAGTCCCAGATGGACCAGAGAAAAACAAGGCCCTGGAGAGACCCTTACTCAATCCCTTCCTCATGAACTGAAACTCTGACAGTTTCTCACATCTTCGGCTGACTGTTGGCAGAGTTAGGAGAGTGAACCTGTGGACTTAGGTTCCTAGCTCTGCTTATGCCCTTGTGCTTCCCCCTCAGCTGCCCCCAATCCTGACACCTCTCTTAGAGTCACCAAGCAGGCTCCTGACTCTTAGAAGATTCTGGATCTGCTGGAACTGCAGGCTGGGCAGCCTTCCCTTTACCAGGATGCTGAGGAAAATGAGAAGAGGTGTCTGTAGATGCCAGTCCAGTTTCCAGCTTAAGGAACCCCCTGGCCCAACTGTTCTTCTAGCTTAGCTGTGGAACTGGCCCAGAGAAGCAAAGCACCTAGCCCAAGTTTGCTCACACAGCAAGGCTTTCCTTTCTTGCAGGGCTTATTGGGTTCAGTCTGGCTCTTTCTGGGTTTGGGGATCCCATGGGGAGCATGCTCTCAGGGCAGCAGTGAGTAGCAGCCCCAGGTGTGGCCTGTGAGTTTGCATGTTGCTTTGCTTATTAGTAGCGAAGACATTGAGACTCCCCTCCTGCTTCATACCCACAAACCTCCCACTGGGTGGGGTCTTCGGCAGCTGAGTCTGCAGAACTCCCAAGATAGGCTCCTATTTGGCACCTGAGTTCCCCAGGGGGCCCTGCCCTCCCTGAAGCTCTTGTTCCACCCTGTCAGCTCTTGTTGGTACTCTCAGCTCTGGGAGTACTGAGAACCAAGTGACAGAGACTAAGCTCTTTCCCCTGTTTTGGAATCTTCCCTTCCCTCCTTCCTCCCCCCTCTGTACAGGTTCTGCTGATTCTAAGAAGACAAGATTCCTTAGAGGTGACCCTGACCCCCATTAAACTCAAGTGCTGGGTAACTGAGCAATCCTTGAACCCAGTGCCACCCTATACATACAGCAGAAAGGGCAGGGGCTGATCCCTCTTGGCCCCAGGACAAGGGGAATTTTGGAGTAGGAGTGAGGGGTAAGTGACTGGGTCCTGTCACGGAAAGAGGAGATATTAAAACATTACCTCAGGAACTGGGAAATCTGGGGGGCCAGGCCCAGCTCTGTCTCTAATCTCCCATAAAATCACAGGTAAGTCAGGTCCCTCTCTGGGACTCAGTTTGGTAACATATAAAGAAGAGGATTTGTGGATTTCTAAGGGAAATTTCAGTGCCAGTATGTAGCCAGTATCTGATCACATCTTGCCACCTCCACTTCTCCTTGAACAAGTCACCTCATCTCTTGCTAGGATTGTACCATTAGATTCCCAATTCCAGGTGGGGAAAACACCCCGCCCCACCCCAGTGTGTTCTCCCCCCTGCTGCCGGGGCAGTCTTCTGCAAATATAGGTGAGCTCATGCTACTCCTTGCTCACACTTGCCTTAGAGTACTGGCCAGTCCTCAGCAGCCAGTGGGTTTCTGCTTCCACCTCCACTGCCTCTCTGCGCCCCCTCCTCCACCACTGCTTACAAACCTGGGAGACTGCTCCTTTCTGATCCTTCTGGAATATACCAGGCACCTTTCTGGCTCAAGTCTTTTGCACTGGCTTTTCTGTCTGCTCAGAGACTCTTCTCCAGGTGCCCACATGGCTCATTCCCTCTTCCATCTTTACTCAAATGCCACCTTCTCAAAGTTGCTTTCCCTGACCACACTCTAAAGTAGTCTCCCCCACTTCCACACTTTCCCCCTTTCCCACTTAATTTTTCTCCACAGTCATCTGACAATTTGAACATTTACTGGTTTATTTGCTATCTCTCCTTCCCACCTCTAAGCCAAAAAAGAAGGCAGGGCTTTGTAAGCCTTTATGCCTGGCCCAGGGTGAGCACTAAGTGTGTGGTTGCTAAATGAATGAAGGAATGAGTGAGTGCATGCTCCATGGCTCTGGGCTGTGTGGTTTCCTCATAATCCCTCCTGCTTTGGGAAGGGTTGAGGTATAGAACCAGCTAGGGCCAGCAGTGCATTCTGGGAAGGAGTGGTACTCATGAGAGGATGCACCCTGTATCAGGAAATCTCTTCCTATCACCCACTTGTCTCAGGCATAGGGCATGCAGTGGGGAAAGGACAGGATCTTTGGGTCTGTGGGAGGCAGCCACTCAAACAGCCTTTCATATGATGGGGCGTACTCAGTAATGAAGGTGAATAAATATAGAGATGGGGGTTGGGGGGTTAAGAGAGTGTCAGGTGGGGCCTCCCCTTAACTCAGTCAGTTTAGTGGCAGAAGTAGCATACGAAGGTGGGGAGGTGAAATAAAAAAGGTGGGGAGGGAAAAAAAAGCTTCATTGGCTGTGATCAGGGACTAGAATGATGCTTGTGGAGTATCAGCTTCCAGGCTGGGTAACTGGGAGTGAAGAATAAGGTTGGGTAGGACCTTCCTTGCAACCATGCTAAAATTAAATTACTGAGGATTAAAGCCAGGGTTGCTTTATCACTGAGCTACATCCCTATCCCTTCTGATTTATTATTTTGAGATAGGGTTTCACTACACTGCTGACAGTCTAAATTGCTGAGGCTTGCAATCCTCCTGCCTCAGCCTCCCAAGTTGCTGGGATTTCAGGGGTGTGCCACCATGCCCAGCTAGATTTCACACTTAAAAAACAAACAAACAAACAAACAAACAAACAAAAAAACCCAACAAAGCTCTTTGTTCAAATGAAATCTTATGCCAAACCCAGCATGTAAAACTGGGCTACTAGAATGCATATGGAGGTTCTCAGTGGAGCTAGGGGAAGATTTCCACCTGCCCTCTTGGTTAAGTTTCTGAAATTCTGGCTGAATATATTCCAACCCTTAGTTCCTCTTCACTTCCATGGCCTTCTGGTTGGGAGGGCTCATGGCTCCTTGTGTGAGAAGTCAGTGCTGCCTGGCTAGCCCCCCAAAGATGGATGGACTCTGCTTCTTCCTTGTTCTGTCCTTGGCTTATGTTGACATGTTTCTCAGTTCCCTCACCTGGTGCAGTAGGCAATCTGGCTGGCATGGGAGAAGGAACAGGGAGAACAAGCCAGGGTTGTGGGGATAGGTCAAGTGGGAGAGGATGAGGCTGTTCTGCATTGTATCAGCCTGTTTTCTGTTACTATCACAGAACACCCAAGATGGTATTTTATAATGATAGAAGTTTATTTAGCTCACAGTTCTGGAGGCCCAAGGGCATGGTGCCAGCATTGACTTAACTCTGGTGAAGGCCTCATAGTAGATAGTGTCACAGTTGCAGGAGTGACTGTGAGAGTGAGAGATCATGTGGTGGAACAACAAGCCAAAGTCTGGAGTCCGAGGAGAACTAGTTCATCCCTTCTGAGTGCATGCCTCCAATGACCTAATAACCTCCACGAGGCTCCACCCCTTCTACATCCACCACCTCTTAACATCAGCACACTAGGGACCAAGCTCCCAATACATGAGCCACCGGGGGACAAACCACATTCCAACTATAGCTCTTACCAAATGTCTTGTTCAGAAGACAGCACCTTCCATATGCTGGGGTACTGAAGTCACTCACACTAGCTCAAGAAAGACTGACATGTGGCCTTGGGTGCGACTCAGTGGGAGAGCACTTGCCTAGCATGGGCAAGGCCCTGGGTTCAGCCCCCAGCACCCCCCCCCCACACACACACACACACTCACATTCAAGACTGGCAGATGGTAAGGAAAGAAGAATGTTGCAGAGACTTCATGGCAGGAATCACATCTGGGATTCATGGGATAGAGAGCGGGAGATGAAATGCTGGTGTTGTTGCCATTGGTCCCTGCGCCTCTGCCACCTTTCTGCTAGATTCCTATTTTTGTTCCTGAGAAAACATCTGATTGGTTCAGCCCTACCTACAGATGGAAACTTCTTGGGTCATTCTCCAGTCCTGGATGAATCAGCGGCAGCCAGGGCAGGGGCTTGGGGCCATCCATGGACAGCACTGGGCAGTCGGTGCACTACAAAGGGACTTGGCATCGAGGGCTGAAGTGGTGCTGAAATCCAGCCTGTGCCTAGGCATGTCAGCCTGCAGCCAGGGATGCCTGTTTCTAAGAAGGCCAGCTACAGGAGGTCAGGCTATAGGCAACGCATTTGTCTAGTTGGTCCTCCAAGATGGGATATTTTTTTTTTTCATAGTTTGCACTATGTGCTGGCAGCTGCTCTCCCTCCAGGGACATCGTCAGAGAAAGTAGAACTGAGCTGAGGACCAACTCTCTCCCTCCCACCTCACTGCTGGAGAGTCATCAGGCAGAGGGAACCTTAGCCGTCATTGACTTGGCCCCCACTTTCATGTTGTGGACAGGGAAACTGAGGCTCCATCAAGACCTCATCTCAGCCCCGAGCCCCAACTCAGGCCTCTGACCCGGAGAAGCAGCGGCACAGCAGCAGCCCTGGTGTGGAGCCGAGGATCACGTGCTCTTGCTCCCTTTGCCATATTTAGAATCGCTGGATCAGGGGAAACTTCTCCTCCCAGCCCTGGAGGATTCTTGGAAAGAGCCTCGCTCTGAGACCAGCTGACTGCTCCTCCCCTTATCCCCCTTCACGAGAAAGGAAGGTCCCACTCTCCCCAGAGAACTGGGGGGCCCCTAGGCCACCCTGTACCCTGTTGTCAGGAAGTGTCTGTCAAGTCTGGCTAAGTCCCTTCTTCAGTATCAGCTCTGGTTTGGGATTCAAGAAGTCCCTTGCTGCAGGCAGGTGGTGGGGCTCACGGCCTTTGCCCTCAGGAACCTTGGTTGGGTGGCAACATACTGGCCCAAGAGTCCTCCAGCTGAGGGAAGACAGAACCCTGCTATTGGGACCCTGGACTGGGGAGCAAGGAGGGAGTCACACACTCCCCAAGCCACAGGCAGAAGCCAGGGAGCCAGCTGGTGGCTGGCAGGCCCCAGACACTGGCAAGGATTGGTATAGTGTGAGGGAAAGGAGGAAGGAAGCTCTGGAGGAAGCAAGGGGCAGGGCCTGCATGTGCAGATACTTTGGCCTGCGGGGAGGCGGGGGGCTTGTGTCTCCTAGTCCCAAAAAGGCTGCTTCCTCGCTGGATTATCAAGCCTTAACAACAGAAAAACCAGACAAAACACAAAAATGCTTGTGTTGAGCTCCTGGGATGTTCCAGGTGTTGAGCTGATCCTCGCTGCCGGGGGATAATGGCCCTGTGTTCCCATGGGAGCCCTCTCCCGGCCGGAGCACCTCCTTCTCATCAGATCTGCCACTCGCTGTTCCCTAGGTGGGCCTTGCCTCCTCTTCACAGGGTGCCCCCGGGAGCAAGCCCCTCTCCCACCCTCTCTCTGCCTCCTCATCCTGCCTGCTCAGAGGCAGCTGGAGGGGCCTTCCTGGGTAGCAGCAGTCCTCTGCCCTCAGCTTCCCTGGGGACTTCTTCCCATTGCTGGCTCCTCTCTCCTGCAGCTCTGGCTCCTGCTTTCCTGGCCCCTTCCACTCTGAGGTGCTCCTCTTAGGAGACTCCCTGCTCCCTTCCTCCTTGGCTACCCGGCCTCTCCTTTTTGCAGTCAGATCTCTTTGAAGAGTTCCATCTCACTCATCGCCTCCACTTTCTCACCATCCTCTTCTCCTCTGGCCCTCTTCTCCTTCTGGCACTGTCCTGACCAAGGTAATAGTAACCAACGTGTCACCAAATCCAACGGACATTTTTCAGACCTTATCTCACATCCTGGCAGCATTTGACACGTGTCCACTCCCTTCTTGAAACTTTTGCTTCACGCGGTCTCTCTGATGCCTCTCCCCGGCTCCCCTCCCATTGCTGGTGCACCTTCCTGCTCTGGCCCCTTTTCTCTCTGGCTCCACAGGGCCTTGGCTAAATTCACCACATTCCCGTTGGACTGTCTCAGCTATTCTGTGACCTCTACCTTGATGTCCCCCACATCTGCATTGTCCCACAGCCTTCTCTGTCCCTGTAACTTGCTCTCAGGGGCACTCCTCCCTCCACCGCCCCCCATGGGCCCTCCTGCTTCCCACTCACCCATAGCACTTTTGTCTGTCCGGTTCCCTAGACCACAACAGAGGGGTCATTCTCCCTCACTCGCTCCATTTCTAATTAATCACCAGCTCTTTCTTCCTACAGCTTTCTCCAAGCCATCTCCTTCTCTCTACTCCCTGCTGCCACCACCCTGGTCAAGGTCACCATCATCTGTCAGCTGCCTTACTGTGAAGCCCTGTGCTTAGTTTTCCTGATCAGCCCCATGCTCCACACTGCCCCCGTGTGGTGGTCCTGAAACACAAATCAAACTGTGTCATTCCCCCTCTTCAAATTCTTTTTTTTTTTTTTTTTTAATATATTTATTGTTTAGTTTTCGGTGGACACAACATCTTTGTTTGTATGTGGTGCTGAGGATCGAACCTGGGCTGCATGCATGCCAGGCGAGCACGCTACCGCTTGAGCCACATCCCTGGCCCTCTTCAAATTCTTCAATGGCTCCCTATTGCCTTTAGGATGATGTTCAGATGCCTGAGGGTACCACTAGAGGATCTGACCCTTTATGGCTTCCTCACCATTCCCTGCATTTTAAGTCCCCACCACGAAGAACTACTAGTCATCCTGGGCATAGACTCCTACATCTCTGTTGCTTGCACAGGCTACTTCCTCTGCCTGGGGCACCCTTGCCCCTATCTAGTCACTTTGGCTGACTTGAAGTCTTCTTGGGGCCCTCCCAGTTCCCTTAGCTCACTGTCCTTGCCTTGTCTATCATGTCACCACTGTTATACTTGTTAATGTCTTAGGACCTGGATTATTCACTTGTGGTTTTACAATGAACCTGACTGAGCGTAGATGACAATTCATGTTTCTGAGGGAATATGGTTCAGAGACTTAGGTGACAACCTCTTTCCGGCTGTGCAATTCCTGTCATTTCCCTCACCTATTAGATCCCCGCCTCTTCAGCCTCCCACCACCTGTCCTTCCAGGGATAATCCTAGAGAAGAGTGGAACATTTTGAGGACAACAATGGTTTGTCTTGTATGAAGATCACTCTGGCTGCTTTGAAGAGGGTGGGTTATGTGAAATAGGAGTAGAGGCAGGAGCTGGATGATGGTGGCTCAGTCAGGACAGTGACACTTGGCTAGAAATATGTTCCAAAGGTGGAACCAATAGAATTTATTATAGAGCAGGAATGTACAGGGCAAAGGACAGGAAGAATCAAAGATAACTCAGTCTGCTTGAGCCCCTGTGTGCTCTTACCAAGATGGAAGGTTTATGGGTACATGGAGAAGTGGTTTTTTTTTTTTTTTTTTTTTTGGTGGGGGGCATGTTCTGTTTTAGAAACCACCAGACATCCAGGAAGAGAAGTCAAGTAGGCAGGTGAACACGATAGCTGGATTCCTAGGAGGGGCTACCATACCCTCATACCTGCTAAGGGCAAAGGCCACTGTAGTAAGGGAGGGGGACAGGATTCCTGTTTTTATTTTAAAGGAAATGGATTTTAAATGAATATTAGTTCATTGTTATTACCCAAGAAATCCATGTTCTTAAAAAGTTTTTAAATTAGAAAATAAGCAAAAAAAGCAAAACTAAAGCCCCCGATCTCTTAATTTTGCCACCAAAAAATAAGCCCTGCTGACTTTTGGTATGTATATAAAAAGCATCTACATTTTAAACATTGGGATCACATTGCATTGAAGTTTTGTGTGGACATTTGAAGATGTGTAACTATTGACATGGCAAGAAAAATGTTGAGGAAAAGAATTTTGAAACAGCTTCAGTAGGAATCCCCAGGGCCCCTGCTAATGAGTCCCCCGGGGCAGCTGAGAAAGAGGCAGAAGGATTTCTGCTGAGGGCCAGAGTGAAGGCCCATAAAGGTTTGGCAGCCACCCTTTCCAGAGGAGGGCCCTTCCTGTCCCAAACCCTGTGCCAGCTGCAATCACCACCCAGCCACCAGCCCAGCCGTGGCTGTAGCTAATGACTGGATCTGAGGAGCCGATGCTCCTTCCCCTCCCTGTGCCTTTGCTGATTCGGCTCTTGGCCGGAACTGGCCAAGGAGGCTTCCTTCTCACTCATTCATCCAAAGCCCTTTATGGACATCTGCCACTTGCCTTCTCAACCCCAGCATCTGCTGAGATGCAGCCCCAGATCCTGCCCTTCAAGAAGATATAATGGGGCCCCAGCAGAGCCATGCTCTATACCTGTTTTTCCTCCCTCAACAGATAGGGAGACTGGCTCTCAGATAGGATTTGACTTCACGCCCATGCCCTTGCCACATGAAACCTGAACACAGATAAAACCATGCAGAGAGTGACTTGGATCACATAAAAGGAGACAAGCACAGGGAGGAGGGAGTTTTGAAGAGGGAACCAGGCATGTGGGATCCCAGGCTCCATAGAGCAGGTTGTGTTTGTGACAGGTAAAGGGTGCAGGGAGGCTCAGCTGGCGAGCTGTTTGCAGTGTCAGCAATGGTGCAGAAGTGGGGTCTCTGGGGCCATGTGGGAAAGGCTGGTGGATGAATCCACAAGGAATGTATTTTCAGTGAAGTCCGTGCCCCCTGAAGCCTCTTCCAGGGCACGTGCATGTTCCACCTATCCTTGTCCCAAAGAGGGCTGTCTGGAGTCTAGCCTGGGTCTTCTTTTTTTTTTTAAGAGAGAGTGAGAGAGGAGAGAGAGAGAGAGAGAGAGAGAGAGAGAGAGAGAGAGAGAGAGAGAATTTTTTGATATTTATTTTTTAGTTATCGGCGGACACAACATCTTTGTACGTGGTGCTGAGAATCGAACCCGGGCCGCACGCATGCCAGGCGAGCGCGCTACCACTTGAGCCACATCCCTAGCCCTAGCCTGGGTCTTCTTTGCTGCTCCTGTAGCCCCACCCTTTTATCCTGGTCTCCCTCCTATGTGCACAGGCTCTTCAAGGCGCATGCCCATGGCTTTCTCCCTTCCCTTCCACTGGGAAGTTGGGAACCCTGGCTCTAAGCTCTGTCCTGGCAATACTGGATGACCCAGGTGAATCCTTTCCATCTCTGGGCCTCAGTGTCTTCATGTGTGTAATTGAGGAAGTGTTGGATGAGTTAGGTTCTAAATTTCCCTTCCTTTCTTCTTTCGCCCTTCTTCCTGGTACTAAGGATGGTACCCAGGGTTGGTGCTCTACTACTGAACCACATCCCCGCCCCTCCTGCACCTTTTTTTTTTTTTTTTTTTTGGTACTAGAAATTGAACTCAGGGGCACTTAAGCACAGAACCACATTCCCAGCCCTTTTTTGTGTTTTAGAGACAGGGTCTCACTGAGTTGCTTAGGGCCTTGCTAAATTGCTGAGGCTGGCTTTGAACTCGCAATTTTCCTGTCTCAGCCTCCCAAGCTGATGGGATTATAGGCGTGTGCCACCGCACCTGGCTCCCAGACCTCTTTGTTTTTTTTATTTTGAGACAGGGTCTCACTAAATTGCCTAGACTGGCCTCAAACTTGTGATTCTCCTGCCTCAGCTTCCTGAGTTGCTGAGATGACAGTTGTGTGCCACCATGCCTAGCTGAATTTCCTGCCATTTCTAAACATCTGGTTCTGGGCCACTTGGTATCTTCCCACGGCACACAGGGGAGTTGCAGGTTTCTATAACCCACCTCTGCACTGCCTGATTCCCCTCTCTGTATCCTTCTCTGCATCCTTCCTAATCTCTTTCCTTCTGTCACCATCTCATTTAATTCCAAAGGAGCTGATGATCATGAACAGGGTCAGTTGTCCCCATTCTGCCGATGAGGCCATGCTCTGGCTGCTTTGGAGTGCCTGGGGAAGGTGGTCCCTCCCTCAGTGCTGACCTTCCCTGAGACCCTGGATGACCTCTGGAACACTTCACTCAAGACAACCTTAAAACCAAGCTGATCCACTGAGCCTGAGGAACACGGAGCCTATGTGTTTCCCTTGCCAACTTACACAACACTACCATTCAGCTGAGTGACCATCTCTTGGAGACACAGCTACATTGGGTGCAGTTGAGAGAATCATGAGATGTCTGTGAGCTTGGTGGCTTGGAGCTTGGGGGCTGTTGCCTTTGGTGCCCAGCTCAGAGCCCACCAAATGCTTCCCTCCTTCCATGACTCTGCAGCCTCCTACCAGAGGCTCTTCTGCTGTCCTGCCCCCAAGCTATCTAACCCTTCCCTTCATGCTGCAATTGCAGATTCTTGCTGGTCTTCAGCTGCCTGGTGCTGTCCGTGCTGTCCACTATTCAGGAGCACCAGGAATTTGCCAATGAGTGTCTCCTCATCTTGGTAAGTGCTGGGAGTCCCTGTCCAAGGGAGGCTGTGGGCTGAGGGCTGAGGTGGGGAGAGGCTTCTAGGCTTTGAGTTGGAGAGCAGATTCCTGTGCTGAGTTCCCTTAGTTGGTGACTACCCCTCTCTGGGTATCATCCTCCATTATAGCCGGTGTAGGAGGACCTCCTGTTTCTATGGAGGCCTTATGATGGGCCCAATAGTGACAGGATGAGTAGGCTCCACCCTTATCAGGACAAGTCGGTAACTCCACCTCTGCCTAAACAAAAGGCACCACACTAACACCCCTTGGGGGGAGACAGCTAATGGATAGCTGCCCCTTTATTTCAGCCAGGTAGAGCTAAGGACTCTGGGATATTTGGGAGGGGAAGCAAGACTGAGGGATAGAAAAATCCCCGCAGCTTATGGTGGCAGAAAGGGGAGGACAGGCTCCGGCTTTCAGTTTCCTTAGAGAAAGTAGAAGTGGTCACTTCCTTTCTGGAATCCCCTTCAGCCCTAGCCCATGTAAAAACGGAGAGGGGTCGGGTGGAGGGTGCTGGCCCTCCTGATGCAGGACTCAGGCTGGGCCAGTCTCTGACCTGGAGAGTGGGCAGCAGAACTGAGGCCCTGATCCCGCAGGAGTTCGTGATGATCGTGGTCTTCGGCCTGGAGTACATCATCCGCGTCTGGTCAGCGGGCTGCTGCTGCCGCTATCGAGGATGGCAGGGCCGCCTCCGTTTTGCCAGAAAACCCTTCTGTGTCATCGGTATAAGACTTTCCTCGATTCGCCTGACTCCCGACCCCAGGCCCCAGGGTTGACACCTTGACCCTGTCCCTAACCCTGGCCCTGGTTACTGACACTGACTAGGCAGACCATCCCAATCTGCCACCTCCTCACAGCCCCAGGAGACCCTGGGTCCCATCGCAGCCCTATTGGTGACCTTGCCACCCCCTGCCCCGCAGACTTCATCGTTTTCGTGGCCTCGGTGGCCGTCATCGCCGCGGGCACACAGGGCAACATCTTTGCCACATCTGCGTTGCGCAGCATGCGCTTCCTGCAGATCCTGCGCATGGTGCGCATGGACCGACGCGGTGGCACCTGGAAGCTGCTGGGCTCCGTCGTCTATGCACACAGCAAGGTGAGGCTGGGCAAGCCGGAGGGCTAGGCTGAGTTGGGCAGAGGGATGGCCCTGAGCGGAGCCCCGGGCTGGGGAAAGGGAGACTATGGACGGGGTGGGCATGGAGATTAGAAGCCGGGTAGGGCGGGGCTGGGGACAGGACCTAAGCTAGTGGCAAGGCCTACAGGGTGGGGCAAGTGGGGGCTGGAGCTGGGCATCAGCCGGGCCTAGGAGTCAGGGCCTGAAGCCGGGTTTGAGGGTGTCACTTGGAAGCTTCTGAGTTTAAAGGGACAGTTCTCACTGCCACTTGGAGAGCTGGGATGGGGCCTGAGGGTGGGGCTGGGAAGGGACTAGAATGTAGGTCCCCAAGCCTGAAAGTAGTGTTGGGGGGCAAAGCAAAGGGGTCTGGGGGTGGAGGTGCGAGCCTGGAACCAGGCAGGTCAAGGGCAGGCCTGGGGTCCTGGTGGTCTCCAGGTGAGGCAGGGTTTCCTTAAAGTGAAGAGCTGAGAAAATAAATGGAGAAGAGCCAGTGCCAGGGGTTGGTGAGGTTGGGTACTTTTATCCCCTTTCAGAACATGGTCCATAGGCCATAGGGAGCCCCCCTGCCCCTCTGGTAGGCACAGGTCCTCATGTCCCTTCACCTGCCTGGCAGGAGCTGATCACCGCCTGGTACATCGGGTTCCTGGTGCTCATCTTTGCCTCTTTCCTCGTCTATCTGGCGGAGAAGGATGCCAACTCTGACTTCTCCTCTTATGCCGACTCTCTCTGGTGGGGGACGGTGCGTAAGGGTCTGTGCAGGGCTGCCCTTCTCCTTGGGACTCTCCCCAGAAACTTCTTGAGACCTGACCATTCTGCCCCTGAGGGTTGACCAGGCCCTTTGCCACCTTCTAGAACTAGAGCTGGGACCCCCTTTGACCAGTCACTATGCCACTCTGTCCCCCAACCTACTCTGGTGGATTGCCCTATGTTCCCATTAGCCCCTCGCCCCGTCCCCAAGCCTTTGTGTCCAGCACCGGAGAGGAATTAGGTACGCCCCTACTGCCCCCTTGAAAAGTCCTTGTCAACAACCCCTATGGAAAATATCTGGGGATGGGGGGAGAGAACCCTTTCCTTGTGACCAGTCTTCCACCTGTCTGTGCCCCCAACAATTTCTCGTGGGTGGCGTCTGTGATCCATTTTGTGGATAACCATTTGTATCTCCAGATTACACTGACTACCATTGGCTATGGAGACAAGACACCACATACATGGCTGGGCAGGGTCTTGGCTGCTGGCTTCGCCTTACTGGGCATCTCTTTCTTTGCCCTGCCTGCCGTGAGTTCTGTTCTGCTGTGTTGGTGGGGGAGGATGAGGGCAAGACTGTCTCAGCCCAAATCACAGATTTGGCCAGGCAGCCTCGGGTACTGACTGGAGAGAAGCCAACGCCTAGTCAGATGGGCAGGGATAGGGATATCCTGGTTATCTCCCTTCCCCACATTCCCTCAACCCTCTCTTATCCCCTTAGGGCATTCTCGGCTCCGGCTTTGCCCTGAAGGTCCAGGAACAGCACCGGCAGAAGCACTTTGAGAAGCGGAGGATGCCAGCAGCCAACCTCATTCAGGTAAATGAATGGACCTGTGGCACAGGCCCTATGACGCACCCACTTGGTATGTGGGCCCCTGTGTGCTAATCCATGTGGCCTAGCCTCACAACTACAACTCCACTTTGAAGCTCAGAGAGGGATGTGGCTTTTCTAGGGTCATGTGGTAAGGCATAGACAGAGCTGGGATGTTGACAGATTCATGAACTTTCCCCGGCACCAAATGCCCAGTTTGGTGCTCACTAGAGTTGCACCACTGCCAACTCTGGCCCCAGCTCTGTGCAGCCTAGGTAGATGGGGTCTGGACAGGCTCCTGTGAAGACCCAGCTCTGCTGCCCTTCAGCTGCGCAGCCATCCGCGACAGCACTCTAGGCTCATTCATTCAGGCATTCCACAAGAAGCCACACGAATGAAGAGGTTTTGGTTCAAGTCTAGGCTTTTGAGAGCTCCAATATTTAGTGGCCAGGCAGGAAAGGAGCCTGCCAAGGAGACAGAGGAGGAGCAGCCAGAGGAGTGGGTGGGAAGCCAGAAGCATGTGGTCTTAGTTGCCCTCAGTGATGGGTGATCTGAGTGGCTGTGGGATGAGGCCAGGCCTTTATTTTCTGTGACTATGTGACTAGGCATTGGCTTCTCTCCAGTCAGGGGTGTGTGCAGGAGAACTCTGTGCAGGAAATGGTTTGGGGAATACTGATGCAGCCCACCTATGCATGCTCCCCCCACGCCACCTTCTGACCCCCAAACCCAAGTCTGACTCAGCCTCTCCTTATCTCTTTTACCCAGTTGAAACCCCCTCTCCCCATCCCCGCTATCTCCAGCCACCAGCCCAGGCTTTTCTTCATAGTGTCCCTCGGGGCACAATGGCCACTGTCCCTTGGGAGCTGGCCTTCTGAGGGGCATTGTAGGGGCAGGCGGCTGGCACTGTTCGTGCCGAGAGACAGCTGGTATTGTAGTGCCCATAATTAATGAGACAGCTCTGGCAGCTGCTCTCCAGCCCATGCCAGGGGCCTAGGCAAGCAGGAAGTAAAAATATTTCTGTCTTTGGAAGGCGCCTGGCCGGTGAGGTCAACAGCGGCAACCCCGTAAGGATAAGAGGCACCCAGAGAAGGGGGTTATACAGGGCCCAATTCTGCCTTGTCCTGCCTAGCAGCTTCCATGTCTCTCTGCCTTGGCTGATCATCCCACTCAGTCTCTCCTTGGCTCTTCTCCATATCTCAAAGCCTTCCTCTTGTCCGACCTTCTTTCCTCCTACTATGAAGGAAGTCCTGCAAGTCCATGGAAGCTGAGGGGCTGGTGGGTGATGCTCTTTTTTCTAACTAACCCCTCAGCATTCCTCAGCAACCCCTTTCTCAGTTCCTAGAGACAGGCAGCTAGGAAAGATAGAGCGGAGTTGCTGTTAGCAGTCAGCATTCATTCTCCAAACATTTGTGGGACACCTACAACTGCCAGATACTCTACTTGGCTCTGAGATCGGTGCCATTAATTGAACACACAATAAATAGATATTTACCAGATGTGAAGAAGGGAGTTAACAGGAAGGTTTAACAGGGGGACCTGGCATTAAGTGCCTACTAGGTGTCACCACTGAGCTTTGCATTGGATAGACAAACATGCTCACAGCATGCTGTTAGGTAAGTAGTAGCTGATTCGCTCTACGGGGGAGAATACTGAGGTTCTGGAACTTCATTTAGTTTGTCCACACTTGAAAGGGGTAGAACTGAGATTGGAAACCCACATCTGCCTGATGATAAAACCCCTGGTCTTACCCCTTTGCTCCAGGGTCCTTGACTCATGTTGATCTTCTGGGCCATCTTGGGCAAGTCGTTTCTCTCTAGGCCTCAATTTCTAGGTTGGCCTTGCTGGTGGCTATAGAGTTGGGACTGGCCTCTGGCTCTGCCTACCCTTGGCTGGCTAAGGACTAGGTTCCTTCAGGGGCAGAGGGCTGGTGGGGGCTGAGAGACCTCACTGATGCCCCATTTCTTCCACATATCCCCAGGCTGCATGGCGCCTGTACTCCACCGATACTAGCAGGGCCTACCTGACGGCCACCTGGTACTACTATGACAGTATCCTCCCATCCTTCAGGTAGGTCCTTCTGGGGGTGGGAGTGGGTGGGGGCTGGCAGTAATACCCAGGGAGCACAAAGGGCTGGGATTCATCCTTGGAAGGTGGGGAGAGGGTGACAGCTCCCATGGGAGCATTTTGGGCTGGCTCTGTAGGTTCTACCTTACTTAGAGCTTGGAAGATCCTCTCTCTCTGAGAAGCACACAGGACACAGGGCCTTGGTGCAGCTCTGCCCCACAGGCTGAGCCCAGCTCACGGAGCGCTGACAGTCAGAATGCTCACCCATTGGTGATGCCACTGAGGCCAGTGACACAGCCAGCTCATTTTTCTTCAGTCTCAAGTGGGGGACACTGGTGGCACTTACCAGCCTGGAGTATTGCAGCTGGTTGAAGAGAGTGTGGAATGGTCAGGAACACATGTGCCAGGACCTGCCCTGAGCCCCATATGTGACTGGGCTCGACTGGGCCTCAGCACCCAGAAGAGAGTCTTCCCACTGGCCTTGGCTGAGCCTAGGCTGCACGGGGGTGGCTCCATTCAAGGGATTATTAATAGCATCACCAAGGTGCATGTGGCCAGGTGCCTGGCCAGCCCTGGGGCAGGAATGAAGACCGTGGATCTGGCACGCTCCCACAGGCGGGCAGGCATGAGGTGCGCGGCTGGGCCAGGCTGCTGTGCTCAGCGCTTCTGCGCACCTTTTTTGCCTCATTAGTTCTCCAAGAGCAGCTGTTGCGTGATCCCACTTGCCCTCACCTGGCCTGTTCCAGCTCCCTCCCAGCCCTGTGGGCTTCCCGGGAGGGGCAGAAGGGGGGGGGGTCCAGAAGGGGGCATCACACTTCCCACCCCCATCTCCCTTCCTGGCAGAGGCAAGCTCCCACCTCGGAGACAGAGATGGCAACTAGGTTAGACGAAGCCTCCTTTTCAGGAGCAGCCCTATTGACCAGGGCGAGGTGGGGAGTTGGAGCAGGGGCTGGATAGGTAGAAAGTGGTGTGAGGGAGGCGGGGAAATGGAGTCGGGTGGTCTGGGTCCCTTGGTTAGAGGGACAGAGCCTGGTTTGGAGATTTGGGGTCTATCGGACCTTCTGCTGCTCCCTGGGCCTGATGGGAAGGCAGGGGACAGTGGAGGGGGACATTTTACTTTTTTGGCTTATGGTAGGAAGTGGCCTAGAGAGTCAGGGGGCAGCTCCAGGCCCAAATTCAGTCTCCAGGAACCTAGCAGCAGGCGTGAGCGCCACAGGAGAGGGAAGCTGGGCCAGCTGCCCTGTGAAATCTCCATCCTTGGTCTGTCTTCCCTAAAATCCATAGTCAGATCGGAGGGGTATGAATTTCAGGGCTGCTGCTGGCCTTCCAGCAGGCACAGTGCCACTGTGCCTCGATGAGCAGAGAGTCAGCTGAATTTGAGCCCCTATTTGCCACCTTGTGCGGGTACTCTTGAGTTGTGCCCAGTCTGCACAACCAAACCTGGTGTCCCTGAGGATTTCCCAGGAACTGAGTGTAGAAAGGGAGGAAGAGAGCCATTGTCTTCCATCTTCCACCCCTGTCTGGCCTGGCCTGGCTTGGGTGTTTGTGAGCATCCCTATAGAGCAGGACCTGGCGGGTGAGCTCAGGAGCTCAGAGCCCACTAGGTGAGGGGGGTGGTGCCAGGGCCCTGCTTGTGGCTGATGGTGCCCTCTCCTGCAGAGAGCTGGCCCTCTTGTTTGAGCACGTGCAACGGGCCCGCAACGGGGGCCTACGGCCCTTGGAGGTGCGGCGGGCGCCAGTACCTGATGGAGCGCCCTCCCGCTACCCGCCCGTTGCCACCTGCCACCGGCCGGGCAGCGCCTCCTTCTGCCCTGGGGAAAGGTAGGGGCCCCCTGGGGTCACCACCTCCTCTTGCTTCTCTTCCTCTTCTTCCATTCTGTCTTATCCTCCCTCAGACCTGCCTCCAGCTACTCTGTCGGTGTCTGGGCCTGTTTGGGGGCCTCCTGGGCCTCTTCATGAGGCCTGGGCGGTTGTCGTCGGATGGCCAGACAGGTACAAACTGAGGGCCTCTCTGGAGAGGCCAGGCTGGACTCACCTTTTCGTTTCCTGGGACTCCAAGAGTCTGAGTGGGAGAGATGTCCGCACCATCCTTCCCTGTCACCTCCCCCATTCATGCCATTGTCCTCTTTCTTTCTCTGTTTCCACGTTCCCCTCACTCTTCCATCCCTGCACTCCCATCCCTCCCGGGAAGCTGGAGAGAGGAGGAGGCCGCTGGCCACAGGTGCTTACGGCTCAGGTAATCGTGGGCACCACTCTGGGTTGTGAGGGCAGGGAACCCCCTCCCCAGCATGTTGCTCTAGGAGGGGCTTGACCCTGCAGTCACCTCTCGGGAACCAGATGCCAGCTGGAAAGAGAGCTCTGTGACTAAGACTGCTGTAGGACCTACATAAACCCAGCCAGCAACTAATGCTCTTGTCTCATGCAACCCTTGTCCACAGCTTTGCTAATCCCAGCGGGTGCTCCTGGGATTCTCTTTTCTTCCTTACTGAGGTACTCTTTGCCACTCACAACTGTATCTTTCCCCTTGACCTGTCCCTCCCGGAGCTTTTGCATTTTGAAAGAAGAACCAAGAAAGAACAATGCTCGGCCTGCCCTGACATGTGTTCATAAGTGGGGGAGCTCCAACATGTTTGGATAAGGGCAGCCCATTCACTCACAGCATGGGGACAAGCAGCTGCCTCTGTAGATTTAGCTTTGAGGTCGAGGGTTCAGTCCCCTTCATACCTTCCCCTGCCCTTTACCCATCTCTTTGTTTTGCCTCATCTTCACACGTCATCACTGAACCAACCAGATACGCATCTGGGCTTTGAGCCTTAGCTGTAATTCTGAGCTCCAGGTCCAGAACAAGGGACCAGGGAAGAGGTGCCGTGGAAGCTTGCCTCTGCCACCTGATCTGTGTGTCCTTGAGAAAGTCATCAAATCACTCTGTTCCTGGCAGAAAATCAGTGATGTTTAGGCTGACTAGGAGCTCTGGGTTCTCTGAGTTTCTCCTGGAGGATAGAGTGATGGAGTGTTTTGGGCTGGGGCGGGCAGCGGGTAGCCTCCCTTCCCTGTTCTTAGGGTACTTCTGGGCTAGGGGCTGAACAGGAAGTGGGGAGAGAGAGAGCACCCCACCAGGTCTGGAACTGGAGGGAGGGGAAGGGAAGCATGTCTGGCCAGGCCAGGCTGGGAGCTCCCTGGAAGAAATGTTCATGATATAGGACCACTTGGATTCTCCAGCACTGCCTGAAGGCCCTTCATCCTTATCCCCATCCCTACCAAACTGCAATTCACAGGCAGAAACTAAAAGTTTTGGCATTCCAACAATCATGCCAAGAGCATGGGCTCTCTGCAGCTTCTAGGGCACTCTGGTCTCACCTTGCCTGAATAGGAAGGCATGAGAATGGAGGGGAGCCTGGAGCCTGGCACCTATAGCACTCCCAACGGCTTCTATGGAACCCTGAACTCACTGAAACCCAGGAACAGATCACTGCTGAGGGCTTGGCTATCACTAACTCCCAGCCTATGTCTGTCTGTCCTGGAGTGTCTGTGTGTCCGGAACTCATGGTGATGGTGGTAGAGTGTCACTTCTTCCCAGAGACCCTAGAGAGCCAAGCTGTGTCTTCTAGGTCAGTCCCCAGGCTCAGGCTA
The DNA here is from genome assembly GCF_048772815.1 of Callospermophilus lateralis. Lineage (NCBI taxonomy): Eukaryota > Metazoa > Chordata > Mammalia > Rodentia > Sciuridae > Callospermophilus > Callospermophilus lateralis. The sequence goes on along the minus strand of NC_135311.1, from coordinate 114,072,174 downwards.
AATGGTCTTGTCCTTAACCTTGGCTGTCTAGGTCTACTGCAGCTGGGATGCCTCCAGATATGTACCTACACATACACACACCTGGTTGCCTACATCCCCAGTGATGCTTGGGGATGGATCCAAACTAAGCATGTTCCCAGGAAGTAGAGCTCCAAGAAGCAGGACTTCTTGGGGGATGGCCAGGGGATGGCATTTCCTTTTAGGATTTTGTGTTGAGTTGCTCAAAGTGTGGTCTCCGACTGCCTGCATCAGCATCTCGTGGGGTGTTTGTCCGAAATGCAAATGCCTGGCCCTCTCTCCACACCTGCAGAGTTGGATTGGAGAGGAGGCCCAGGATTCTGCGTGTTCACAATGCTCCCAGGGGGTCCTTATGCAGACTGAGAACTTCTGCATTCTAGGGATGGAGCTGGAGGATGACTTGGGTGGGGGTCCTTTTTTCCCACCAGCCACCAGAAACCGGCCCCATTCTGGCAACTCCCCACGCTCTGCCCACCTGTCCCTTTGTCACTAACCTCTGTTCGTGTCTTGTTCTCAACTTTCCAGCCAGATGTTTAGTAATAAACGGAGTTTCTTTCGGATCCACGCCAGCTGGAGACCGAGGTACCCCTCGCCTGCTCCTCCTGCCCCCACTCTTCCTCATCCCCCCAGCTTTGGGGGTTGGAGAGGGGGACAGGACGGGCCATGAACAAGGTGCATGTGCCTGCCGCCTGCCATCTGCCTCGGGGTCCTGATGAGCCCCTTGCCTTCCTGGGGATGCCTCTGCCAGGTCTGGGGCATGGGCCCAGTGTGCTGGAAGGGACACTTGCAGGAGCCTTGGGGATGCGCGCTGGCTCTGCCGCTGACCCCTGTGTGATTTTGGTCAAATTGCTTCCCTTCTTTGGACCTCAGTTTTCCCTATGTGGAATGGGCAGATTGAACTAGAGGCTCTCTGAGGGTCTTTCCCACTCTGACTTTTGCTGGGCCTTGGGTTTAGCTTCTTGTCTCCCCACTGTCTGCCTGGAATGTGGCAGATGGCTGAAGGGGATAGGCCCGGCACCTCCCTAACTCCAGATCCCCAATGTAGCTGCATCACCACTGCATTCATGGTACCTGCCATGCCAGGACTTGTTGTGTGCCCTGGGGACACAGTGATGAATAAAACATGGTCCCTGGAGAGTTGCAAAGAGTAACTGCAGTTTGGTGCAGTGAGCGCAATAAGAGGAGGAAGCAGAGGGGCTGTGAAGCCTGAGTTGGGTGCTTAACCCAGAGGAAGCCCTGGAAGGGGTGGCTGTTAGAGGGGACACGGACCAGGCAAGTTGGCAAAAGAGCACAGCCATGGGAAACAAGTGCATAGCCCGGTTTGGTCAGTTCTGAGAGTGGGATGTCAGAGCTGAGGTTAAGGCAGGGCTGAGGTTAAGCCCCAGTGCGGCTTCATCTTGTTGGCATTGCCTGACACTTGAGTTCGTGGATCTCTGGTTTCCCTAAGGTGCCTCTGGAGTCTTGTGGTAGCAGATGAGGAGCAGAGTCCCTGGCTGTCATGTGCTTCTGTAGAAAAGCAGCATTTCTGAGAGATGTGGATTCTCCATCACAGTCTGGTCTGCACTCACTGGCCGGGTGTCTGTGGGCAAGTCACGTAGCTGTCTGTGCCTCTGTTTCCTCAGATATGAAATGCAGATTGTTTTTTGTTTTTTTTTTTTGTTTGTTTGTTCTGGGCATTGAACCCAGGAGCACTTTAGCCCTGAGCTCCAACTCCAGCCTGAGACGCAGATCATAAATGCAGTATAGCCGGGTCCAAACTGCTTGGCGCCTACAAAATTGACCTTATTCAATTTGGTACATTTGGCAGTTAAGATCTCACTTTAAAAAACAGTTTGGGAACCATGACTGTAGGAAATGGGGACACACTGAAGGGTGAAGCTGAAGAGACTCCAGGTCAGATCTGACCCACTGCAAGATTGGCTATAGTGGGCAGGATGGACAGAGAGGCAAGAGTGGGACAGAGAGGCCAGCTATGAGACTGTTTGCCTAGTCCCTGAGGAGGGGACTGGAGCGGAGGGGCTGTGTGCAGCCAGACAGTGGGGAGGCTGCCTTTGGCAGGCAGATGATGAATCCTAAAGAAATTCCTGGTGCAAGTGGGTCTGAGTCCAGCAGGGCAGTCTGAGGGCAGTTGGTGGCAGCACTGACACTTCCTGAGGACAGCCACAGTCAAGCTCACCCCATCCTTCTCCTAGGCACCAACAGACCCCTTAGACCTCAGTTGTGCACTTTGGCACCTTCAACATTTTGAATTGGACAGTTCTTTTGCTTGGGGCTAACACATGCTTTGTGGGATGCTTAGCAGCATTTCTGGCTTCTACCCATTGGATGCCAGGAACACCAATGCTGTGACAACCCCAGATATCTCCAGACATTGCCAAATGTGCCTTGGGGGGTGAAATTGCCCCAGTTGAGAACCACTGCCCTCGCCCTCACCCTGAGCACTTGTCCTGGAAAAAGAACACAATCTCTGAGGCGGAGAAAATGGCCCAGGACTTGCCCCATCCCAGGGGAGCTCTGTGACCTCGGGCAAGTTGTTTCACTTCTTTCCTTATCGGTAAAATAGGGATGGAGAACCAGAGCCACTGCGTGACGTGGTGGAGAGGACTGAAAGCACCGAGGCAGGCAGGTGGGACACTGCGTGCTCCGAGGAGCCTGGGAGGGAAGGAGCTCTTTGGTGCCCACTGTGTGCCAGGTTTCTTTCCATTTTCTTTGAGCTTTCAGGCTCCAGAGAGGCTGACGTGTGCTGTTTTCTGGGCCCTGCCCAAGGAGCAGGAATCCAGGGCTGCTCCTGGTAAAACTGTCTTCTTGCATTAAAGAGGAGCCCAGGGCCTCAGATGGCTGGAAAGTTACAGAACCCCCACAAACCCTGCTGGAAGTTCCCTCCACCATCACAGAATCAGAGCTGGAAAGGGACCTTTCAAGGCCTCTAGTGCAAGCCTCAGACTCCTTCCTCCAAAAGTTCTGCTGAGTGCACACTCAGCTTGTTTGCACACTTCTTGAGATAGAGGTCACCCCTCCCTTCCCCAGAACGCCATTGGTGCCTGATGTGCTGGGTGCAGCGATCCAGAGTTCCAGGCCCTTGACTGGAGCTCAGGGCCTTCTCCAGCCTTCTCTCTTCCTCTCCAGCTTGGAGGAGTGGAGGACAGGGGCAGGGGTTGCACGGATGGGCAGGGTGGTGGGGTGCTTGCCAGCATGAGGAGAGCCCGCAGGAATGGCTCTGCAGGGGAAAGTTTGGGAAAGCCAACCTCAAACTTCAGTTGGAATCTTTGGGATGTGTCGAGGGGACCCTGGGGTCTGACCTTCCCTTCTGATATCCTAAGGGCTCCAATACCTGACCTTTAACCTCTTCCCTCTGGGCAGAGGCCCCTCCCCTAAGGATGGCCCTACATCCGGGCCACCTTCCCGAAGGTGCCCCTGGTTTCGAGATCTCTTACCTCAGCAGCTGGGCTCTATACCTTTCACCCCATGCCCTGGGCATGGGGGACCCTGATACCCACCCAACCTCGAAACCAGAATGTGTCCTTTGCTTAATTGTTGATCTGAAAGTCCCTGAGAGTAGGTGACAGTCTCCTTCCTCAACCCTGCCCCACCTCAGGCCTCCTTTGAGACTGGCTGGTGCCCCTCTGAGCTGGTGCCCAAGGCAGTAGGGGCCCCAAAGCTGTCTGCAGGGATCCTCCAGTGGCACATGGCAGCAGGCAAGGCAGCTATGATGCCACAGGGCATAGGGTGGAGGATGTTGGCATAAGTCTGACCCAAACAGCAATAATGTGGTCCTTGAACCTCTTGGACCAGAGTTATTCTACCAGGTACTGGTTAATCAGGGCCTTTCATGGTGATAGTGAACCCATGGCCTCCTTCCACCCCCGCCTATCTCTCTCCAAGGTTTGGGGGATGTGGTGAGGGGCTGGGTATAGTAAGGGGAGCCTAGAGCATGTGTCCAGATCTGCATGTGTGTGCTCATGTGCACACAGACAGTGTAAGCTGAACTGGGAGCTGAGTAGCACTGAAGGGGGAATCTTCTAGGGAGATCCAGGACCCCATGGTCAGGACATAGGTCCAGGTGAGCAGAGCTCAGGCAAGGGAGACCACAGAACAGGTTATTGAAATAGATTTTCACTGGGAGGGCGGATACCAGGCACATCCTAGGCATACAGCACCCAGACTCATGAGGCTTAGGCCCTCAATGGACATCACACTGCACCGTCCACTGGCACTTCACACAGAAGCCCGTGTGTTGGAGACCTTATTTTGCAGAGCCTATCTTCATAGCTAGATCAGGTCCTAAAACCCTGACCTGACCCATGCCAAATCAGATAGTTCCAGCAGTGGGGAAAGGAGAAAATACAAGCTGACACATGTCCACACACACATGTGTATACACTCTGCTACCTCTGTACCCACACTGTCACATGTGCACACACATGCCTCCTTGACTCCACCCAGCCTCTCCCTGGTACAGTGAGGACTGGAGGCCTACCTCAGTGTGCATGGCCAGGTGATCTTCCCCATCCCTCAGCAGACTGTCTGTGCCCAACGGGGTCACTGCCTCCACCCTCCAACTACCCGTGGGCCAGGCCCAGATCCTTCGTCCTCCTGTCTTGTCTGATTCCTTCTTGGGTTTCTCTCAGTCCTTTCACTCTGACATCTGTCTCCTGTGCACCCTTATCTGTATGGGCAAAGAGGGGTGGGAGGTGGGACTGGGTATGGGATGGGCTCCAAATGACCTCCCTTCAGCTTCTTGTTGGAGTCAGGGACCCCCCTCACCACACCGTTGTTCCATCCTAGAAAGTCTGTTTGGTGGGGAATCCAGACCCAATAGTCACCCCCAAGTCCTAGATCAGCATTATCCCCACTCACCTCCTGCCCCAGCACCAGCTAACTTGGCTCTCTCCCCAACCTGCCCTGCTCTGCTAGCAGCCGGATGGGCATCAAAGACCGCATCCGCATGGGCAGCTCCCAGCGGCGGACTGGTCCTTCCAAGCAGCACCTGGCACCTCCACCTATGCCCACCTCCCCAAGCAGCGAGCAGGTGGGTGAGGCCACCAGCCCCACCAAAGTGCAGAAGAGCTGGAGCTTCAATGACCGCACACGTTTCCGGGCCTCTCTGAGACTCAAACCCCGCACCTCTGCTGAGGGTGAGCTCCCAGAGGTTTGGGGTCCAGGACCTGCCAAAGGGGGTGGGGATGGACTCTGGTTTTCTAGTCTATAAGATGGGCATCATAACACTTGCTTTGCTGTAGCCTGGGCACCAGATTATTGGAGATCAAATGGAAATGTAGAGGGTGGCATTTGATAGTGGTTGAGGGCACAGGCTTTGGAGCTAGGCTGCTTGGATCTGAATTCTGGCTCTGTCACTTCAGCAAGTGACCTAATTTCTTTGGGCCCTACTCCACTTCTCTCACCTGTAAAATGGGAACAATAATAGTATCTGCCTCAAGGGCTGTTGTGAAGATTGAGATAATCTATGGAAGGTGAACAAAAGAGTTTTTGGAATATAGTAAGTGCTCGATTAAAGCTAGATGACGCTGGGTGCTGTGGCACACGACTGTAATTCCAGTGGATCAGAAGGCTGAGGTAGGAGGATCATGAGTTCAAAGCCAGCTTCAGCAACTTAGCAAGGCCCTAAGCAACTCAGTGAGACCCTGTCTTTAAATAAAAAGTATAAAAGGGCTGGGGATGTGGCTCAGTTGTTAAACACCCTTGGGGTTGATCCCTAGTACCAAAAACAAAACAAAACAACAACAACAACAACAACAAAAAACAGCTAGATGACAATGAATGTGCCTTGGAAAGATCAGAAATCCACATTTCATGAGCCCCGATGGGATTATCTCATTTGCTTCTCCCATGACTCAATTTTCATTCCCACTTTATAGACGTGGAAATTGAGATTCTCAGCTCATGAGTGGCAGAGCTCCTGTCCTCCCACAGGCCTGTTCAGTTCCAAAGCCCAGGTTCTCTGCCCTCCAGTGCAGCTTGCACACATGAGACTGGTGTCTGGGGGGGGGTCACTTTTCAACTGTTGGAGGGGGACTGTTTTGAGTTCTAGTTCTCCCTATAACTCACACTGTGACTTAGGTCAGTTCTGTGCCTCAGTGTCCCCTTCTGGAAAATGGAAGTGTTGGACTGGGTCCCCTGGCAGACTCTTCCCAACTGCAGAACATGCTGCAGGGCAGGCCTCAGAAGGGAAATGGGATGTGAGTGGACAAGGATGGTGGATGAAGACAGGAGGCACTTTGTCCTTGGAAGAAGGGGGGAGCCATGCTACCTCTGCCTGTGCTGCATCAAGATGTTGCTGGGTGACGACTCAGCCTTTTCCTGGAAAGTTACAGAAGACACAAACCAGTCTTTGGGAGGTGCTGGTCCATAGAAACCTGAGCAAGGCTGGTGCCAGGGACCTCCTTTACTGCCTGCTCATGCCCCTTTCTTTTGGTGGGTGAGGAGAGTATTGCCTTTTTTGCAGGGAGAGTGCCAGCCCCAGAGGAGCTGTTCCTCTTATCCTGGTTTTAAGGGCCTTGCTTCCCACAGCTGGCCAGAGGAGCCCTCCCTGCGCCTCCATCCCCCGTAGCTGGAGGATAAGATGGTGCATGATTATGTGCAAAGTATCAGGTGCCTTCTCTCCAGGGCTCTCTGTCCTGCATGGTGGGGCCAGTGGGACTTCCTCCAGGGCTATGTTTATCACATTTGCCCCAGGTCAGACCAGATGTGCCCTAAAGCAGCTGTCAATCATCTGACATCTGGCAGATGTTTGCTTTGTCTGACTACAGGGTCAGATGGGCATGTAGCAGACTGGGTTTTTCTATGCTGGGTAGGGTTGTGAAGGGCAGAAGCAAGGGAGGCAGGAGCCTGGTCTGTCTTGTGCCCCAGGAAGGTTCTGGTCTGCTTTCTGGTCCTGTCTTCTTATCAGTAACTCCATGGAGGTGGGGGTTAGGAATGGCATTTTCTGCTGCTGACCCTTGAAACACATGGCTGCCCCTGTCTTTTCAGAGGGCCCCTCAGAGGAAGTAGCAGAGGAGAAGAGCTACCAGTGCGAGCTCACTGTGGACGACGTCATGCCAGCTGTGAAGACGGTCATCCGCTCCGTCAGGTGAGACTGAAGCCTGAGGTGAGCACCCTCTCCCATCTGCCACCCACTGCTGCTCCCCATCTGGGCCCGCCCTCATGGCCATGCCTGGCCTAGCTCCCAGTGTGCCAGACGCTGCCCGGATGGAGAACGGGCAAGGTGGGGAGGTGGCATATGGCTCCCTGCAGGGTTTGCCCAGAGGGCCAGGCTCCAGTGGCGCAGCTGCCCATCATGGTCCCTGTCCTCACACATGCAGTACCCTCTTCTACTCTGCCTCTCTGCTCCTCTCCCTTCTCTGTCTCCCACTTTGTGCCAGCTTCTTTACTTCTCTTTCCCCAGCTGTATCCATTCCTGCCTGTTTCTCCTGGGGTTTGTCTATGCACCCTTTCCATGCATCTCTCTGATTCTCAGCCTCCTTTTGTCCTGATGTCTCAGATTCTCTCCCTGCCTGTTTCCCCTAGGACTTCTTTAGATCAGTGCTTTTCAAACCACAGGTCAAGGCGGTTTGAAATCAACTTAGGGAAACCAAGTTAGTGGGCCTTGATCAACATTTAAAAACATATGAGAATGCATTTCTCATATTAAGGGCAAATAATGTTTATGAAATTTATATTTCAGTTATCTGTGTGTGTATGCACGAGTGCTCATGTGTGCATGTGTACTAGTTTGTGCTGTAACATGGTAGGTCTTGGTCAAAAATTTTGAAAGCCCCTGCTCCACTGCCTATCTCCCTGCCTCAGGAGTTAAGTGGGGACCTGAGGCCATGGCCCAGTCGCAGATTTGGCCCCAACTCATTGGCAAGGAATTCTGGCTCAGTCTTCATTTCTAGCTCAGTTCTAGTTCCAGAGACCTCTGAACCCCTTGCCTTCTGGACTCACTTCCTCTCTTCCCTGGCTCATGCACCTGTCCATAAGCCTCTTCCCTTTGTGTTCTTTTTGACATCAGTGAGCTGGATTCTCTCTCCAGAGTCTGAGGCTACTCCTCAATCCCTTTCCACACATCCTGTCTATCCCCTCATATGACCACCATCTGGAACACAGTGCTTGAGCTGTGAGTGCCAGGTCATCTCCTTGGCCACCTGTAGACCTCTTGCACCTGTAGATCTCTTGCCCCAAACCCCTTCCTCCTCCTGGGTCCCCATCAGGGGTCAATGGCACCACCATCAGCCATGGGAGTCATCCTGAACTCAGAAGCCTTTCAGTCCCATCTCCTGAACCACTTAACAGTTGTTCATTACTCTACCCCACTGCCTCTCTCCCAACTCAAGCCTGTTCCCTGTGGCTGATCTTCCTGCTCCTGACTCTGACTCTCCAGGTCACATCTTCATGTGGGCTAGCACAGCAGTCATGCCAAAGCAGAGTGAATGACCCGCCCCTCCCAGTGCCTGTGCTCTGCCAGAGATTTGGGGCTCTTTCCCACCTCCTTCTCATAGCTCATCTCCTCCCTGTCTCCTCACACTGTCCCGTAACCCCTGGACTGCCCCCTTTCTATCATGTCCTTGTTCCTGCCACTTAGAGCTGAATGTCACTCACACACCTCTATGCCCTCTGCTTCCCACAGCTCCCTTTATCCCCTTCTGCTTGCTCAGGGCACCTCCAGCAGAGGTCCTCCCTTCTTGTGGCCCTGCTATCTTTCTTCATTCTTTGAACATGGTTTTTGTCATCCCATAATTACCTATGTCCTTTCAGTCTCTCATTCCAGCTGTGGTCTCCCTAGGCCAGAGGTTGGCTCTGAATCCTCTCCGGTACCCAGGGCCCCCAAAGCTGTGCCAAGTATTTGTGGGGTGAATGCAATATTCCTTCCCTGACATGGTCATCCTCAACAGTTGATGTTCACAGATGCCCCCTGTGTTTTACCTAGCCAAGGGCATCAGGCCCAGTCCCTGCCATCCCAGATTAATCCAAATATAGGACATGAAAAAACACCAAGAAACCTGTGGGGTACAGAGGTGGTTAGGGAGGCTGGGGACCCAGTTGCTAGTGGTGGTGCAAGAAGGAATTGCCCTGGTGGTCAATAAGTGGGTAACAGACATGGAGAGGGGGCTGGAAAAGAATCCCATACTGGAACAGGATGGTCCCTGAGACCCCCTCCCTTGACAGGATTCTAAAGTTCCTGGTGGCCAAAAGGAAATTCAAGGAGACACTGCGACCTTATGATGTGAAGGATGTCATTGAGCAGTACTCCGCAGGGCATCTGGACATGCTGGGCCGGATCAAGAGCCTGCAGACTAGGTGGGTACCCTGCCAGCCCAGACCTGGGAGGTTGAGGCAGGATGATCACAAGTTCAAGGCGAGCCTTAGCAACTTAGCGAGATCCTAAGCAACTTAGTGAGACCCTGTCTCAAAACAAACAAACAGCTAGGGATGTGGCTCAGTGGCTAAGCACCCTTGGATTCAATCACTGTACCAAAAACAACAACAACAACAGAAAAAAAAAAAAAAACAGAAGGAAGATCTGTTATGTTTTAAAAGGATCCCTCTAAGGGTGTGATGGTGACAATGGACTATAAGATAGCAAGGGTAGAAACAGATGGAAGTGCCTACTTCAGACATCCAGGTCAGAGATCATGGGACCAGGGTGCAGCTGGGGAGGTGGGATGAGTGGTCAGATTGAAGATCTGCTCTTTCTCTTACACCTTATCAGAAAATCCTACTGGGGGAGAATGACAGAGGGTAGAAGGGAGGGTGGACATGATCAATATGTGAGATATGCATGCATGGAAATATCACAGTGAAACCTACTTATTTGTATAATTAGTACATATTAGTGTTAAAAAAAAAGAAACCCTACTGATGGGGTATGATGGGGTGAAAGAAAGAAGAGAATCGAGGATGAAGCCAAGGTTTTTGGATTGAGCAAGAAGAAAAAGGAAACTGCCATTTATTGGCACAAAGAAGGCAACAAGTACAGCAAATTTTAATCAGGAGAATTGGGACTGGCTGAGTTTGTGATGCCCATCAGCCCTCAAAGGGGAGTGTTGCACTGGCAGTGGATGTAGGGATGTGGAGTATGGAGGAAAAGTTTGGATGGGGAAATAGATTTGGCCCTGGGTTTGACCCCTAGAAACATACACACACACACACATTTGGTGTTGACAAGGTATAGAGGAATTGAAACTATGGACTTGAAGATACGACCTAGCAAGTGGGAGTAAATTGAGAGAAGAGGCTTCAAAGGCAAGCTGTGGGGCCTGCAATGTTTAGAGGTTGTGGAGATAGAGGTGGACTCAGCCAAAGAGATCAATACCAGCTGGGAGGTAGGGGTAGAACTGGGAGAGGGTGTTTCAGAATCCAATTGAAGAAATGTTTGCAGGAAGAATGGGTGATCAGCTGTATCCAGTGAAATGAGGACTGAGAGTTGATCATTGGATCTAGCAACATGGAGTTCATTTGGGAACCTAATAGTAGTTTTGGTGAAATGGTGAGGTAAAAGCCTTACTGGAGTAGGTTTAAGAGTGAAAGGAAGATCATGGCACACTTGTAATCCCAGCTACTTGGGAGGTTGAGGCAGGAAGATCTCAAGTTTGAGACCAGCCTGGGTAACTTAGTGAGACTCAGCCTCAAACTAAAATATCTTTACAAAGGGCTGGGGATAGCTCAGTGCTAGAGAAGCCCTGGTTCCATCCCCAGCCCCAAAGGCATGGGGGAGACATAGAAGAATTTCACTGTGAGAGCAGAAAAGATGGGATCTGCTCTAGCCTTATAACTCATGTTCCCAGGTATCTACCTCTTTCCCTTTCCCAGTCCACTATTTCCCATCTCTCCTCTATCAAGCGGTTGTTTTACTGGCCATGTTTATGTATTGGTGCCTTTGCTCGGTCAGTTGGGGAACCCCAAAGCAAAAGCTAGTTTCCCTGCTTCAACTCAGGCCTCCATTTGGCAGTGCAAAGGCCTCCTTCCTCAGTGGCCATTCCCACAGGTGAAGACTGTGTCCTCCCATTCAAAAGGCAACCTAGAATTCTTGTGGAAGGGAGGAGCAGCAGGTATCCAGGACCTTTGATGGTTCCCCTTCCTCACAGGGTGGACCAGATTGTGGGTCGGGGACCCGGGGACCGGAAGGCCCGGGAGAAGGGCGACAAGGGACCCTCAGATGCGGAGGTGGTGGATGAAATCAGCATGATGGGACGCGTGGTCAAGGTGGAGAAGCAGGTGAGTGTAGAATGGACGGTCGCAGGGGCCAAGAAGCTGATCGTCTAGAAGCACTCGGGGGGGCGGGGGACGCAGGAACCAGAAGAGGGGAGGGTGCGTTTCTCTGAGCCACAGCCCAGAACACCCGACCAGACGGCCCCACCCGGGCCCATGCGTCCAGTACTTGGCCAAGCTCCGCCCCACAGACAAGCCCCGCCCCTCAAAAGCCCGCCCACTCCTGCTAAAGCATCGGGTAAGCCTGTCAGCTCTGCTGAGCCCTGCCTGTGAGGCGCCGAAGCCTCGCCCAAACCCACCTACTTCTCTTAACCACTCCCCTCTCAGTTTCCTCGGTCTTATGGACGGTTCCAGTTACGGCTAAATTTCTTCCGGGAACACACCCCAGCTTCCCAGCTTCCTCCTGCCCCCAAATTCCACCCTAGACGCGGCTCGCAACTCGCGTCTCCCAGATAAGTCCCGCCCAGGCCCCACCCACCGCTTGAGCCACGCCCGCCACGCCTCCTGCCGCGCCCCTTCCGGCCAACTCCCGCCTTCCAGCGGTGCCCCGCCCCCGAGTCCCAGCCGAACCCCTCCTCCCAGCTGCGCCCCGCCCCCAGGTGCAGTCCATCGAGCACAAGCTGGACCTGCTGTTGGGCTTCTATTCGCGCTGCCTGCGCTCCGGCACCTCGGCCAGCCTGGGCACTGTGCAAGTACCGCTTTTCGATCCCGACATCACCTCGGACTACCACAGCCCCGTGGACCACGAGGACATTTCCGTCTCCGCACAGACGCTTAGCATCTCCCGCTCGGTCAGCACCAATATGGACTGAGGGGCTTCTCAGGGGCCGAGCAGCCCTCGGCCTAGCGCTCGGACCCGCCCCTTGAGGCCTCCGAACTCTTCTCTTACTTGAACTCGCTCCCTTGCGGGGAGAGAGGCCACACGCAGTATTGAGCAGCCTGGGTGGGCGAGATGCCCGCTGCGGATGCCAGAGCCCAGCTCCCACCCCAGGAGCGTGAGATGCCAGGCCATATGGAGGGCAGCAGCAGCGGCTGCCCCGTGGCCTTTGGGTCCCTCGGTTCCCTGCCCACTCTATTAAGGCCCAACATGGCCTGCCTGGCAGGGGATACTGCCCAGGAGTAGGAGCCGGGTACTAGGGCACTGGGCCCTGACCCAGCTTCCAGCTATGCAAGGTGAGGTCTCTGGCCTGCCCTTCAGACAGAGCAGGGAAGTCCTCCTGCCAAGTCCCCACCCCACTTGGGGATGGGCCCAAGGTGCCCCCGCAGGTACCCACAAAGCACAGAACCCTGCCAAAAGGCAGATGGGCATCATATATGCAAATTATATTGAATATGCAACTTTGGGGACCCCCATGGGGTCCCTCTGCCCCTCTCCTATGGGAGATGGGCTTCCAGCAGTAGCTGGTCTCAGGCTGCTTGGCCATGACCCCATCCCCATTCTTTGGCTTACCACCCCATTCCTACTCAGCATGGGGCCTGTTTCTCTCCTGCCCTCTCCCAAGAGCAGTGCTTGGGCCTTTCTTTCCATTTGCAGATGTCACCTCCAGGGGCTTCCTTTTCCTGCTGAATGTCCTCTCCTCTCTTTGGTCCTCCAGACACCTTTGACAGCACAAGTTTCTGTATTTTCCCCACACTTCCCAGACAGTACTCCATGGACAATCTCACAAATTCCTTTAGCTTCTCCAGAGAAATCCTCACGTTCATACTGATGCACAAAACCACACATGCTTGGACACATGAGCACAGAGTCACTCAGCCTTTCCTGAGTCTCTGCAGCTGAGCTAGTGGACTGTCCTTTCCACTAAGAGGAAGCCCCTCACTCTCTCTGACCAGAAGAGGGAGCTTTAAAGTCTGTCCTGGCCAGGGCTTTACCAGCTCCCCTTCCTCAAGAAGGTAGACTCCTTACTGGACCAGGAACCCTAACTGCTGCTTCTGCCCCTGAGGGCCCTCCTTGGTGTCCCCACAGCACAACTCAGGCCTAGGCCTCTGGGACCCACACACCACTGGAGAGACCCCAGGCCCACTCCTTCCTGGTCCCAGAGAGCATAATAATGCACTTGGACGTTATACCACCTGTGTACCTGCCTCTCACCTGCACTGCTCCTTCCCTACTTCTCCACTTCAGTTGGCAGCCCCGCATCTTGCATAAGTGCCCATCCACTGCAGGCCCTCAGCCCCACTTTCAAATCCCCACTCCTGTGTTCCTCTTCTGCAAAGCCAAGCAGGTGGCAGGAGGGTGAGGGGTAGTGGATCAATGGCAACCCTCTGTTGGGTACCAGGGAACAAGGAGGCTGAGGCCAAGCTGCCTGCATCTCATAACTGGGGACCTGCATGCACCAGCACCAGGGCTTGGGTTGGATCTTGCTCAGCCCCAGGGTGCCCAGCCTCTGCCCTACCATGCCCTCTGCATGTACCATCATGCCCCGGATGGAGCCTATCCTGGCTCGCCTCATTTGCACTGCACTGTCTTTAGAGAGCCACCCCTCCATCCCTTCAGAGACAGATCTTCAGAGAGGGCAGGAGAATAGGATTACCCTGTGACCAAAGGAGGCATGGGTAGCACCCCTCCCTCCTTCCACTATTGAGGTTCCCTCACCAACCTGGTTCTCAAATATGCAAGTACCTCACTTTGTTAACTTATTAACTTATTGGTTTCATTAAAGTTTTCAGTAGGAGGTGGTTGGTCTTGGTTTTTTTGGTGGCTGTGGATGAGGAATTTGATTTGGGGGTAGGGACAGAGAGATTTGGATTAGTTTGGACTCTTTCTTGTATACAGAAAAAATCCAATCCCATATGGCTTGCGCACAACATTAAATATTGACCCAGAGAACTAAAGAGGGGATAGATTTGGCTTCATGTTCAGTTGGATCCAGGTGCTTAGATGTGTGAGGAATCTGTCTCCTGTTTCAGCCTTCCTCTCAAGCAGGCTGAGCTCTCATGATGATGAATGAAAAGTGGATACCAGTTTTCTAATAGTTTGTTCAGTTAGCATTGGACCAGGAAAACAGAAACAATGGTAGATTTTTCAACAAAATTTACTATGGGAAGTGGGTTACACTGTTGTAGGAAGGCCAAAAGGACAAAGAGAACACTGAGAACCTACAGAGAGTAGATGCAGGATGCAGGGACTCCTCCTAGAGTGGCGGGAATATAAGACGAGGTTGGGGTCATCAGAATCCACAAGCTTATGGAGGGGGTAGTTCCGGTGCACAGAGATCTAAAGAGGAGGGATTCTGGTTGATCTTTTAAAGGACACAGTGATTGCAGAAAAAAAGCTGAAGTCTGGGATTGACTTCTGGCTATCGCTGATAAAGATGGGAAGCAAAGGGGAAAACCTCCACTTCTGCCTTCTCCTCTCACCCTTTAATGTCAATACCACAGCATCAGAGTATAGAACGCTGTTCTTAGGAAATAGACCAGTTCTGACACTCAGTATCCATGCACATCAACCCATGCACATTGGAACATCTACCTAATGACGGTAGCTTTCACTTCATGAAACAAAACTCTCCTTCATACAAATGAGGACACTCTAACCTCCTTCAAATAGGAAAAGCATAAAACCCCAACAGATGGACTGATCTCATAGTCACAGTCACCGAATCCATATTTGGGTGATGTTAATTATTGCTCTAATTCAGTCACAATCCCATCTGTAACTAAACACTAAACTCAAGTTAGCAATCATTTACAAAATCTTTCAATGAAATAATAAGGGAAAAGGAGGAGGAGGAAAGAAAACATTCATTTATTTATACAGCACACACGCACACACACACCAAAGAAAGAAGAAAATGTGCATAGCTGCAATAGACTTCTTTCTGGTAGCTTTTCATTAACTTTTGCTGTTGTACATAGAAGCATGGCCATCCCTTGGAATCCACTGGGTTTGGTTTCATGACCCACTGCGGATACCAAAATCCATGGATGCTTAAATCTTATATGAAATGAGGTAGTATATAAAAATTATAACCTATGCACATCCTCCTGTATACTTTAAATAATCTCTACCTTACTCATAAAACCTAATACAATGGAGATGCTATATAAATAGCTATCCTGGATAATGATAGGGAAAAAAGTCTACGTGTTCAGTGCAAATGCAGTGTGTGTATGTGTGTGTGTGTGTGTGTGTGTGTGTGTGTGTGTGTGTGTGCGCGCTCCCCTCCATCTGCAGTTGGCTGTATCTGGGGATGCAGAATCTACATATTGGGAGGGCTGAGTACACTAAGAGGGGCCTATCGAATTCCCTGGATTCCTCTCTCCTTGATAGTGGGGAGTAGTCATGCAGCCAGGATGTTAACTCTTTCTTTGTCTGTTGGTTCAGTGCCATAAGGAGTAGAAGATGGCGGGGGTGGGGGTGGGGGGGTGTTAACTTCCAGTTCAATGAAAACTGTTGCCTCCCTTCCCTTGAAAATTGAGACTTTCAAATTAAGAGTCCAGACTTGTAGGGACCAGAAGTAAAAGTTCTGTGAGTGTATATAGTAGCCTGAAAAATGGCCACCTAAGAGAGCAAGTTCTCATCTCTGGGACCAGTCAATGTCATCTTGTTTATAGAAATGATTAAGTTAAGGATCCTGGCATGGGAAGATGATCCCAGACTATAGAATGAGTCCTGAATCCAATCACAAATGCCTTTTTGTTGTTGTTGGGGTGGTACCAGAAATCAAACCCAAGGCCTCACATTTGCCCTACCTCTAAGTTACACCCCAGCCCACAATGTCTTCTTTCTTTCTTTCTTTTGTGTCCTGGGATGTTTTACCACTGAGCTGCTTGCCCAGCCCTTTTTATCTTTTATTTTGAGTCAGGTTCTTGCTAAGTTGCTGAGGCTGGCCTTGAATTTGTGATCCTCCTGCCTCAACCTTCCAATAGCTAGATTACAGGTAGGTACCACCCTACCCAAGCTCCACAATTTTTTTTTTTTTTTTTAAAGAGAGGCAGAACTGTGTGTGGTGGTGCATCCCTGCAATCCCAGTGGCTCCGGAGTCTGAGGCAGGAGGGTCACAAGTTCAAGACCAGCCCAGGCAACTTAGCAAGACTCTTAGGGTTAAAAAAAATGTGGTAGAAAATAAATAAAAGAGAGGCAGAGGGAGACTTCCCACACAGAAGAGGAGAATGTGGGATAAAGACATAAACAGAGGAGGAAATGAGGCGGCCATAGCAAAGGAAGGGTGGCAGCCCCAGAAGCTGGAAGAGTCAAGGAATCGATTCTCTCTGAGAGCTCTGGAGGGGTAAAGCTCTGCCCCCACTTTGATTTAGGCCCAGCGAAATTGATGTTGAACTTCTGGCCTTCAGAACTTCGAGAGAATAAATTATTGTTATTTTAAGCCATCAAGTTTAAAGTAATTTATTAAAGTAGCCATAGGAAATTAATACAGTGACCCACCAGTGTCTTTGTGAGAGAGGCCACTCTCACTAACTTCCTGGGATTCCTGGAAACATATTCTGGATGAGTCAGTAAGGATAAACCATGCCCATTCCACAATGGGAAGTGGAATCCACTTGGCACCAGATGCTTAGGGAGATCCCTGTTGGAAGGATGACATATTAGATACTTTGCATTTGTCTCTGTTGATAACACATGGGACATATAGTAGTGGCATTGGCCAGATCAATCTTGATGAGGTGAATCCATGTTGTTGACTGCATAGTCTGCATTCTAGCTACCGGGAGCACATGTATATGAGCTTCCTGAGAAAACACTGGAGGGACCAGAGAAAGACTGACATCCACAGAACATGCCATTTTGTCCTTCTGATTATCAAGAGCATCTTCTGTCATGAATGCCTTGTGTGAGATGTTACTTAGGATGCAAATATCTTCACATTTTGTTTCATTTCTATAAACTCATCTGAATACCTCTTCCCATTTTCCTTACTGCCAATCTTCCAATTTTGTGCTTTCTGAGTCTCTGACCATCCACTCAAATTATTAGCCACTACCCACAAATCAGTGTATATCCATACTGCTTGTCATTTCTCCATTCAGACAAAACAGACAATCAAACATACTAAAGGGTGAGTAAGATTTAGCCACGCACCAGGACTAGCATGCTGGTGTTGGTGATGCTATGCTAGAAGGCATAGCATGTGTAAAGGTCCAGAGACACAGAGTGTGGTCTTTGAAAGGAGCAGAAAGAAATCCCTGTGACTAGGTTTAGAGCAAGGGAGAGAGTAATACAAGATGATCTTTGCAACTTTGGAGTCAAGAATTTTCAGGATTTTATAAATCATTCCAAAGAAATGGGACTTCATAGTAAGGGCAATGGGGAACCAATGAGAGCTCTGGATTAGGGGTTACTCTTGGATAGATTCACATATTAGAAAGGTTTTTTTTATCTGATTTGAGGAGCCTAGGTGTGGGGAGAGGGTCAGGAGACTGCTACAGTAATCTGAGCAGGAGATGTTCAATCCAAACAGGTCCCAAGGCATTTCACTAATTGAATAAATATCTATTGAGCACCTGCTGTATTCTAGACCCTGGCTCAGCACAATGTGCAGAATGAAAAGATGTAGGAGAATGAGTTACAGCCCTGAGGTCATCTAGCCCCTGCGGGAGACAGATGCACAATTAACCAATGTACAAGTTGCTGTTTTTCTTTTAAAATTGTCTGGCTCAGCAAGAGTTTGCAGGTGGCTATGGGAGTCCCCAGACTGTTATCAAATATGGTCTTGAGAGCTGATATGATTTTAGCTTGGTGTGTCATTTATTGCTATGTAAGAACTCACCTTAAAACTTAGTGGTTTGAACAATAACCGTTTTACTAACTCTTGATTCTGTGGATCAGCAGTTTGGGCTGGACTCAGATGCACAGTTCTGCTGGCCTCACCTGGGATCACGATGTGGTTGTAATCATCTGGCCTCTTGACTGATGCTGGAGGATTGCTATGGTTCAGGTGTGTCTCCCAAAGGTTCCTGTGCTGGAAGCATGGTCCCCAGTGCGGTGGTGTTGAGGCGGCAGAACCTTTAAGAGGTGGAGCCTAGTGGAAGATAATTAGGTCATGTGTGCTCCACCCTCTGAAGGGATTAACAAATATCTTGTGGGCTTGGACTAGTTCCCTCCAAATCTAGTTTTAATGAATTGAGTTATTACAAGGGGGGCCTGCCACGTCTCCTGAACCCCTCTAACATGTGCATAGCTTGCAACTCTCTCCCACACTCTCACCATTGTGGTGTCATCCATAATGAGGCACTTGCCAGATCTGAGCAGACATTAGCACTGTGCTCTTGAAACTCCAGAACTGTGAGCCAGTTATTTTATATTGTTATAAAATATAACAATGCAACCACAAAAAATCTCTTTTGTTTATAAAGTACCCAGCATCAAGTATTTTGTTTTAGCAGCACAGAATGGACTAAGGCAATAGTCTAAGGTGGTTTTACATTGCTGGTGTTTGGTGCACTCTAATTTGTCCATAGGTTGCATTTCTTATCTCTGCTCCATGTGACTTCTCATCCCTCAGTCGATTATATTGAGAGTCTTCAGATGGCAAGAAGGCAAAAGCAGAAGCCCGTTGAGGCCCAGGCTCAGAAATAGTACTGAGCAGCCTCGAAGGAGGCTCAGGTCACTTGCATGGCTACTCTGAAGATGTTGCAATTTTTATACTTTTGCAGCTCAGAGAGAAGCATGCTTCATGTTTCCCAAGTTAAATAACTTATTTCATGTACTGTTGACTATTTCAATTATTGAAACAATGACTTTGTTTTCCCTCTGAGAAGCTGAAGGGCACATCTCCCTATCAGTCACCTCTGTGTACACCAGGATGTGAAAGTGCTACCCTGGTGTGTTAGTCTGCTGGGGATGCCATGACATATACCACAGACTGGGTAGTTTAAATAACTGAAATTTATTTCCCCATAGTTCTAGAAGCTAGAATTTCAAGATCAAGGTATCAGCAGGGTTGGTTTCACTGTGGCCTTTCTCCTTGGCTTGAAGATAGCTGTATTCTGGTGTCTCTCTTTGATAATCTCAATATGCATGTACAGGTCTTATGTCTATAATTTCCTATTATGAGAAACCAATCACATTGGATTAGGGTTTACCCTGAAAAAAAAATATCCCATTTTAACTTAATTACCTTTTAAAGGCTTTACTCCAACATAGTCACATTTTGAGGTACTGGGGGTTAGAGCTTCAACACATGTGTTTTGAAGGAACACAGTTCAGCTGTTTATGGGGCTGAGGATTGTTCTGGGACTTGCCCCATCCCAGTTGGGCAGAGGTGGACATGTATAGATTTCATGGAACCCAGTGTTTTGGAGACATAGATCCTTTTCTATAACATGACCTATTTGGAACTTTAATATATAAAATATAACAATGCAACCACAAAACAAGGACCTCCCAGAGGCATCCTCTATTCTCACCCTGTATACACATTTGCAGGGTGAGCAAAGTGTCCAGCATTTTGCTGCAAAATAAAATCTGTCTCTATTATTCTGACGCTTTATTTATTTATTTTTGTAATGGGGTGGAGCCCAGGGATATTTTACCACTGACTCTATTCCCAGTCCAATTTACTTTATTTTATTTGAGATAGAGTCTTGCTAAATTGCTGAGGGTCCCATAAGTTGCTGAGGCTGGCCTGAAACTTGTGATCCTCCTGCCTAAGCCTCTGGAGTTGCTGGGATTACTTGCAGGTGTGAGCCGCTGTCCCAGGCTGCATGCTGCATTCTTTTAACCTTTGCAGTAATTTGTATTTGTTTGAAAATCTTCCTTCCTTCCTCATCCATACTATGGCTGTCCTGGAATGGCATATATTTGCCTATTTGCCTTATAGTAGGTTTCCTGGAAGTGGATTCTGAGACAGAGAGTAGTATTCGGAAGGGTTGTGGAGAGTGTACTCAGATTCATTAATGTGGAGGGCAGGAGGCTGGGTGGACAGAGGGATCTGCTATGGGATGTCACCCAAGGCACTGGCTAATCCTCAGGAGCTTTAAAGCTTGTGCCAAATCGAGGGAAGGATTCAGGCTTTTGTTGCCAGGCACCAGCCAATCACAGCCCATGACTTTGGGTGAAGCAGATCCTGATGGCCAAGGGCAATTTCCAATGAGTGCCACAACTTTGAGCCAGCAGCAGTGATTTCCAGCAGCTGGGGAATACATACATAGGCCCTAAAAGGGGGGGATCTGAAAGGAGCACCACAACATCCACTGTACTACCACATTGACTTTGGGCTAGGTCATGGGATTTATTTTGGCCAATTGACTGTGGAGGGAAAGGAGGGGGTGCTTGTTCCAGTCTAAGGCCAGATCTCATGGTGCTTCCATCCCCCATCTGAAGTAGCTGGTGCTCCTTCACCCTGAGCCCAGGATGCATATGTAGAGAACAGATCTGAATCACTCAAACTAGGAAGTCCAGCGTGGCCCAGTCAGCATCAAGTGAACTGTGGTTGACCTGGAGACTCAGAGGTGTGAAGTAATAGTCGGTTTTGTAGGTCACTGAGATTTGGGGTTGGTTTGTTTTACAGCATTATCACCAGATCTGACTAATACAGCTAGTAAGGTGGATTTGACTGGAAGCAATGAGGTGGAAGATTACCACTGCACATCACAAAGGATTTGCTGAAATCCTCTTAAATCCTCTTTGTTTCTGTCCCAAATGGCTTCTCTGGACACTAGATACTTTCTCTTTCTATCTCTTTTCCCTTCAATGGCCTATAAAATTTGTGGGAGACATGGAGGATTTTATGAAAGAGGTGGGAGGTTTGCTGGAACAGATACCCCCAGGAGGAGCATCCTAAGGTCCTGCAACGCCTACTCAGAACTGGGGTGGGTCTGCCCTTACTGCACCCTCCTTCCTCCTGCCAGGATCCTCCCCTGGCTCCTCTCCTAGATGCCATGATCTCCCCTCCTGCTCCAGACATGACTTCAACTCTTAGAGGGCAAGAAACATCTGCTTCCTGTTTGTGGTCATCACTGTCCCCAGAACAGGGCGGGGCACATGGGTATTTAATAAACAGTTTGCAAGGGAGGAATGCAGGGTTACCTGATCCATCACCTACCTCTTGACAAGCCTCCTACTCCCTGTTATGTGTCTCTGCGGCCACAAGGCGTCAGTAAAGACTTTGGCTTGGTGTCACAGCTGGAGCCAGGAAACAGTCTGGACTTTTGGGGCCAGGAACTCTACCAGGAAGACCCTTTGATTAGACCCAATATGTCTGGGAACAAGTGACAGGGCTGAGAAATGAGGAGACTAGGACTTGCCTCAGAGAGTCCGGGACTGTGCTTTGCCTTCATTCATTTATTCTACGATTGTTCACTTCTACTATGCAGCAAGCACTGTTTTGGGGCCAAGGTCACAGTGGCTCTCTCAAACTCACAATGTCTCTGCTTACTTGGAGTAGACAGTACACCACTGACTAGACAGAAAATAAACTAAAAGAAAGAGACAGAAACAATAATAACAGCAAAAGCCAAGATAATTTCAGAGGGTGATAAGAGTTATGAAGTAAATAAAATGGAAATGAGGTAATGACCGTGCTGGGGGAGGGCTTTGCTTGGCTGGCAATCAAATAAGCTCAAGGGGAAGCAAAAGCCTTCATAAGAACTAGTTGCCAAGGTCCCCAACAAGTTGCTGGTCCAAAAGCCTCATTTTGCAGATGGGGAAACTGAGGCCCAGTAGGCCAGGGCAGAACTCAGAGCTGAGCCCAAATCTCTGATTCCCAGGTTTGTCTCTGGATGGCCTTTCTCTCCTCCTGTCCTTAACCTGCCCTGTGTCATCTTAATGAAAGGGAGCAGAGGCCAGGGTGCTCTTAGAATGTGGGCAGTGACGGAGTGTGTGTGTGTGTGTGTGTAAAGCCTTTAGTGCAGGAAATTACACAAACCACACAGTGATGTTAAAGAAGTCCTGCAAAATTCTGATTTTTTTCATGACAACTTCAAACCTTTTTTTCTCCAAAAAATATCACACATCAAATTCTCTTCCAGATTTTGGTTTTGGTGCCTCTGCTTTGCCTGTTTGAGGGTGTGACCTGGGAAAGTCATTTCCCTTTTTCTGTCAGCCTCAGTTCTGCAAAATCTGCAAAATCTGAACCCAACTTTCCTGACCCCAAATCCACAGCTCCATAGTCCCTCTGCAGACCCCAGGTATTCTCCATGGCTGGGCTCTGGGCTGGACCCACCTCCTGCTCCTGAGGCCACCCTGCATGCCTGTCCCAGCCCTGGTCTATGACAATGTTAGATATAATTGTGTTTGTCTAGAGACTCACAGTAACACTCTGACGTAGGTTGGGGTTTGTTATCATCCCGTTTGCCAACCAGGAAGCAGGCTCCAGCGTCACAGGACTTGCTCAAGGTCACACAGACAGTAAGTAACAGAGCCAGGATTTGAGCCAAAAGTTCCATTCAGTTTCCTCTACTCAAAGGTCCCATTCAAGATGGTGGAAAATTCCACAACTTTGGTGTTTGGGGAACTAACCTTCATTTCTCTGAAAACCCACGTAAGTGCCATATATGGTCCACTTAGCCTCACCTAATGGAGTTCTTCTATCTGCAGAATAAAGGGAGGTATTCCACTCCACATGAGCAGGTGCCATCGAGCCAAACCCAGGGGTAGAATTTTTCAAATGCCATTAAGTCCAGTGAAAACCCAGTGAAGGGGCTAGGGTATAGCACGGTGGTAGAGGCTGTACTTAGCATGTACAAGGCCCTGCTTTCTGTCCCCAGCACTACCACCCAGCTAACCAACCAACCAACGAACCAACAAAGCCACTGAAGAAGCCCCAGACATGGGTCACTTGACTCATGAAAACATTGAGGTTCAAAAAGTCTTCCGAAACAAGACGGTAATCTTGCTGATCCTATTTCCATTTTTCTCTTTTCTTGCTGAGCAATGGCTGCCGGACCCCCACCTCTCTGCTTTCCTGAAACTGCTCTGGCAACTTGGTTTTTGATTTCCTGGTTATCAAATAGAAGGACCCCTTTTTAGCCCTTATTCTACCTGATTTCTCAGCAGTATTGGGGGTTGCTAACCATGCCCTCCTTTGGGAAACAGTTTCCTGGGTTTCCATGACCCCTGGATGCTGCCTCTCCTACTGCCTCAGCTGTTCCTTCTCAGTCTCCACCCATCTCTTCTCTTTTGTGTCTGATCCCCCAAGGTTCTGTCCTTGGCCACCTTCTTTGATCACTCTGCATCATCATTCCCATGGCAACCATGCTAATAACTGCAAAACATGTCTATTTTCAATCTAGACCTCCCTCCTGAGCTCTGGATCTATTTGTCTGGCCCTTGTCTCATAGACGTCAACACTGGTTGACTCAACACATTCATTCCGTTCTTACCCTTCTCTCTGCAGCTTGTTCTTCCTTCTAGTTTCCTCTCCACGGAAGGGTCATCCTGTCCCCCAAACCACACCCCTGGAATCATTTTTGGTCCTCTCTTTCCTGTAACCTCCACTGCAGCTAATGATGCAAAATCAAGATTACAGGCTCCATTTCCATCTTCTTCCTCAGTACCTGAAGCTCCAAATTCTACTTAGACACGCGGCCACCTGGAATAAAGACTGTATTCCTGAGCCTTTTGGGGAGGGTTGGTGATTTGAGGGCACTTCTAGAAAGTGCCTTTCTCCTTCTCTCTCTCTCTCTCTCTTTTTTTAATATTTATTTTTTAGTTGTAGATGGACACAACACAATGCCTTTAATTTTATGTGGTGCTGAGGATCGAACCTGGGTCCTGCCTGTGCTAGGCGAGTGTTCTACCGCTGAGCCACAATCCCAGCCCCCTCCTTCTCTTTTCTCCCTTTTTTCCCCCTGGCTGCAATGATGATATGGTAGTTGAAGCAAGCTTTTTGGATCACAAGGTCTAACCCACAAATGACAAAGTAACAAGGTGGAAGGGCCTAGATACAGACAGTCCTGGACCATCTACCTGCTTCCTTATAGTCGAGTGACCTCCTTGTAATCAAAAAAGAAAGAAAAAAGCTAACACTTTCCCCACTCGATCATATCCTCTTCGGCCCCCTCATCACCAACAGGATCAAGTTCAAGATCCTCAGTCTGATAATCAAGGGCCATCCCTCTGGCCCTTTCCTATTCTAAGTATATTTCTTGTGCCTCTGACCATCGATCCTTCATGTTCATCACTCTGGACTCATTGCTTTTCCTAGTCAACCCTCATTTATTCTTGTCTGTTGGCTTTCCCACATACTGTCTTGCACTTTCCTTCTTCCAGATGCCCATATCCAAATTCTACCCCATCCATTCTGCCGTGTGAGCACCTAGTATGTGTCATGAGCTATGGCAGGGGCTTTCACAGCAGCCACTTACAGGCAGACAAGGAAACACTCAAAGAAGGGAAGTAAGTTGCCCAAGGTGGGCATTCAGAGTGATGACTGACTGAAGCCAGGTCTACTGAATTCCACCAGTTGTCATTAGACAGGACTCAGGCCTTTGATATCTTCCTCACCCCACCAAGTGCCCTGGGGCCCAGGAGCTTGAGCTCTTAGTCACAACTGAGCCACTTGCTATTTCCACTTGCTGAGCTGGAGGCTGCTGGTTGTCCACCAGATCCATCCTTCCTCTCTTCCATAATACCTGAGTTATTGATGAATACATGGTTACTAGTTAGAAACCATATTTTCCAGGCCCCCCCTGCAGTTAAGTATGATCCTGGGATTAAATGTGATGTGATGTGTGTTGCTGGGCCTCAAAACATTGAGTGTGCCCACTTCTCTTCTATTTGAGAGATGGAATGAAAGTGTCTGTGCCCCAGCTTCTGCTCTGCAGACAAAGGTTAAAAAAGAAAAGAAAAGTTGACTTGGTTGAGCAAGCCGTGTGGCTCATGAGTTTGATAGGTCATGGTCAGCAGAACAGCAAGAAAAAAGCAAGTTGAAGCTGAGTCATAGGGAGAAACCAGAAAAAAAAATCTGCTCTTTAAGATACTTTAAAAATTTCCTAGTCAGGTATGGTGGCACCTCACCTGACTTTTAATCCCAGTGACTTAGAAGGCTGATGCAGGAGACTTGCAAGTTCAAAGCCATCCTAGGAAACTTAGTAGGACCCTTTCTTAAAATCAAATAAAGAGGGCTGGAGATATAGCTCAGTGGTAGCATGCCCCTGGGTCAATCTCTAGTACTGAAAAAAAAAATATCTTAGGTCTTTTTGTTATAGCAGCTGCACTAACACTTAAATATAACTCATTCTGTGTGTAAAGTACTATTCTGAGTATGATTAAAGTTTTGACTCAATAAATTACTCACTGTGTGGTAATGGGCAAGATACTTTACCTCTATGAGCTTCGGTTCCCTCAACCTTATAAAACCTGTAATAATAAGGCATTAAGTCAGATTATGGAGGGTCAGGTGAGATACTATGAGTCAGTAATGGATGACCTAACAAGCAGACAGCACATGTGTTTAGATGCAAGTTTTAAAGACTTTGACATGAAAAAGGAAAGGAGAAAAAGATGAAGATTTGCCATTTCAAAATAGTCATGGATAAATGAAAAATTTGGGGGCTTCCTTCCACTGATTTTATAGTTTAGTATTATTTCAAATTATTTATTTCAAAGCACATATAGAAGAACAGGCCCACTTACCCAAAGTGCATGGACTATAAGTGAGGGAGAGGTGGTTCCCCAAAGAAAATTTGGGAAAATCTTTTTCCAGCAGAAAAAGGGGACTGAATCTTGGAAGGCACCGGCCACAGATACCTGCATCTGCCTCCAGTCTCTGTCTGTAGTTTGAAGGGCTATTTACGTGGGACATGGTTTGAAGTCACACCTCTACTCTCCAGACCCTCTCTTGGACAGGCAAACAGTTTCTGCTTACTCAGCCCTTGCTGCAAGTTGGAAACAGCTACCAATTATGGGGAATTTGCTACATGCCAGGCACTATGCTGACTGCACATTAGCTAATAGCTCATTGAATCCCAGCAGTTGGGTATATTTGTATTTGAATGCATTTTAAATTAAAAATAAAAACAAAAACAGAGGCACAAAGTCACAAAGTGGCTTTACCAAATGTCATATGTAGTTTGAAGGCAGAATTTAAACCCAGGTGTGTATGATGCCAAGACCTGGGCTTGTCTCTCAGCCCCAGCTGCTAATATGTCCATGTTATTCCCTGAGTGCAAAGTCTGGGCATAAGCACAATCCTGAAAATTCTAAGATGATCTCCAAGGAAAGCCAGGATCTCCATTCCTGTCCTTAATCTAAAGAAGCTCTCGGTGGAAAAACTAGGTTTGATGACATAAAAATTAATTTGCCTTCCAAAGGGTTAAATAATCAGCAATAGATGGGGAGACAATATTTAAAACATTCACAAAAGATATAAGTTTACTATTTATAATATATAAAGAGCACCTAAAAAGTATTAAGAAAAAGATAACAGTAGAAATATGGGCAAGGCTTATGAACAGGTAATTCACAGAAAAATAAAAACAGACAATATCTTTATCAATAATCAAATAAGTTGAAATTAAATGACTCTATTTAGAGATAAATATACAAAATATCACTAATGTCTATGGTAGTGGAGGGTGTGAACCACCAGGCATTCTCATCTATTGCAGGCAGGTAAATGGGATTAGTCACTTTGGGAACCATTTGGCAGTAGCTATTACAATTTTACTTGCTCATATCTCCTGATCCAGTAATTCCCCTTCTAGAAATTAATTCTACAGAGATAGTCCCACAAGTGTTCAACAGTAAATATGCAAGGATGTCCTTGTAGCATTATTTGTAGCAGCGAAATTTAGGAAACAAGCTGAATTCCCATCAATAGGGGATGGTGAAGTGGATTATGTTCAAGGCAGTCACTGAAAGGAGGGAGGGCTGGGGTGTAGCTCACTGGTAGAGAACTTGCCCTTCGTGCACAAGGCCCCGGGTTTCACGCCAGCAATGCAAAAGAAGAAGAAGAAAAGGGGGCGGGGAGCCATATTCACTGACATGGGAAGATTTCCAAAACATATTAAGGTGAAAAAAATCCAGCTAGAGAAAATATTATAATCCCATTCACATAAAAGCATATGTTATGTATATGTGTGCAGCATATATGTGATACAATGAGTATATATTTGTGAAGGAAAAACTTGGGGATCTCTGACTTTTCACTTTATGCTTCCTAAATTGTTTAGAAATGATTTTGCCTCGAGCATCCATTATTTTTTACTTAAAACAATGTGCTTATTAAAAAGAAGAAACAATGAATGACTCATCTCCTTCTGTTGAGTCCAGAAGGGCTGGGGTGGCATGGGGAGGGTCCTGTTGTGTGGAGGTGCCCATTTTATGGCAAAGTCTCAAGCTCACTAGAAGAGGCACAGGTATAAGCTCCTCTAGAGCCCACCCTCTGATGAGCTGCCTGGTGCTCCCTGCTCTCCCTGCCACACCTCTGCTCTAAGAGGACATCTGGACTTGATATTTATGGATGTCTACCCCCGTCCCCCAATAAGAACAATATTTTACCAAGGGCCTTGTGTGGTTTACTATGTGTCTGTACATCCCTTCGGCTGGCTGGTGTTGTTGATTAGGTTGCTTAACTTCTCTGAGCCCTGTGGCTGCCTAAAATAAGGACAATAAGTATACCCACCTCCTGGAGTTGTTGTGAGAACCAAAGGAAAAAATGCACACCAAGGTCTCTGCCCCCACAACCCTGGCCCATCTCTACCTCCCAGTGCCTGGGAGGCAATGGGTACGGGGAATGTGGTCTCCATCCTACAGAGCTTGGAGAGTAAAATATCATACCCAAGGTTACAAGTTCATGATTGAGCTTGACTAGAATTCAGAGCTCCTGACTCCAACTTGGAATCCACCTCCAGGCTCTCTTTCAGCCTCAGCTCCATGTTGGGGCCAGGGTAGCCACACTCACTCCAGCACGTTCTAAAGCACATCCTAACACAGACTCTGAGTCACACACGGGAGGAGGTGGGGATGATCATGTGTCAAGTTCTGTCCCCAGAACCTTACAGTTTGGTGGGGAAAGATCCCTCACCAGGCTCTGATGGTGATAAAATTGGCCCTTCATAGGCAGAAAAGACCCTGAGGGGCACATTTCAGGTGATGGCCATAGTAGGGCAAAGGCACAGAGGCCAGGAGGTCAAGGAGCATGTGTATCAGGAGCCTGGGTGGGAGCGTACCTGGGGCTCCTGCTCTCCCTGTGGTCATGTTTCCCAGCAGCAGCTCTCATTTGAGCTGCCCATCGGGCAGGCACTCAACATCCCCTTAGTTCATCCTCGCAAGAAGCCTGTTGTGTCTCCATTTGACAGATGAGGAGACCGAGCCCGGAGTAGCATCCCTTATATTTTCCATCTGTCAGAGCACCCTCTGGGTCTTGCCCTGTATGTAATGTCCAGTCCTTCCATTTTCATGTCCTCCCTAAACTGACCCCATGTCACCCTTTTGTCACCATAAACTCTCAGCCTTTCAGATCCTGAGCTGCTCAGCCATGCCTGCCTGGAACCCTCAACATGACTCTCTGTCACATGCTCCAGGCTGTCCAGATCTCAAGTCTCACAGAATGTACAGGCTTCTTCTACCCAGACTAGCTAGAGAGCAGAGGCCATCGCTGTCCATCCCCAGACCCATTTGACCAAGCAGCACGGAACCATTTGCAATGTGTTCTCAGAATTCTAGTCTCATTTGAAGCCTTGCACATGTATTTTTGATGTTAGGGTTCTTCTCCTCCCTATTGTAGAGAGAGAGAAACTGGATAGATAAGGTGTGACTCTGCCCTAGTTTTCTGACCTTTGGATAGGGACCAGCGCCCTAGTAACGCTATTTACAGGGTGGGTGGAGACCGAGAGAGGCTGGAGAAGAAAAGAGCACCTACCAGGGCCCTCCCTGTTCCCATTGTGCCTGCACACAGTAGGCACTCAACAAGTACCGACTTGGTCTTCCAAGGTGGGCACTAATCCTGACCCAGCACTAACAGCAAAGTGAGTGAGGCAAGGGTGGATTAAGGAACTCAAAAGGATTACTCAGTAATCGGCTAACCCACTTAAGCTTCCTGGGAAAAGACGACAATCACACTGTTCATTAATTTATTTAAAAAATGATTGTTGAGCATTTAGCTGAGCTGGAAGGAAGGTGACAACGATGACATTGCTCAGTTACTAAGAATCTACTCTGTGCCCATCAACTCGGTGAGGTTGAAGAACCTTGTGAAAGATATTTTATTATTTGTAATAGGGAAGGGGCTAGTTTGGGATTCAGGTGAGGCAAATGACAGGTGGAGCATAAGTTTGAGGAGGCATTTGTTCCCACTTGGACAACACTGCCTCACCCTCCTTCCCACCACAGTGCTTGTGGGGAACACCGTGGTGGGCTGCCCAGAGCCCCTTCTATGAAATGATTGCCCGAGCTGCTGGAAGTGCTGTCCGCAGATCACCTTCCCGTGGGAGCTCCTTGAATTGGCTCAGCTGGGCAGAGCTGTTCCTCCTACGGCCAGGCCTTTCCCTGGGCAGCTGCATCTGATGACTGATGGGGGCAGAGTATAATGGCCTAGCTCAGGATGACTCTGAAGGGCCCTTCTAACTCCGGAGTTCCCCGTGGGGTTGGCCAGGGCACTTGCTGGGCCTGCTTTGTAGCTTCTGTTTCCTCCCTCACTCCCTCCTGCAGTGTGGAGCCTGATGGCACTCCCTAATAAATCTCTTGCAAGCTGAGCCCCATTGCAGAATCTGCGACTTGGGGAACTCAACTTGCAGTAGTGTCACTGTTGGGGTAACCTCTTTATAGTTGGTTAAAGCACAGCATTCCTAAAGACTCTAAGACAAGGATGTCCCCAAAAGCCAGGCTCAGGGGTAATAGTGCTAACTACAAACCCTACTGTTCTACACACTTCACCTCATTCACTTATTTAATCTCCGTAGCATCTCTGCAGGGGTGGTACTATTGGCATGCCCTTTTTTTTTTTTTTTAATTTCAGCTAAAATAGCAGAGGAGATGCTTTATTGTGCACATGTTACACTTGGTGAAACTGAGATAAGAACTAATTCAGAATGCTAAAGATCCTGGGCAAAGGACCACAGGGACTGTTAAGAGCAAGGTGGGTCTTAGAGGAGGTCTTTGGGATCAGACGGTGATAAAAATTCTAGAACAACTGAGATAAATTCTGAACAGTAGCTTAGTACCCATTTTACAGATGAGTTTGAGAGAGGTTCTACTTTTTTTAAAGGAAAAAAAAACTCAAAGGATTGGTGATAAGATCTGATTAACTAAAAGATAATTCAAAATTAAGAATATCACTCTGGAGTCAGGTATGGTGGTAAAAACCTGTAACCCCAGGTATCTGGGAAGCTGAAGCAGGAGGATCTCAAGTTTGAGGACAGACAGGGTGACACAAAGATACTCTCAAAGACAAAAACATCTCAAAGGGGGCTGGGGATGTGGCTCAAGCGGTAGTGCGCTCGCCTGGCATGCATGCGGCCCGGGTTCCATCCTCGGCACCACATACAAAGATGTTGTGTCCGCCGAAAACTAAAACATATATATTTTATATATATATATATACATATATACACACACACACACACACACACACACACGCACACATATATATAAAATTCTCTCTCTTTAAAAAAAAAAAATCTCAAAGACAAAAACAAAGCCAGGTGCAGTGGCACCCACCTGTAATTCCAGCAATTCTGAAAGCTGAGGCAAGAGAATTGCAAGTTCAAGGTCAGCCTCAGCAACTTAGCAAGGCCCTAAGCAATTTAGCAAGACCCTGCTTTGAAATAACGAATAAAAAGGGTTGGGGATGTGGCTCAGTGGTAAAGTACCCCTGGGTTCAGCCCCCAGCACCAAACCAAGCCAAACCAAACAATCTAGGGAAACTTTCATATGAATAGGAATTAAAAAAAAAAAAAAAAAAAAAAGATAGGAACAGGTCCTGCCTTAGCCACAACTCTGGTCATAGCTTTTAGGGGGTCTAACCTCTGACTCCAAAGACCCGACCAGGTATGAGAGTAGAATCTACAGGGCAGAGGGGCATCAGGTTGCTTTAGGTGAGAGACCCCTTGGAACTCTGGAAGCTGGTGAATCTGAGGGGTTGGGGGAGTCTGAGGGGTGGTGACTCTGCAGGGGACTCCCTCCTCCACTTGCACCTTAACTTGGAACATGGCAGGTATTGGGTTTCTGTTGAATCCTTTCCACTTGGAGAGTGCCTGAGGATTGTCGACAGATATCAACCCATCCCTGCATTAGTTCCTCCTCACTAATGGTGAGGCTTAGGTCTTGCAAAGTAGCAGGGAAGGACATATTAGCCTCATTTTATTGGTGGGAAAACTGAGGCTCAGGGAGAAGGAAATCAAGGCAGTGTTCAAACCGGGGTCTAACCTTCCTGTCCCATTGCAGCCACTGGGTTTCAGTCTCTGGCCTGGGTTTCTGGGCAAAGCTGGAGCAAATGCTGGCCTTTCAGCCCAGAGCTCAGGCCATTCTTCCCAAGAAGCCTCTTTTCTTTTTCTCCATTCTGTCCCAGAAGATCTTGTCACATCAGAGATTACCTTTATTCATTTGACATACACCTCCTGTCATTCATTTCTGTCCTGACAGTTTCAAGGTTGGTATGCCCCAGGAGAACCTTTGGCTGTGGGAGAGTCACATTGACAAACTTGGCCTTAGAGCAAAGCCCAACCACTGGGGACAGAAGGTCTCAACCCTGTGTTTCTTCTTCAGTTTCTGGAGTCCATTGTCTCCTAGAGAATGTCCCCCTGCCTGATCCTAGCTCTGTCTGCAGTGTCTCTGACCCGGCTTCCTCCCCACCTTTGGTCTCTTCCAGTCTTTCTCCCACACCCTCAAGGATCTTTTTAGAGACAATCAACAGCAGAGGGCGGCCAGGAACTCATATTGGTGATCAGGACTCTGAGGCTAAATCCTGCTAGGCCTGGACAAGCCCCAGACGATGGAAGGAGAACTGTGCTGACCTCACAAAGTTGTCATAAAGCTACTAGACTTTTCTTGTCCCTTTTAGACACTTTGAACCTTCCCTCCCCATAGATTCCTTGGACTGGTATGTTTCCCTGCCTTTAAACAGGTTGTTTTCCTAAAAACATATTCAACAGTCCAGGCTCTTATCAAATGTCACACCTCAACCAGCTGAAACTGCTCCCTCCTCTGGGTTTGCCCATTTGGCAGTTCCACCTGCATTCTGGACCTCATCATGTTATACCAAGATTAGTTATTCCCAGGTCTGTTGTCTCCTCCCACCTGGACTGTGATTCCATGAGGGCATACAGCCAGGAATAAAGCTGGTGCCAATTCATAGAATGATCCTCACCATCATTTACTGAGGGCTGTCTAGGAGCCTGGCACTCTGCTAAAGGCCTCACAAACACCTGAGGAGAAAGGAGCATCTCCCTCTGAGGACATAGCCTGGGAAGTCTGAAAGGATGATGTCTTGGACACTGGAGAGTCATGATCCAAAGCCAGGGCTATCTGACTCCTCAGGTACAGCCAGCTCCTCCACAACTCCACCAAGCTCCCAGTGGGTTATTTTGCCACCCTGTGGCAGTCTCTGCCTTCCAGGTTATGACATCACAATTGCACAACTTACAAGATATTTTGGAAAGAAACTGTCGGTTTCCTGTCCTGGGCACTGCTGGGGGATGTGGCTCCCCTCCCACCCAGAGTCTTCAACAGCCTCAGGACTCTGGAAGCTAAATATAGCTGGGAGTTGGAGTGATAAGGAAATGAAAACTCAAAGACTATAAAGTGACCCAATTTTATTTTGGTTTTGGAGGCCAGATGGGGCATTGCTCCACTCTGCAGGGTATAGAGCTGTACAATCTTCCCCTCCCGCAGGCCAGAGGCCCTGCGAGGGTGGGGGCTCAGGCGGCGGGGGGTGCGGCTCAAGGGCTCAAGGAATGGTGGCTCGGGACCCAGTTCCCGTAGTGGGCTGCACAAGAAGAGGGGAAATCAGGCAGAGGCCTGCCATGGCTCAGATTGGGGGGAAGGGCCGAAAAAAGAGACAGGACGCAAAATCCAAGAACGTGGAGTCCAAAAGCTGGTCCAGTCTCCTTCACTTTGGGGTTCAGGTCAGAGAAGTGAAGCCAACTGTCACCCCGATGAAGGCAGGAGTCCCAGCCCCTGGCGGCGCTCCGCGCACAAACCCGCCGCCCCCACCCTCACAGAGGGTGTGTCCGGGGCCGGGTCGCCGGGTGCGGAGTCCGGCCGGAGGTCAGGCCCGCTTCTCCTCCGCGGCGCGCTCAGCAGCTCACCGAGCCGGCGGGCGGCGCCGACCCCAAGTCCGAGAAGCAGTCGAACTCGCTCTGGCCCAAGAAGAGCTCGGGCAGCTCGCGCACGCGGTGCAGCCCGAGCTCGAGCTCTAGCGACGTCAGCGCCTCCTCGTCGATGAGTTCGGCGGCGTCGATGCCTCCCAGGACGTGCGCTGGCGGCGGCGGGGCCGCGGCGGCGGGCTGTGGCTGCGGGCCTGGGGGGCCTCCGGGGGCGCCAGGGGCCGCGATCCCGCGGCCTGGGTACAGTGTCGCCGCAGGCTGCAGGTGCGCGCTGCCGGCAGTCGGCGGCTGCACGGCCGGAAAAGGCTGGAAGGAGGACGGCGGCCCGAAGGCCCCGTACGACACGGCCCCGGGTGGGGGCGGGGGCGGTCCCAACGGAGCTCCCCGCGGCCGCAGCCCGCTGTCCATACCCGGGCCCGCGTACGGTTGCAGAGTCCGAATCCCGTGAGGGCCGTGGTTGGTAGCAGCCGGCGGCGGCCTCTGCACTAGGCGGTAGCCCTCGGCGAGCATCAGGTGGTCAGCCATGGCAGAGTCTGGCTGCCTGTGGGGGCAGCGGGCGGATGATCAGCGCGGGCGCCCCCCCAGGACCCGGCCACTTGCTCCTCCGAGGCAGGAGACCCAGGCACCGTGCCGTACCTGCAGCTCAGTCAGGTAAAGGAAAACTGAATCCGACCGGTTCTCCTGCCTAGCCCAGAGCGCACGGAGTTCACGCTCCTGCGCACCCCACGGCCCAGGCTCTGGGCAGCAACAGAAGCAAACACCTACTCGGTCCGGCTCCAAGACCTGCGCGTGGATCCAGGGGGCCCGCGACCACTTATACCCAGAGGCGGGGATTCCCCGCCCCAGGGCTATCATTGGCTGGATGGAACGCTTCTGGGCGTGCCACGCGCGCCTAGATCTAGGACTCAGCCCCACCCCCTGATGGAGCTCTGTCCTTTGAGTCCCAAGCCCCACCCCAGGCTCTGACTGCCGAGGGCGGGAGAGGTGTTTGGCACTTTCCAGAGGGGCTTGCTCTGGCTTTTGGGGGCTCACTCCAGACTAGCTTGGAGCCGAGCTTGAATTTAGCAGACGGTGAAGTGGAAAGGTCAGAGGTTTAGGCGCTCTAGAGCTGCAGAGTCTCAGTCCCACCAACCTCTTTAATTTTCCAGATGGAGGCCAAGGCTCAGAGGAAGAGGAGGTTTCCTGGGAATACAGATCAAAGGGAGAGGGACTCGAACCCATGCCGGTGACTGCATCATTTACACAGGGCATAGGCACCTCAACAGTGCAAGGTCTCCCGCGTTCCCACCCATCCATCCCCATAACCTCAGGGAGCCAGTTGCGTCTTTTCTGGCTCCCACTGCACCTTGTCTGTTGAAGCATGTACTGAGTTGTTATTAGAGTAATTTATGGGCATGTCTCCTGAAGGACTTGTTCATCTTCTTATCCTCAGCGTTTGGCCCAGAGCCCAGCCCAGAGCTGGCTTTGGGTAAAAGTCATGTGAATGAATAAATGACGGAATGAATTGCAATTCATACACTTGAGCTTCAGTTTCTTCATCTGTAAGACGCTGACAACAGCAGCACAGCTCCTACTGCAGTATGGCAAGGGTTAAATGAGGGCAGGCTTGTAGAGTGCCCACCAGGGTGACTGGCACACAGATATGCAGAAGCATATCATGGCCCTTCAATGAATGAAAGGCTGGATTTAGCTCAGTTCCTAAGGACCTCCCTCTGGGGGATTTCACACCTTCCCTGGATAATAACAACCCCGTTTTGCAGACAAAGAGACTGAGGCACACAAAGAGAAAATGGTTGTCCAGTGAGCATAAGCAATGAATTGGCATGTGAATGCTGTGTGTTCTCTGAGCTCTTAGAGCAACTGGAATCTTTCCCATGTCCAGGAGGCAGCCTCCCTGAACCTTGACCCCCACGAGTTTGCCACTCTTTTCCTCCCTCCTCTGACTCCCCTCCCCCAGTCGCTGCCTTGGGACTTCCTGGAACTTGGTTTATCTAATTGGTGTAGAGTGGAGAAGCCTAGAGTGAGAGTTCAGAAGGCCAAGTTCCAATCATGGCCCTGCCACCTGCAGGCATGTGACCCTTGGTTGTTGTCTGGGGGTGGGAGGGTATCATTTGATTCCCCAGGGCCTCAGCTTTCAGTTCCGTGAAAGGGAGATGGTGATCCATGGCTGAGAGTTTGTGAGAAGATCACAAATGACCACAGGTGTGATCAGCATTTTTACAAAGTGTAAAATCTGCATGCTGAATTCCCAAGTCTTTCTCTTCAATGAAGGGAAGACTACACACAAATGCCTAAATCCAGATTCATCTGGAGGTATGTAAGTGTATGTGTGGGAGAGCTTTGAAAAAGACAGAATATCTGGCCTCACCCTAACCCCCAACTCATACTCTCTGAGGGTATTTTTGAATATAGAAATCTGTGTTTATAAAAATTATTCTACTATTCTGACACAGTTGATTCAAGGACACCAGCGTTTTGAAGTTGTTGCACCACAAGACAGTTTTTGATTTTTAAAAAATGTGTGTGAATAGTGTTTTTAAGTTCATAATTTGGCCAATAGTTATTCATCCAACACCTGCTCTATGCCAGGTGGTGATCCACTTGTGATTTTTAAGCTCTTGGGGTCTTGCAACTCTCTTGAGAATTTAATGAAAGCTTCAGACATCATGGGGATGAACTATTGTATATGCATCCAGTGGGTTAACTGATCTGGTGGAGGATGGTCCGTGGACTTCTCAGGAGTTTATAGAATCTGGGTTAAGAATCCCAATCAAGCACTTGTGGACGTACAGTAAACAACAAACTAAGTAAAATAATAATCCACATGTTAGAAAGTGATATTGCAATGTGGCAGAGGGGTTGAGTAGGGAGAAGATTGGGGTGCCGTGCAGTAGCAGGTTGTAGATTTGCATAGGGTGACCAAGGTAAGCCTTATAGAGACTGTGAGGTCTGAGCAGTGATTGAAAGAGAAGGGGGCCTTAGCCATGTGGTGTCTAAAGATAGGAGCCATCAAACATGTTTGGTATGATGCAAAAACTTTGGATTTCAGAGCATTTCAGATTTTCAAATTAGGAATGCTCAACCAGAAAGTCTATACAAATATTCCCAAACCTAAAAACCTCTGGAATCTAGAGAATTTATGGTCCTAAGAATTCTGGGTAAGGGCTACTCAACCTGAACTATCACTCCCATTTTACAAGGAGGCAACTGGAACTCAGAATGAGAGGTGATCTGCCCAAGGTCACACAGCTAGCTAGTGATGGAAGAGAGAAGGGTGGCAGCCCCACTAGTTGCCTCCAGGGACAGTTCTCCTTCCCTTTGTTACCATGTTAGCTCCTGGCCCACAGCTCTCATTGCTTCCTCTGCTTGGAATGCTTTCCCCGTCTCCCCCTTGTCTGCCTGGACAATTTCCTCATCTCCTTCAAGTCTTCCATCAAATATTACTTTTCTTTTATCCTGGTCACCCTACTTAATTGCAGTGGTTTCCAAATATGTCCACAAGTTCTTTGATACTCCTCCATTAATTCCCCTCTCCCTGAATGCAGAGTAGATATCATGACTCACTTGTAACAAATAGAAAATAGCAGAAGTGATGGGAACAGTTACAAGTCTAGTTCATAAAAAAATAGTGTGGGTTCCTCCTTGCTCTCTCTCTCTCTCTCTCTCTCTCTCTTGAATCATTACCTCTGGGGGACTTTAGCTGACATGTTGTGACGACACTCAAGTAGTCATGGAGAGGCCCATATGGCAAGGAATTGAGGCTTCTTGCCCACATTCGGTGAGTAACTACTGCCTTTTGCCCACAGCTATATCTGTGAGCCATCTTAGAAGTGAATCCTCCAGCTCCCATCACATTTCCAGATGACCACAGTACCAGCCAACTTCCTATTTGCAACCTCCTGAGAGATCCCAGAATGACTCAGCTGAGCTGCCCTTGGATTCCTGACCCACTGAATCAAAGGGAATAAGAGTTTGTGTTTTAATCTATGAAGTATTGGGGTAACTTGTTACACAGCAGTAGTTATCTATAACGAATACGTTAACATAACAATCTGTTCCTGCTCAATCCCTGGAATGAGACTTACCTTGCTCTTCTTTAAGTTTTTTTTCCCTAAGCATTTATGATCTTCTAACACAATAATTAATTTGCTTATTTACTATGTTTAATTACTTGTCTTCCCACCAATAAAGCATCAACTCCATAAAAGCAGGGAACTTTGCCCACTTCAATCAGGCACCCCAAACAGTGCCTGAAAGTACTATATTTCATTAAATATGAGATGTTATCAATTTAAGAATATTCTTATTCTGTAAAAGTTAAAATGTGGAAAAGAACTTGTGTGTCTTCCAATTAATCAAATAAAGTTGTAGGTGCTCTAAGTATTAGAATATAGAGTGACAGATGTTGATTTTATTTAGGGCAGCAATGTGCCCAGCCAAGAATCAGACACATTCCTGGACAATGAGATGTGAGCAAAAGAGACTGGGTAGGGCTTCCTGGAAAGCTCTTTAAAAACAGATGGAATTATTCAGAATAGATAAAACCACAGAGAGATTGGGGGTAGGGGGGAAACAGGGAACAACTGCTTAGAAGGACCAGGCTTCCTTTTGAGGGTGACAAAAAGGTTTTGGAACCAGAGCTGGTGGTAGTTCAATGCAGTGTATGGATTAAATGCCACCAAATCACTCACTTTAAAACATTTAATTTTAATGTTATATAAATTTCAGGAAAAAAATTTTTTTACGGAAAAAAAAAAAAGAGATGGATTCAACCCACACTCACTTTTTGTTATGCCATTCCTCCATTCTGCCAGGGATAAAGATGTGATACCTAGAGGAGCAGCAGCCATTTTCTCAGCCTGAGTACAACATCACCACTATCCCCACTATTATCACCACCACCATTACCACCACTATCATCATCACCATCATCATCACCATTATCATCACAATCATCATCATCATCATAATTATCATCATGGCAAACATTTTTAAAGCACTTACCATGTACCAGATACTCTTCTAAGCTCTTTGCAAATGTCTCATTTAAATTTGCAGCAGCCCTATAAAGAAGTTACTGTTATTCCCATTTTTAAAAATATATTTTTAGGGCTGGGGTTGTGGCTCAGCAGTAGAGCGCTTGCCTCGCACATGCGAGACCCTGGGTTCGATCCTCAGCACCATGTAAAAAAATAAAAGTGAAATAAAGGTGTTGTGTCGAACTACAAATAAAAAATAAATATTAAAAAAATATATATTTTTAGATATTGATGGACCTTTACCTTATTCATTTATTTATATGTGGTGCTGAGGGTCGAATTCAGTATATTACACATGCTTGGCAAGTGCTCTACCACTGAGCCCCAGCCCCAGCCCTGTTATTCCCATTTTTTCCCATGAGAAAACTGGTACAGAGAAGAAAAATATGTCCTATGCTAAGGATGGCAGAGTGGAATGTAGTTGAAGCCTGTGCCCTCCATGCACCATGGAATCACTGCAGCAGCCCAGGATTCCTACCTTGGCCTTCTAAACTATTTGAAAAAACACCTGCTATTTAGTTAAGCTTCTGTGGTTCGGTTTCTGTTTTGAATCCTAAGATTCAAAGCCAGGAGTGTCTTGAGTTCTAAATGCTCTGTTCTTCTGGATCATGGGTTCAGTGCTTCCTGGTCTCCTGGATCCCCATAGATGGTGGCCTTTTTTTTTTTTTTTTTTTGTACCAGGGCAGGGGCACTTGGCCACTGAGCCACATCCCCCGCTCTATTTTGTATTTATTTAGAGGTAGGGTCTCACTGAATTGCTTAGCACTTCGCCATTGCTGAGTCTGGCTTTGAACTTGTAATCCTCCTGTCTCAGCCTCCAGAGCCGCTGGAATTACAGGCATGCACCATTTTGACTGGCTAGATGGTGGTCCTTTTGAAGGTAGAGAGGGGTTTCCTTGCACTCTGAAGTCCCACTCCAGCCCAGGGTCTGGCCCATACCAAATGGTGCATGCCGTGTGGTGTTGGGATAAGAAGTTTGGACCCAGGGAGGCTCAGTGCGGAGGGAGATGTTCCCTGGTATAAAACAAACATCAAAGATGGAGTGAGCCCATTGGCAACGAAGGTGTCGTGAAGAGCAAGACTGCCCAAATGGTCATGATAAGGTAGGAAATGGGCTTTCTCAACAAAGAGCACAGCTTATGAGTGAGGGCAACGAGGCATGAGGGCACAGGGTGAAGTTCATAAGTGCCAGGTCCCTGGGGTAGGGGGTTAGAAGAATGGGCATTTGTGTCTGGAGGGGAGAGGGGCAGGCCTGAAGGGTGAAGGCCTAGCAAAATCCTCTCGTGATGCTGAGAAGCACCCGTGCAGATCTTTTTAGGCTTCTCACTGTAACCCATGAAGGAGGTATGGCTGAGCAACTTTACCCATTTTATAGAAAGGAATCGAGGTTCAGAGAGGTGACTCAATTTGGCTCAGGTTGCCTAACGAGCAAACGGCAAGATGGAACTTGAACCTGGGTCTTCTAGCTTCACATCCTACACTTGCCTGCTTAAGCGAGTGACGTCCACGTGACCCTGAGGGTCAGGAGCAGCGACCATGGAAGGATTCTGAGTAGCAGAGGAATGCTTCTCCTGTTGGAACTTTCTCTCTTGCCAGGAGAGGGGAGGGCGTGATTTCGAGGTGAACACTGGGGCATGTCAATAGACTCAGTCATTCATTCATTCAAATATACTTACTGAGCTGCTGTGTCAGGCACTCTGTAACGTCATGGAGTGTACAATTTAGTGACTAGAGGAAGAATCAAGTGAGAAAACAAACAGAACAATTACAAATTGTCAAGGACTCGGAAGGAAACAGAAAAGGTGATTTGAACTTACTTTATAAGAGGGGTCCTGGAAGGCCCAACAGGAGATGTTAGATTGAACTCTGATAGACAGGAGCAATCAGCTCCACCAAGCACAGATGAAAGATGCTTTGGTCAAAGCAGTGTGTGCAAAAGCTCAGGTAGGGAAAAGATGGCAGGCTTGAAGAGTTGAGCAAAGGCCCTGGGGCTAGAGGGTGGTGAACCCAGGGTCAGCAGTTCAGACACGCAAGCAGTGGTTGAGCCATGCTGGTGCTAAGAAGCTGAGACAAGAGGTTGCGTTGGGTTTCAAGATGGGTAGGAAGCTGTGGAGCCAGGAAGTTCCCTCTTGGTGCCCCATCAGGACCCAAATCCTCTGGCCTGTGGAAGAGGGAGATTAGGGAGAGAAGGAGAGGAGGGGGCTCATCTACCTACAGTGAAGTCACATGTAATAGGAGTAGGGGCTTTAAGTTCTGAAATCAACATATAAGGCAAAAATCAAAAGAGGCTTAAGAATTGTTTGGAATTTATTACATTTACATTTTTATTTGTTCAATTCTTACAGTCATATGTATGATTTTATGTTCTCTGAACAATAATATGCAATATTATAAAAACATAAGCATACACTATGTAAATATTACCCTATGTGCATATTACAAATCAGTCAAACCTCAGTATCCATGGAGAATTGGTTCCAGGACCCCCTCTCCCAATACCAAAATTCACTGTTGCTCAAATCTCTCCTCCTCCTCCTCTTTCTTCTTCTTTTTTGGGGGATACTGGGGATTGAACCCAGGAGTTCTCTACCACTGAGCTGTGTCCCCAACACCAGCCCTTTTTATTTTTTTAGTTTGAGACCCAGGCTGTCCTTGAACTTGAAATCCTCTTGCCTCAGCTTCTCGACTCTCAAGAGATGGGATTGCAAGTGTCACATAACTGTACCTGTCTAGCTAAGTCCCTTCTATACAATGGCATGGTATTTCTTACACTGTTATCTCTAGATTATTTTTAATACCTAACACAATGCTCACGCGATGTAAATATTGTTATAAACTATATTGTTTAGGGAATATTCACAAGAAAAAGTGTACCTGTTGCATATACAGATGCAATTAAAAAATACTTTTGATCTGTGGTTCTTTAAATTCACAAGTGTGTGACCTGTGAATACAGAGGGTCGACTAATTTAATATTACTTTTGAACACACAGAAGAGAGAGAGAGAGAGAGGGAGAGAGAGAGAGAGAGAGAGAGATGAGTCAGTAGTGCCTGTGGTGCTGTCTGTGTGGATTCAACTCACAAGTATGCTGAGACTCCCTGTGACCGGGGCTCCTGGTCCCTGTCTGGATCCCTTTCCCAGCTGCCATGATGTTGGCTGCCAAAAATGCCAACTCCCCTTCTCTCCAGAATGACCCTTGGCCAGATGGAAGTCTACCTCTCCACTACTCCAATCCCTGCCAATTCTGGGGACAGAATGGTGAGGGGCATTAAGGACTAGTCCTCTTGCCGTAATGTAAGGCTGACTCTGGGGCAGTGGGTGCTCCAGGGCTCCCTGGGGTGGGAGGACATCAGGCTAGGTCCTTGTTAATCTTCCCCCCTTTCTTTTCCTCCTTCTCTTTAAATCTCTGCTTCCGGGGAAACTTGACCTCAGCCTGCCTTTAGTGCTGGCCAAGGATGAGCAGCCTCTTATTGTCTTATGTAATCCTCATGATAGCTGTGGCCATAGCCCCTTGTGCCAAAGCTGATCAGCCCAGGGTGGACCCAGGTGGGCCAGATTCCTCCTCCTCTTGGTAATTTGGAATTAGGACTGAGAGACAGCAGCCAGAGTGAATGACGCTGGGACAGTCACACACAAACCTAGGGTCTATGGAGAGCAGCCAGCTTTTGCCACAGGGAGCAGATAAATGGAAGAAATCCACCTGCAGAGGTAGACGAAGTAGCAGTGGGGAGAAAGGGAGGAGAGAGGGGACAGAAAGGGCATCTTGCCTGGATTCCTAATGGTTTTACAGATGAAGTTCAGACCGCATGTGGCTTTCTTTCTTAGTGACTGGGATGTCCCTGTCTCTTCCTGACAAGTCCTGATATGCTTTATCCAGTTCAAGAAGTATAGGAAGTGTCAGCTGAGGCAGAGGGTTTTGTCACCATTGTACAGGGGAGGAGGCCCACAGGGGATGGGCCTCTGGGCATGTGGATGCTGTATCTCTGAGCATCCCAGCTCTGGTCTGGGTTAAATTGCTTCCTGGAGATGGGCGCAGTGGTGCACACCTGTAATCCCAGTGAGAGGATTTGAGAGGCTGAGGCAGAAGGATTGTAAGTTCATGACCAGCCTTAACAACTTAGCAAGACCCTGTCTCAAAATAAATAAATAAATAAATAAATAAAAATAAATAAATAAAAAGACTGGGGATGTGGTGTGTGGTGACTCAGTGATAAAGCATTCTGGGTGCAATCCCTACTATTCCCCACCCACAAAAAAAAAAAAAAAAAAAAAAAAAAAAAACACCTTCCTAGAGCCAAGGATTTCCCAGTTGCTTCAGAAGATGGCAAATATGTCACCTTTACTTTATCTGAAAGCTGCTCCTTCTAGCCTGGCACCCACAGATGTCCTGTGAGTGGATGCCTATGCCCAGCTTTGTAAGCAGGCCCAAAGGATGGCTCAAGAGCCCTTGACTCCCTCTGAGGATGACCTTGAACTTTGATGGCTAGATAACTGGAACTCAGACCTTGCCCATCTGTGGAAAGGGCAGTTTGCCCAGAACTGCGTTTCCTCACCAGCATCAACCATCCCTGAAGAATCAGACTGATCAATGTGTCCAGGCTGAGCCCCAGACAGGTGGGATTAATCATTTCCTCCTCCAAGCTGCTGCATTCTGAGCCTGAGTCATTTCCATATCCCCAGTGCCTACCTCCATGCCTAGCACAAAATCGGAATGGGGGCATCTACCGAATGAATGTCTGAATCTTTCACTGTTGGGCACTGTGTCCGTTCAGTCCTCATGACAGTATGAGGGTAGAGTCATGCTTTCATTCTTTTATGTGGGAAGGGCCAGGATGGTGCCATGCAAGACTGAAGGCCCTGCAGACATTCAAGAGTCCTGGGTGAGTCCTGCCTCTGAGTCTTGAAACCTTAGGCAGCTTATTTCTCCTTTTCTTTCAATTTCCTCATCTGGAAAATGGGAGTGATAATAATAACTATCTGACCAGACGGGGATTAAATGAGATAATACAACTAAAATTTTCATCTCAGGCTTAACACAAAGTAGGAGCTCAGTAAATTTTGTTTCCTCCATTTCCCACTGTACGTGGCATATGGAAGACATTCAGGCAATGCTAGGTCACCTTCAGGCTGTCCTGGACCACCCAACCTTGGTTAAGCTCCCAGCTGCCTATAGCTGCATTAATGAGCCCAGGGTTACCAGCAGAAGAATTGCCCTGTGGAGTCCAGCCAAACTGCAGCATGCAGATTCATGAGCTAATCACTGATTTCTGCTTTAAGCCCTAAAGTTTTGAGGTTGTTGTTACCCAGCAAATCTAACTGATACAAACAACAAAGTTACAGGAAGGGCTGGGATGGAGCTGATCTTTAGAAGCAACCAGACCCAGGATTATCTTGCTCTGTCTTGTCTTTGCTTTTTTCTGTACGTTAGCTTCCTTTCTTTTATAGATGCTGTCTTCATGCTGCAGGAAACCTGGTTGGGTTTTATACCTTGCAACTTCAGCTAATGGAGAAAAACTGACTCCTTTCTCTGTGTTCCAGTTTTTTAAATTCCTGGGAAAAGACTCATTGGCTCAACTTGGGTCAGACACCCCCTTGATCCAATCAGCTAGTGGAGGGGGGGCGGGGGAGGGTAAGGCAGATTAACTTACATGAACTAGAGCACAACCATGTGTCAGGCGTTGCTGTAAGGTATAACCTGTTAACTTACTTGATTCTCATAACAGTCCTATTAGAGCTGTTATTGGCTCTGTTTCGAGGAGAGAAACCTGAAAACTGAGGCACGGAGAGCAGAAACAACTTGTGCAAGATCACACAGCTAAAAAGAGGTGCAGCCAAGGGTGTTTGACATCAGAATCTGCACTCTTGATGACCACATTACTGCGCCTCTGTCTCATGTTGAATTCCTCAGGGGTATCCAGTGGACCGAGGGGTGAGCAGGATGAGGCACTCCACTGAGGGACCTGGAAGGTCAACCCAGAGGTAGGAAGCCTCTTGGAGCCCTTGATCACACTGCCTTCAGATC
The DNA here is from genome assembly GCF_048772815.1 of Callospermophilus lateralis. Classification (NCBI taxonomy): domain Eukaryota; kingdom Metazoa; phylum Chordata; class Mammalia; order Rodentia; family Sciuridae; genus Callospermophilus; species Callospermophilus lateralis. The sequence goes on along the minus strand of NC_135311.1, from coordinate 114,027,722 downwards.
TCTAAATGTCTGTCACTAGGCAATGAGAGGGAAGGGCCTGGGTGACCTCTGATAGTGAATCTAGGAACAGTGAGTAGACATTGCCAGGATGTGGGTTTCATTTCAATGGAAGGGATTTCTTCAGAGTCAGCTCCAGGTCACACTCAAGCGGCTGGCTGACTGGGGCTAGGACTGTGCTGTTAACCAGTGTGCCAGACCTTTATTTCCTTCTCAAAATGTAGAAAGGAGGGGCTGGGGTTGTGACTCAGTGGTAGAGCACTTGCCTAGCATTTATTTATATAAATAAATATATTTATTTATATAAAAATAAATAAAAGTAAAGGTATTGTGTCCATCTACAACTTAAAAAAATATATATATATATATTTTTTTTTAATGTGGAAAGGAATCCTGGTAAGGGGCTGGGGATGTGGCTCAAGCGGTAGCGCGCTTGCCTGGCATGCGTGTGGCCCGGGTTCGATCCTCAGCACCACATACAAACAAAGATGTTGTGTCCACCGAGAACTAAAAATAAATAAATAAATAAATAAATATTAAAAATTCTCTCTTTAAAAAAAAAAAAAGAAAGGAATCCTGGTGCAGGGGCGGGGGTGCGGGGGGGGGGGAATGGGCCCCTTCTCTCTGCCCAGGTCTACTAAAGACGTGCTGCTTCCCAGCGGAGGGGAGCTGTGTGGGACCACCCCTAGTTATCCTGTGGCTGGTGTGTAAATTCCTTGGGGGGAGAGTCACGTACTCGCTGGGTTGTCCAGCCCCCTGCTGCCCTGGCTGGGCCTGTGGAATGTGGGGCGGAGACTCCCTGTGGCTCCCTGAGTGGCCTCCGGCTTGCCTTAGACAACCAAGGGAGTCAGGGTTGGGCCAGGCTGGGAGGCACCTCCGGCCACCCGGGGTCTCCTCTGGGTGGGGCAGTATGACTTTTCCTCTGCTGGAAGGAATTCCCAGGCAAGTCTGCAGTCTGTCTTTCAGTGGAAGGAGAGTGGGTGGCACTGGAAGATGGTCTCAGTTTTCTTGTCCCCAGCACCAAGGGGGAAAAGAATCCTCGTGCCTTTCTTTGTGGGAAAGGAAGCAGCACTTTGTCATGAGATGTCAGGGTCTGGTGCTTCCCACCTGGGAAGAAAGTGAGCTCTCCACAGGTGATCTGTGCCCAGGGAAGAGGACTTGGCTTAGCTGGTGACTCCCGGCTCTTTCATTAGTGCTGTGTAATGGAAATGGAATGTGAGTCGCCTATGAAATTGGAAATGTTCTAGTAGCCACATTTTAAAAGGCAAAAGAGAAATAGTGAAATTAATTTTAATGACTAATTTAATTTAACCCACTACATCCAAAACAATATCATTGCAACATGTAAGCAATATAAAAATTATTAATGAGATATTTCACATTTCTTGTACTAAATCTCGAAATCTGGTGTGTGCTTCATGGTACCACAATTTTGGCTACTCACATATCGAGTGCCCAATGGCCACACGTGTCTAGCGGCTATCATATTGTCCAGAGTCAACTTTAGCCATGGATGTGGGATAGGATGATGAAGAAGTCTTAGAGTTGCTGCTTCCTGGGATTGTCTTTGGAAGAACTTCAAGGTCATCTGAGCAAGCCTCTCACACACAAGGAAACGGCTTTCCTCAAGGAGACCCTGCTCTGAGCAAAGCTGATGTCTGCACCTGCATGTCCCCGTCTCAGATAACTCTCCTATCTCAGCATCCTCTGGCCAGTGGAGGTGGTCTGCTGACAGCCACTGTCAAAGCATAAAACAGGGGCAAGAGCTGAGGCAGGAAGACGGTGGAAGGAGGGAGACTGGATCCTATTCCAGCAGACATCCTCTCCTCTGTCACCTTCTGGAGAGAATGTCCCAACCTGGGCACTGACTGGGCAGAAATTCTTTAGGTGATCCCCCAAACCTGAACATAGCAGCAGGCAAGCCCTCTCTCTCTCTTTCCATGGTCACTGCACCTACAATGAACTAGATAGACCTTGGTGTGGCTGCTGTGACTTAGAAGAGAAGAATCAGAGGCCCTGGAAGGCAGGTGGGCTCAGACTTCCTGGGTGAAGGAGCAGTGAACCCTGCCTGAGAAGCTGGGTAGGCTTCTTCCCTGCTGGTGACGGTGAGGGACAGGGAATGAAGGGCAAGGGTGTGCAGGCCAAGGTGACAGTATAAGAAAGGGGCATTTGTGAGGGAGAGCGTCTTCTGTTTCCTCAGAGTCCATGGCTGCTGCAGCTCTTTCTCCTCCCCAAGCCCTGGAATCCCAGGAATCACTGGTGCTTCCCACAAGAGAGAAGAGATTCCATTTTTAAAATGCCTACCAGGTGAGCTGGTGTCCACTAGTAATCCTAGCAACTCAGGAGGCTGAGGCAGGAGGATCACAAGTTTGAGGCCAACTTCAGCATCTTAGTGAAACCCTGTCCCAAAATAAAAAAGGACTGGAGAAGGAGAAAAGGAGAGGGAAGGCCTAATTCTATGCTTAGTGGTAAAGTACCCCTGGGCTCAATCCTCAGTACACCCCCAAACACACACACACATACATACACACATTTTTGTCTGCCTCACCTGAGTTTCTAAGAAAACCTGCACCTGGTGTGTGTCCAGTGCAGGTCTGTTTGATGAATGAAGGAGAATGAGGACAGCAGATGAAGGGGACATTCACTGTGGCCAGATCAGCAGGGGCACAGAGAGCAGGGATAGGTCAAAGGGTAGGTATGTCCTGAGCACCTGGCTTGTCTCTCATCTTTGGAATCTCAGTGGTGGGAGGTAAGTGGTATTGCCCCCAGTCTCCTGATGAGAAAACTGAGGCTTGGAGAGCTTCCATGACTTTCTGGGGTTAAAGCTCATTTTGTCTGATTTCAAAGGCTGACCTTTCTAGGTGCCTCCTGGCATGTCCTCATCTGGCTACTGCCAAGAAACCAGTAGTGACCAAGTTCTTGGCAGGCACCCCTGCTTTTACCAGGTTTTCCTGGAAAGGCCTCCTGAAGCATAAAGCCACTGCCCCATGGGGCTTGGAGCTCACCCAGTCACATACCTCCCCACCCCCAGGTAAAGATGGGAGGCAGCTCCAAGGAGGAAGGTGGCTTGCTAAAGGTCACCCGGCAGTGGGTGGCTAGAGGTGGGCTTGACCATCCTGCCCTGGGCACTGACTCATGGCAGCTGCTGTGAGAAAGCTACCACCGGTCCTTCAGCCTTGGCTTTCCTGGCCAAGCAAGGGGGAGGATTGCTTAAGCACATCTGGCTGCCGAGAGCCAGGGACTGGGAAAAGGCTGAGAGCAGTGCATCACCAAGGTACCTCCCCCGTCCTGTTCCAGTGCCAGCAGTTGGCAAGGAGCATCCCCTCCTGTGGGCAGGAGCCTTTCCAGCTCCCAGAGTGACCAGGCCAGGCTCTGATGCAGCTCAAATCCCCAGCATACAGCACAGGCAGGGTGGCCAGCTGTCCGGATTTGCTCAGGACTGTCTCAGCTTTCACACTAAACTTCTGCATCCTGGAACCCCTCTGTCCTAGACAAATCTGATGGTCTGTCACTGAGTGCATGGTTGACACTCAAGAAATGGTCTAAGTGAATGAATGCAACAGTGACAACTAGAGAGTGTCAATGCTACTGCTGCTGCGAGGGAGGCAGATGGGGACACCAGTTCACTCAGAAGTGATGCACCCATTTTACAGATGGAGAACTGAGGTCCAGAGAGTTGACACATACTGGATGTTCTCTATCTCCTGCCTTTCCTCAGCACCAAATTGCCTAGAAATTCTTTCTTGAGCATTTTGAGCTGGTCACTGTGGCAAAAAGTCACTGGGTCAAGAGGAGTCACTCAGCAGGTCTTTATCCTAAGTTTGAGGCTGGAAGGGAAACTGAGGGGGAAAAGAAAGATATGCTCCTGGATCCTACTCCAGTGTAGAGCTTCAGGAACCCTGTCCTGCTTGGTGGATTCAAACCTCATGCCAACCACTTCCAGTTGTGTAGCTTTGAGCAAGCGACTTAGTCTTTCTGCTTCAATTGTCTCATCTGTAAAAATGGGAATACTATCAGAATGCCAGCTTCTCAGGTTGTTGCAAGGATTAAATGAGTCAATTCTCCGACAGCACCTAGCATAGTGCCTGGTGTAGCTGAAATACTACAGAACCATTGTCTTTTTTTTTTTTTTTTAAACTGGGGATTGAACCTGGGAGCTCACCAACCTGGGCAAGTGTTCTGCCACTGAGCTACATCCCCAGCCCTTTTTATTATTTATTTATTTATTTTTTAAGTTTGGAGACGGTCTTGCTAAGTTGTCCAGGCTGGCCTCAAACTTGTTATCCTTAGCCCTAGTGTAGCTGGCAACACAGACGTGGGTTACCGTGCTGGGCTCTGTTGTCATTTTATTTGATGTCAGAGGCATTGATTGCACACTCCGTGTTGTGTGGTGGAGTGGCGAGAGCTGCTTTAGAGACTGAAGTCAGACACTCCATCATCGTGACTTTGTAAATCTCATCACTTCTGAGCGAATCAGCCTCCACTTCTGCACAACAGGGTTGGGGGCGGGGCACTCGGGGTTGTGGTGAGAAGTGAGCCCGGGTGCGGCTGGAGAGGTCCCGCACAGACCCGGCACTCGCTACAGGAGCCATCCCTTTCCTTCCCTGGCCCGCCAATACCCTTAGATCTTGTGAGGCTCGTGTTATTATCATTTTCATTGACAGAAAAGAAAATGTTCAATGAATGAATGAACGAGCGAGCGAGCCAGTGAGCGAGCGGGTGTGTGCGAACAGGAACGCGCGGAGGAGGAGCGGAGCGGATGCGGGAGAGCATCTGGAGGGCAGCGCGCCCCAGTCTCTGTGCTCTGCACCCCGGGCGCGTGGGAACCTCCTCCCCTGCTTGGCCACTCGGCTTCCCCTGGCAATTGGGGCTGCGGGCCGCTGCTGCTCCCCACCCAGGTGTGGGGACTGCGGAGTTAATGGGCGCGGGGCGCTTGGGGCTGGCAGATGAAAGGGTCCTCGAGCGCCCAGCGCCGCCCAGTAATTAGCCGCCGGAGCGAGCGGCGGGGCGGGCTTATCGCCCATCGTGGCCTCCCGGGCGGGGTCCCGACGCGGCCACCGCCGCCGCCCCGGGCAGAGGGCACGTCGGTTCCCACGCTCCTGCCCTGGGCCCGGGGCGTTCTCGGGACGGCGTGGCCGCGCTCGCCACCGCCGCCGAGGCCAGGCTGTAATTAGGGTAATTGCGCTGCTCCCTCCCTGGGGCCCGGCGGGACCCCGGCTGCGCCGCGCTGGCCCGGGAGGGAAGGAGCAGGGGGTGGCCAGGCTCCGGACCGAGCCCCGCGGCGCAGCCCGCTCCTCCAGACAGGTGAGTCAGCACACCTGGGCGGCCCCAGCCTAGGGGGGCTCTGAAGTGGGCTTTGTGGGGAAATGAGGGAAGGGAGAAGTGCCTTGGTGGAGCACCAAGGTGGTGGATTAGGCTCTTCGCTCTTACTGGACCTTGGCGTATTCAAGAAGAATCTATACTGTCCCCGGTGGTGCCTGACCCAGAGAAGGCGCTCAGAACCCGGACTAGCAACCCAATCTGGCAGCAATTTAACAGGTGGGCATTAGGAAGTCCAGAGGGTTAAGTCACCTGCTCAGACAATCAATACATCTGTGCCTCAGGAAGAAAACCAAGACTATGCGCCCAGCCCATTGGAGTAGCTCAATTCACTGCACCTTGAATCCCAGCACTTTGAAGCCCTTCTCTGATCCTTAGATTCTTGGCAGACCTAATCATAAACCCAGGAATTTACCACTGATACAGGCCACATAAAATCCTTCTCAGAAAAGGCAGGTTAAAAATAAATAATCCGATTTGAAAACCTAATCTCTAAGCCTAAACCCAACCCAGATCTTACCCTGGTCCATACTTAACCCCCAAATTATTCTTTTTTTTTTCTTTTTCTTTTCTTTTATTTTTTTATTGGTTATTCAAAACATTACAAAGATTGCAGAATCACATCGGTTACACATCCACATTTTTACATAACCAAATTATTCTTGACCTTGGTCCCTGTGCAATGTCCAAACTTCACCCCCCACTGACCCCTCCTCCCCAGGTAACCTCCTTTTCACCAGCTGTTTCAAGTTTCTGCAGCACATGCTGCAGACTCAGGCTGGAATATCCTTTTCCTAGGGTCACCTGGTGAACCCCTCTCCCTTTTCAAAGCCCTCTCCCACCCTGGGTAACCTGTCCCTAAGCCAGACTGACTCACTTTAGGTTCTGAGCCCTTAGAGGGTAGGGCTGGAGTTTGGGAGTAGAAATTGGAAGTAGGAACAATTAATTGATTGTGAATGAGTGAGTGAACGAATGAGAGAATGAAGGAGTAAATGAATGAGAGATGTGAGGGGATGGATTATTGGATAAACCAATGAATACCTCCTTAGAGTCTTAACTTTTTAACCCTCAACTGGATCCTTTCCTAAGTAGAGAACAATTGGAAGACCAAAGGACCACTCTACTCCTAAGTGGCCTGAGATTGTTAGGGGTGTGTGTGTGTGTGTGTGTGTGTGTGTGTGTACGCACACACATGCGCATCTACATGTGGGCATAAGCATTAGAGCCCAGAGCTTTGATCAGACAAGCCTGGAGTCCACTCCTGGCTGCAGTGTTTACTAGCTGAGTGACCTGGGAAAGTGCTTCACCCCTCTGGGTCTCCATGTGCTAAAATGTGGTAACAATAAAAAACTGTAGCACACTAGCTCTTGTTCCTTGTTCATTCACCCTCCCCTCAATCCCTTTCTTGTGGCAGGCTCAGTGTTTGGTGCTGCAGGAATGGGGGTGGAAGGGACACAATCTTTCCCCTCCAGAAACCCTGGGGAGGGCAGGCAGCAGCTCTGCAGTGAAGGGGGACAGCCCCTGGGCTGGGAGGGAGGCTCCACTGAGGATGTGAGAATCACTGGGGCTTTGCTGCCGGACAAGTCATGGCAGAGGCAGCCACACGTTCAAAGACACCAAGCTGTGAACAAAGGGTTTTCTATTATTGCTGGAGGATACTGTGGGAAGTTGGGGGGTGTAGCAGAAATTTGGGCTGGTGAGGGTGGCAGTGACGGGATCAGGAAAGGCCTGGGGGGTAGTGTCCGAAGTGCATACTTTATCCTGTAGGAAATAGGGAGCCATTGCAGGTATGAGCAGGGAGGCATGGTCAGATCTGTGCTTTAGAGAGATTACTCCGACCAGCAGCATGGAGAACAGCGTGGAGGTGGCCCTGGTGGGAAGCTGATGGGGGAGCACAAGTGACAGAGTGACACGAATAATAGCTAGCCACTATAGAGTACCTAGTATGTGCCAGGCTCTGTTTAGATACTTAAATGTTTTAATTTGTTTAATTCTCACCACACCCATGCAAAGTAGGTACTCTCACTATCTCCTTTTAGAAATATCATCTATACACTAGTGTCTCCCACATTTCCATCTCCAGCCTGGACTGCCACTCCCAGCCAATATCCCCAATTCTGGGGGAGAGGAGTTAGATCATGTAAGGATCTATCTGTTATTGCCAGGACTTTGGCTTTGAATTCAGGGAGATGAGGGCAGATTTGAGCAGAGGAGGGAACTGATCTGGTTTTGTATTTGAGGGGGCAGAAGTCAGCCACAGCTCAGTAATCCAGATAAGAAGCAGCAGAGGCTTGGTGCCACTGCAGGTGGCAGAGCTCAAGTTAGAATCTGCAACATCTGCAGGGAGACTGGATGTGGGGAGTGAGAGAAAAGGTACACAGGTAGAGGACACAGGTGGAGGACAAGGACAGCTTCAATAGTTTTAGCCTGAGCAACTGGAAGAAAGAAATTGCCATTGAGATGGGGAAGACGAGGAAGTCTGAGGGCTGCAGAGATGGTTCCTAGACGTGGGGAGGTTAAGATGCTACTGGACATTCAGCAGAAAAGTCAACAGTCAAGTGGGGCTCAGCATCCGTTGCTTCTTGGGGAGGCAGATTCAGGAGCAGACCACCAGCCCTCCTCAGCTTCAGCCCTAAAGGAAAATTTTGAACAAGTAGATCAGACACAATGGTGTTAGAATACAGAATTTTAAATAAGATGCATACATGCTTGGGTTTTCTGGACCCCCCTTGCCCATTTTTTTTTGAATTATAATTTCCATTTTATTTTTTTTCCAGAAGATAGATTTTCTTCACTCATAAGGATGCAGTTCCTTACATGGGCTTTGGTGGAGGTCGTGGGGCAGCACCAGCAGGTCTAAAACGAGGTGGGGGTGTCCGGTCCTTCCCGGCTTCACCAGATCGATTCCTGACTACCTTGCTGTGAATGGCACAACTCACACAATGCAGCTTCCCATACAGCTTGGGAAGCACATAAGCGTCGAAAACACTTGCTTCGGAAATGTCCCTGACAGCTGCGGCCTCCACGATGTTTCGAATGACGAACTTCTTAATGGCCTTATCCTTGGGCACGCACCTGGCACAGTTCGTGCAACGAATAGGTTGCACATGCCCGCGGCCCTTTTTCGCACGACCATTATTCCTTCTTTTTTTGGTCATCTTGGAAGCGAGGACCTGAGAGAGCCATTTTTTTTTTTTTTTTTTTTTTAAGTGTCAACAGGAGGAGTCTGACCAGGTGGGAGCCCGGGCTTTTTGCCATGAGCCCTGGGGGAGGGGTGGCGAGGGGCAGAGCAGCCAGTCTCAGATGTGAAGGTGCATCAGAATCCCCTGGAGGGCTGGTTCCCACAAGGATTCGAGGCTGGGCTCCACCCCTAGGGTTTTTGATTCCCTGGCTCTGGGGGTGAGACAGAATCTGTGTTTCTCACGAGTTCCCAGGTGATGCTGACCACACTCAAGTAGCCCCAGTATAGGCAAAGTTTGGTCTCCTGGGCCAGCCTTGCAGAGCCCAGCCTTGAGGGATAGAGAGGGGAGAGTTCTGGAGGGTGTCCATTGCTGGGAGCCACAGCCAATTAATATGATGCATGGCATTTTTGATTGAAAGGTGATGCCAGCTAGCCATTGAGATGATATGATTATGTTAAAAATTACATTCATATGGATACCGGACTCCTGCTGTTTACCTCGGCCTGCTGCGGGACTCCTGGAGAGTTCCCATTGGTTGGGAAAGTGCAGTAGGAGGGTATTCCGGGAGAGGAGCTTGCGCTGGGGTTCCGGGAAGGGACCGGCAGAACGCCGCATGTGTGGATCGGGAATCTTCCCAGGCACGAACGTGGTATTGGCGGTTATTTCAAATAAAGTTTGTTCCTGTTTGAGTGGCTCGTGATCTTGTGCCCAGCCAGACTGCAGCAGTCCATGAGTACAGTAGGGAGACTGTGGGTATTCCAATACAGAAGGTGTGTGGAGGCTGTGGCCAGGGGCTAGGTCGAAAGGCAGCAAAGGCCAGTTGTGCTGTGTGCATCAGCCACAGCTGCAGATGGCTGACACCAAGAGAGGAGATGAGGCTTGGGAAACACTAGGATCAGAGACCCCCTCTTGGCTATGAGACTACCAAGCCCCCAACTTCAGATTGCACCCCAGCAAGAGAACAGAATGGAATGAGAAATGAGATTGAACATTTCATCCCAAAGAGCCCGGGTGGACCTGGTATGGCATAATTCAATTTTTTTTTTTTTTTGCCTAAACTTCATTGCTGAATCCCTCTGCTCCCATTAGGGCCTGTGGATGTGGACCCACGGTTGCAAGGTGGGTAAGAATCCAGGCTGTGGAGTCATTTCCTCATTATGCCACCCTCGGCAGGAGGCAGCCTCTCTGAACCTCAATCTCTTCCAATGCAAATGGAAGATGCAAATACCATCCCTCTCCTAAGACTGAGAGGTTTAAGAGCATGGTATTTATTGTTATCAGGTTTTTGGTTTTGTTTTTTTAACATTCTCTTCTTCCTTCATTCCCTTACTGGTACACACCGTGCACTGACATAGGCATTGCTGGCTTGGAACTCACAGCCTCAAGGTCAAGAAGCAATTTTGAAATATGGCCCTGCTCTGTATTGGGGCAAACCCAAGGGACTGGGGCTTGGAGTCAGCTTTCAGGAGGACAAGGGGGAGTACTTATTTAAGTGGCTCTGTAGATGCTAACAATACATCAAAAGAAGGTTTTCATAAGAATAGTAACTCTCGGGAAGTTAAGAGTGAACATTATAGGGGCTGGGGTTGTGGCTCAGTGGTGGAGTGCTTGCCTGGCTTGTGTGAGGCCCTGGGTTCGATTCTCAGCACCACATATAAATAAATAAAATAAAGATTTGCCAACGACTAAAAAAGTATTTTTAAAAAAGAGTGAACATTATACAATTTCACCTTCTGTCAAGGTTTGGAAACATAATTCTAATGTGTGACCATTTGTCACATGGGAAGCAGGAGAGTACAGCATGGTTGACCTTTAAATCAGAGTGGGTTGGAATCTAGCCTCTATGGACTGTGACCTTGGGCTGGTTTCTTAACCTCTCTGAACTTCAGTTTTACTTATCTATAAAGTGAGACTAAAGACAACGATTCATTTTATGGCTTTATGGTAGAAAATTCAAGGAGCTAGGTTATGTGAAGATCCTGGTGTTTGTTTACGTGCTCACTAATCTCCAGTCCAAGCTAGGAGCAAGCAGATCAGGGCATTTTCTGTCTACCCAGTGTCTGAAACTGGGTTGTCCTTTTCTGTCTCTCCCTTGGTGTTATTTATTGATCCTGATGAGCTGATGACTCACCTGTCATTTTTCACCAGCCTGAAAGACAGGGTCCGCTTAATGTAACAACTCTAGAAAAGAGTCTGGCATTATTTGTAAAACCAAATTGCCGTCACCTGCCTTATATTTCAGTCATTCACTTTGCAATTTAATACTAGCCCTTTCACTGGGAAGGATGCACAGAAATGTTCATGGCAACACTGTGGTGAAGCCAGATTTAACGTTAGGCAGTCAGTGTAGTTGGGTAAACCGGGTCTAAGATCTAAAATGGAGGCCATGTTGAGAATGAATTCCGGGAAAAGTTGAACAACTCTTGGAATGTTAATGAAGTCCCGGAAAAGCCCTAGGCCCAGAGCCCATCCCAAAGAAGTGTTAATGAACAGCCCCCAGTAAACTTGAAAATGCTGACTCAGAAGTCCTTCCTGCCCAGATTACTTCTTTGGCCCACCTGTGTCCCACCCCCTCTGGCCTTCCCACCTACATTCCATCACCACCGAAAACTATAAAAATGGGAGACAACCAAGCTTCCATCTCTTGGGACCCCTTCTTCCTCCGGAAGAAGTCTTTTCTGCTGTCCTTTAATAAACTTCTAATTTCCCACTCTGACCTTGCCTCGGCGTGCTTCTCTGGTGTTATTCTTCAACACTGGGGAAGCAAGGACTCCTCACAGGTCAACAGCGGTAACAGTGATAGCTCCAAACTGGAACATACCAAATATCAATCAGTAGCAGAATGTGCAAAATCTTGTGGGGTACTCCACAGTGGAATATCACATAGCAGTGAAAACAAGTGGCTACGGCAACTGACACCCAGGACTTTCAAGACCATGATGTTGATCAAATAAAGCAAGACATAGCAGAAGACATTCAGCAAAATTCCTGTGTTCAGTTCACAGAAATGCAAGACTAAGCGGTATTTTTTTTAGGGATACAAATAAATATAAGAAAAAATATAGTTTCTTTCTTTCTTTTTTTTTTTTTTTTGCAGTACTGGGAATTGAACTCAGTTGCTTTCTACCACTGAGCTGTATCCCTGCCCATTTTCATTTTCAATTTTGAGACAATTGCTGGGGATGAATTCAAATTTGGTGATCCTCCTGCCTCAGCCTCCCCAGTGGCTGAGATTATAGGCATGGGCCACTGCCAGCAAGAAAATAATTTTAAGAATAAGGGAATGAAGGACACACAATTCAGGAGAGTGGTTTCTTCTGGAAGGAGGGAGGGCCCCAGGGCACAGAAGGGCACATGGATGGCAAAGAGGAGGTGGGGTTGGGGGAGGGGTGCAGGAGTGTAGAGGAATCCAGAGTTCAATTCTCAGTTGTCTTGTTTATAACAACAGTGCAATGCAAAAATATTTTTCTGTACTACTGAATTCAGATGTTCCTTGATGTCTGAGGGTGTACAGAATGTGCTTCTTTCCCCTTGGCTGCGTGGCTGACTGGGCCACAGCTCCTGCCCCTGTCCAGCATCATGAGAGTATCGTTCCACAAATTGCGAACCAGGGAAAAGATCCAAATTCAGAAGTGCAAGTACAGTTTCTACTGAATTCAGGGTATCACATTGTAAATTCAAAAACCGGTAAATCATCGTAAGTCAGGGAATGGACTGTACTCAACGTAACAAAGGGGCATTTCTGTTCAGCAGCTCAGTGGGTCCGCAGGGTATGTGTGCCCAGATCGGGAGGAGCCTCAGGAGGTGGGGGTTGGGGGTAGGACCTGGGCTACAGAGGAAGAGTGCAGGATGGCTCTTGCCCTGGCTATAATGGCACCATCCTCCAGGAGCTCTCAGATGTCCCCTCCCAAATTCCTGGATCCAGGGAAAGACAGGTGCCAGGTTAGGAAGAGAAGGAGAGGGATGTTCACTCAGATGAAGCCTGGAGTTGCCTCTGGAGCTTTCCATTGGATCTGTGAATTGCCCCTTTTCACAGAAGAATCCCTGAGCTGAGGCCCAGAGCCTGGGGGGTGCCTGGTGCCTAGTGACCGCTAGGCACCACAAGGAGAGTGTCAGCTAGAGTGAGTCCGGGCAGAGCTCCCGCAGTGTGCAGTGTGCAATGGAGTGCTGAGGCTCCCTTAGAGGCCGCAGCCTCTGCCTTCTCTCTGTGATCCCAGGCTCCTGTTGCAGGAGCTTTTCAGGCACCCAGTTATTGGGCAACTCTAGGATAGGGGATGTCTTCTGAGGGGAACTTCCTCCAACGCACCTGGGCTTCGCCAGCAAGGTTTCTGATGGTGCCCAGCCCGGGCACTGTTCCAGCCACAGCCCACACTCTGAACTGCGGACTCTGAACTGCGAAACCTGGACTCCCATCGGGATTCTGGGAGGTGTGGGTGGGAGTGGGGAACCAGGGAGCAGCTAAAAGGGCTCAGGACTTTAGGGAACCAGACTTTCCCAGCTGTGGGAACTGGGCGGGGCTCTTCCTTTCTTTGAGCCTCAAGTTTCTTTCTATAAAATGGGGAGCAATTTCTGCTCCTCTCAGGATGGCTTTGGGACAATGTCCCTGAAGTGCTTAGAACGGGCCAAGGCTCAGGGAAGTAGCCTCCTCTTCCCTTGCCCAGACTGGACGGGATGGAGCCTGGCGGCCTCCTAATCAGGGCTGATGAGGAGGCTCAAAACTTGACACTGAGCCTCTCTATCCTCCCATCCCTCATCCTTCCTCCACCCCTCACCTTGCTCTTCTCTCTCTTCTCATTGGACTGTCCTCCAGCCAACCCTTCCCGTCTTCTCTAGCTTGGGGCTGTTGGGGACCTGCCTCTTGTCCCCTTGGGGCCCCACTTTGCCATCAGGAAACTGTGGGCATTGTTTGTTGAGTGTCCCTGGACTTCGTGAAGTATGATGGACTTAGTGCCCGGGTCCCACCCATGGCCCAAACTCTACATCCCAGCAGTCCGCCAGCGCCCTCCGCCCTCCGGACTGAGTTAGCCTGAACCCTGAGCCCCTCCTGCTCTGGTCCATTGTGTGCAGGTCTGCGCCAGTTGATTCCACTTCTTCCTCTGTAGGATGACTTGTCTGAGGCTTGGGTGAACTTGGGGGCATCAAGCGCTCAGATCGGCTCATGCTATACTGTCACGCTGATTCTGCCCATTCTGTTAAACTGTACGTGGTTCTGAGTCACTTCAGTCACTCCAGCTCTAGAATTAAATCAATCACAGTTCAAAAGCTCCTGAATGAGAGGGAGGCCAGGTCCCTTTGAGTAGGCATCTGTTTTAACATCTCAAGTACTGACTCCTTTTCCTTCCTAGCCATCCGCAGATGGAACTATGACACAATTTACTAGTGTCCCTATGCTTGGAGGAAGGGGAAGAATCCAGACCTGTGGGTAGTTTAACCCTGAGTTTAATACTAGTCCCTGGAGACATACTGCCACTGTGGTCTGTCAGTCAGTGTGACAGAGCCTGATCTTTCTGACACCATGCTTTCCTACTACATTGATGACATCCTACAGATTGCAGGAAGACCTGATGATCAGGAAGTAGCAGACAGACACCCGAAGTCTTTGCTAAGTTGCACTCCTGCTGGAGGTGAGAGGTCAACCCCACAGAAACTCAGGGCCTGGTGACTAGTGATGCTCAGGGGTCCAGAGGTCTGAGGCATGTTATGTTAACTCCTCTGAAATGAAAGGAAAGATGCTCTTCTGTGTTCCCCCAATCACCGAGCAAGCCTGGCACTTGTGGGCCTGTAGACTTTGGGGACATTAGGTTCCACATTTGGGTATGCTATTCCTAACCATCTACCAAATTATTCATGAGGCTTCTTCTTGGAGTGGAGCTCAGAGAGAGAGAGAGAAGATGCCAGGTGGTGTAAGCTGCAGCGTAGGCAACTTGGCCATGTGGTCCTGTGACCCAGCGGATGCAAGTGCTCCACATGGTGGGCATACGAGGAAGGCGTGTGGAACCCCAGATCGGAGAATTTTACGGAAAGCCCTTGGGCATTTCTTTTAAATGTAAATTAATATAGGCTTTATGGAAGACAGTATGGAGTAACCTAAAGAAAACTAAAAATATAGAACTACCATATGATCCACCTATCTCACTCTGGAGATATATATATATATATGGAAATCAGCAGACCAAAGAGATACCTGTGTATCAAAGAGATGGCCTTGTGTATTGTGGCACTATTTGCAATAACAAGGATATGGAATCAACCTAGATGCCTGTCAACAGAGAAATGGATTTAAAAATGCTGTATACATACCTAATGGAATATTATTCAGCCATAAAAGAATGAAATTCTGTCATTTGCAGCAAAATGAATGACATTGTGTTCTGTGAAATAATTTGGACATAGAAAGCAAAAGAATGAAATTCTGTCATTTGCAGCAAAATGAATGGCATTGTGTTCTGTGAAATAACTTGGACATAGAAAGCACGGCATGTTCTGTTCCCTATATGGAAGCTTAAAAAGTCCATCTAAGGGCTGGGGATGTGGCTCAAGCGGTAGCACGCTCGCCTGGCATGCGTGCGGCCTGGGTTCGATCCTCAGCATCACATACAAAGATGTTGTGTCCGCCGAAAACTAAAAAATAAATATTTAAAAAAAAAAAAAATCTCTCTCTTTCTCTCTCTCTCTCTCTTAAAAAAAAAAAAAAGTCCATCTAAATGTGGAACAGTGATAACGAGGCAGGTAAGGCCAAGGATCAGAGGGCATAGGGATATTAAATAAGGGGTACCAAAACCCAGTTAGATAGTTCACAAACACCTACTATATTTATACATTTTAGGAATAACTGGAAGACAGGAGCGTGAGGGGTTAAAAACACAATGTAATGATAAGGAGAGGGAAACATTAGTCACCTGGTCTTATCAGCACCCATCATTTGTATGTATTGGAAGAACAGTTTCCTATAAATATGTACATGCAGTAATCAAAAACTTTAAGACAATGTTTAAGGAAATGGAAATGCCAACTAGACACATGTATCCACGTATCAAATTATCACACTATGCCCCATAAACATGCACCAGTAAAATAAAAATAAAAAGCAGTTTTATTGAGTTGTTATATTCCCCATATAAGAAACTGTATTTAAATAATTGAATTTTCTAAGTTTTGATACATGCATACACCTGTAAAACCATCGCCACACTCAAGATACTGAACACATTTGTCACACCCCAAGTCTCTTCCAGAGGACTGTAATCCTTTCCTGTGGACTTTTTTCCTTGTCTCCTGGCAACCACTGATCTTTCCATGTAAATGGAACTTTTATATAAATGGAATTGTAATCGCGCGCTCTTTGTGTCTGGATTTTTTTCACTTGGCATAATTATATTGAGACTTCTTGATCTTGTTGCACCTATGAACAGTTAATTCTTCTTTTTTTTTTTTGGTGGGGGGTGTTGGAGATTGAACCCAACGATGCTTAACCCCTGAGCCACATCCACAGCTCCCCTTTGTTTTATTTTAATACAAGATATTGCTAAGTTGCTTATAGCCTTACTACGTTGCTGAGGCTGGCTTTGAATTTTCAATCCTTCTGCCTCAGCCTCCCGAGCTGCTGGGATCACAGGTGCGCACCACCACACCTGGCTTTAATCTTTGTTATTGCTGGGTATTCCACAATTTGCTTATCCATTCATCTGTCGACGGACAATTATCTTTCCAACTTTGGGTTATTTACAGATAAGACTGCTGTGTACATTCATATACAAATCATTGTGTGGACATATGATTTTGTTTCTCTTGAGTAAATTCCTAGGACTGGAATGATCAGGTCATATGGTAGGTATTCATTTATGTTTTAAAGAAACTTCCAAACTGTTCTCCAAGGTGTTTCTACCATTTTACATCTCCACCAGCAGTGTGCTAGAGTTCTAGGTTCTCCGGGTCCTCGCCACCACAACTTTAATCACTCTAATAGACAGCGTCATCTCGTTGTGGCTTTAATTTACACTAACATAATGGCTAATGAGCAGAGCACCTTTTCATGTGTTTACCTGCCATCCCCATATCTTCTTTGGTGAAATATTTTTTCAACTATTTTTGCCCATTTTTAAATTGAGCTATTTGATTTCTAGTTATTGAGTTTTGAGGGTTCTTTGTATATTCTGCACCCAAGTCCTTTATCCACGATATAATTTTCAAATGTTTCACCCTGAGGATTGTCTTGTCATTCTTTCAATAGAATAAAAGAGCACACATTTTTATTTTTATCATTTTTTGGTACTGGGATTGAACCCAGAGGCACTCTCCCCCTGAGCTACACCTCCAGCCCCTAGATTAAACTTTGTAAAATTGAGAATTGTGGTTGTTTGTTTTTCACACATGGGTGAGGAACTGCTGTTCTTTTTCACCATTTTTTTTTTCCAGCGTGCCCCTGCATCTTTGCGAAAAATCGTTTGTACATGTATGTGTGTATTTCCCACATATTTATTTAAATATTTATTTAAATATTTATTTAAATATTATTTAAATATTTATTTAAATATTATTTAAATAAAATATTTATTTATTTTTACATCATTACTATCCTGTTTTGATTACTGTAACTTAGTCTAACTACTCCAAGACAAAGGCATTACTGATAAGGAAGAAAAGAGAAGTTTCTTTCTCTCTCTCTCTCTCTCTCTCTCTCTCTATATATATATATATATATATATATATATATATATATAATTTTTTTCTTCAAATAAATAAGCACACTTTCCAAGAGAGAAATTTTATTCTCCTTGGAAAGCTGAGGGATTACATGTCCCCTTACCAGGCCTCATCCCTTTCTTTCCTCTAGATGTTGTCTCATCAGGGATGAGAGGGACAGGACAAACACCTTCTACCTTCTAGAGACAATACTTTTATAATATGACCTGACATCACATTAGCTTTTCTGGGTTTTGCTGTTGACTCAGTTAAAGCTTGCACTCAACTAAGACTCCTTTAGCTGTTTTATAAATGATCCTGCTAGCCAGGTCGAGTCAAACCCTCTGTACTGACCAGTGTGCACTTTACAATACATAATTTTTTATTGGTAATTATGTGTCTAGCTTCATGCTAGGTACTTTACATTATAAATTATTATTATGGCTACCACACACTGAGCACTTTTACTATGTGCCAGATATTATGCTAAACACTTTGCATACTTCATTCAAGCCTTACAACAACCACTTAAAACAAGCTTTATTAGTCCCATTTGACTGTTGAAGACATGGAGTAATGTCATTTCCCTAGCTCATCAGCCAGTAGGCGGCAGAACCAGGAGTCAGATTTAGGTCTACACCGTCCTGCTTTCTAATTTAAGAAATAAGGAAGCAAGGCTCAGAGAGGTGAAATAACTTCCCTGAGGTCACACAGTCAGTTAGTGTTGGATAAATATTGATGCTGACCTGGGTCTTCCTGGACCTATTCCCACGATGCTCTTGGGAGATGCATAGGTGTGGAGCAAGTCACCCCAGGCTGACTAACTCCTGTGTTGACTCCTGTGTTGGGGACTTTTAAATTTGAGAGCACCAGTCACATGTATGGAGACGTCATTGCTATCATCACTGTCATCCTGGCTTGCCAAGTCTAATTTGGGAGACTCTGAAGGACCGGCTTCACTGTGTCAGCTATCGATCTGCTTACGAGAAACAGAAGCCCACTCCAGCTAGTTTAAGCACAAAGTGTAATTCAGTAAAAGGAGTTAGGGCCAAGTTGCCGATCTCAAGGGCAAGCAAGTCACACAAGGACCTCACCTGGGGACAGTCAAGTCCTCAATAAAGGTGGCTCCCTGAGAATGCCCACCTGCCCCACTGCTTTCCTTGGAACAGCAATTCCCTTCCTCCCTCTCTCTCTCTCTCTCTCTCTCTCTCTCTCTCTCTCTCTCTCTCTCTCTCTTTCTCTCTCTGGTGGTGCTGGGGATTGAACCCAGGGGCTTGTGTATGTGAGGCAAGCACTTTGCCAACAAGCTATATCCCCAGCCCCCTTCCTCTCTTTAAGATGAGAGGTACAAGCGGGTCTCCCAGGCGAGCCTCATGTCCTTACCCAAATCACTGTCTTCATTCCAGAATTCAGAAGTCTGATTGCCCAGCCTGTCTCTGGAGTGGTTCTCTCTGACTCAGGAGCCCACCACTCGCCCAGTCACTTGGACCAAGGGGGGGGGCTGAGCTGTGTAGAACAAACAGTGACCCAGGAGCACCCCGGGCTGGATCAGAAAAGGAGCTTGTGGGCTGAACAGGTAGATACCCAGGAAGGGACTGCTTCCGTTGGTCTACCCTGGGGATGAGCCAGTTTGGCTCATTTCTTCTGCCCCAGTCATTTCTCAGGGCTTGACCGGATGAGTAATCCGAATACCTCCAGAAACTCTGGAAGTTTCTGAGAGACCTTCAAAGTGTGCACAGTTCATGCTTTGGGGCTGTTCAAGGTTCCTAGGGGGTGGCCTACTTGTTTCTCTTAGGCTCTGAAGGATAGTTTACAGACCAGTGCTGATGGATGCCCCCTCTTGCCTTCCAAGTCACTGCTCAGCCTTGGAAATATGATAGATAAATTTGTTGCCTTTGACTAGCTTCCTCTCTACTGATTCCATCTAGTCTCCGTGTTTTCCTTGGCTGCATGTCTCTTTGAATCACAGACTTCTAGAATGTTAGGGCCGGAAGGTCACTGTGTCCAAAGGCCTTCTGCCTCTGGGATTCAGAAACTGAGATAAAAGAAGAAATGAATGGATGAAAATATGCCCAAGGGAAGGGTCAGGTGGAATGCGGGCAAACACTGCTATTATAATAGCTCTACTTAAACAAACTGGGCTCTTGCTTAGGCCAAATTCACTTAAGTAAAGGGTCAAATACAGTTATGCAGGGTGGCACATGTATGCTTGTAATCCCAGCAGCTTGGAGGGTTGAGGCAGGAGGATTGCAAGTTCAAAGCCTCAGCAACTTAGTTAGACCCTAAGCAACTTAGCAAGACCCTATCTCAAAATAAAAAAAATAAAAAAGGGCTGGGGATATGGCTCAGTGGTTAAGCAACCCTGGGTTCAATCTGGTACCAAAAAAAAGAATCAAATACCAAAAAACAAAACAGAAATGCCTCACACTTTGTAATGAATTAAGATGGAATGATGAAAGTATGTGAGTTCTTGATGAAAGTTCGTGATTTGGAAAACTACATTAATGAAGGAAGAGTAAAGTGGTGAGGTCGTGGACGAAAGCAGAATCTATGGGTTTTGTTTCCTTATAGACTCAGAATTATTTCCCAATCCTTACATTTTAGATCAGAGAAGCATCAAGATTCCATGAAATACCCACCCCACCTCCACAAGGTGCTATGTTCTTTTCTAGGCGGGTGTTACAGTTTGAACGTGAGGCGTCCCCCAAAAGCTCACGTGAGACAATGCAAAAAGGTGTAGAGGTGAAATAATTGGGTTATGAGAGCCTTAACCAGTTAGTGAATTAATCCACTGATAGGAATTGCCTTGGTGGTAACTGTGGGCTGGTAGGGTATGGCTGGAGGAGGTGGGTCCCTGCGGGCGTGTTTAGGGCATACGTTTTGTCCTTGAGGAGCAGAGCTCTCTCTGCTTCCTGATTGTGGTATCTTGAGCCACTTACTTTCCTCTGGCCACACTCATCCGCCCTCATGTTCGAGCCCTGAGGAAGGGAGCCAGCTGCCTATGGACGGAGACCTCTACAACCATGAGCCCCTAAATAAACTTCTCCTCCTCTAATTATTCTTGTCAGGTCTTTTTGGTCACAGTGGCGAAAAAGCTGACTAAAACAGTGGAACAAAAATTCTTTATCATGCTGTTCTCTCTTTTCCAGGTCAGCAAATTCTAACCTCAGGGAAAACCGAAGCTATCTTTTAAGGTGAAAGTGTTGGGGGTCTGGTTGCCCTTCCTCCTTGGGATGGCTCTGACCTTGTCTCTGATCCTGCAGGGAAGAGGCACTTAAAGGACAAGCTGGGGTCTTCAACTTCCCTTGTGGGTTCTCAAATGCAGCCCTTGTTCTGGGCAAAACCCTGGGCCCAGGCCAGGATTGAGTAATAGAGGTGAAAACTCCCGGGGTGACAGCTGGACAGGACTGAGTGATCCTGGGCAAGTCCCGTCCCTCCTTTGCCAGGACTCAGATGCTTCCTCTGATAAACAAAAAGGTTGAACTCATTAGGATATTCATTCCATAAATATCTTTTGAGTTCCTATAACATGGCTGGCATTTGCTTGGTGAGTGAGCAGATAAACCGAGGAATTAGACTCAGTGCCTGGAACACCCTGTTCAGATGAGGTGAGGAAGAAGGGACATGGTGGCATGTAACTTCAGATATGTTCAATAAGTGCTAGATGATGTGGACAGTCCAGAATATGTCAGTTTAGGGAAGGCATACGTGGACGGCAAGGTCTCAGGACTGCATTCAGTAAGACATTGACCTTGAAGGTAAGGGTAGTCCTGGGTCCACTTCCAGATCCATCCTCCATCCCATAGCCAACCTATGAACATGGGCTTTCTCATGAAGAAGATGCAGGTTTCATTTTCTGGGCAGACACCAACTTGGACTGGGCCTCAGTTTCCTTCATAGGAGGTTAATGCCCCAGGGCCCCAGGACATACGGAGGTTTCAGAAGCTAAGGATAATGTCAAGATATTGGCTAAGGCCTGGCACACAGTGCGGGTCCACCACAGAGTGGCCCTTAGCCCCTGTGGGCACACACCCGCTTCTTGCCTCCATTGGCTGGCCCCCAATGGGGCAGATTCTCCTGCTGTGGGTCTCTTGCTGAAAATGTTGTGATAGGCTTTCCTTCTCCCAGGCCAGAGCCCTTGTTACCGCGCGTCTCTGCTCTCCTGATCTGACCCTGAGCTTGGTGTGTGATGAGAGGGAAGAGACTGGTGGGGCTGGATTCACAGTGGGGACTCTCCTGGGGAAAGCCTGCTGGGGCTGCAGGTTCCTTCCTCTCTTCCCAGCCATGGGCAGTGCTGGAGCTGCCCTTTGTTGCTCAATGGCTTGCCCAGAACAAGAGGATATCCTTCCCCCCTTCTTGGAGGCAGGACTGGGTGGCAAGCCCAGCGTCAGGCGCACCCAGGGCAGGAGGGAAGGAGTCTGGTTGGTGTGAGAGGATAGGAAGGTCAGGAGCCTGGGCAGCTGTGGAAGGAACAGGTTTGCTCACATTCTTGGCAGTCCTTGAGATTCCAAAGCACTTTCTGTTCTGTCACTGTCCTGTCAATGACATAGTCTGCCAAGGCCACGGTGC
This sequence comes from Callospermophilus lateralis, assembly GCF_048772815.1. Lineage (NCBI taxonomy): Eukaryota > Metazoa > Chordata > Mammalia > Rodentia > Sciuridae > Callospermophilus > Callospermophilus lateralis. The sequence continues at coordinate 114,005,973 of NC_135311.1, read as the reverse complement.
TCTTCCCAGCACCAAGGCCTTCCACCCACTTCTCTTTCTTCACAGCATCCAGAGAGGGGGACCACTTGACTCTGTTTTGCAGATGAAGAAACGGAGACTCAGTTTACATACGAGAATTCAAAACGGCTGATAAAAAGGAACTAATTTTGCACTGAGAATCTGCAGTGCACAGACGCCTTCCATACATGAGCATTGCCTCTTCTCAATAGCTCATCAAACTGTCCATTTTATAGATGAGTAGACCAGAATTTATGCCTCTGAAAGCACTTGCCCAGGGCCTGGAGCTAGCAAGCCTAGAGCCAAGGTCTGTTGGCTTTGCATCCCACTGTGCTAACTTCACTCCATGTTGAAAGCAAGAAAGTGGAGACTCTGAAAGGTTCAAACCCAGCCCCAGCCCACACGCACCATCTTTTCTACCCAGAATGGCCTAACTCCAAAATTCTTGCCTTTTCCACTGGGCTACTCTGTCTCCAGAAAAAAATCTTTTCATGATGTGATTGGCTGATACCAAATGACTACAAATTGATCTCAAAGAGATAAAGACCCAAGACAGAAAGAGTCATGAACTATTACTGTTATTCTCATCAATACTATTATGGGTTGCTAGCGTAGCAGGGTCAGCATTTACACTGTGTGTGATTCAGAGTTGTGGAAATAAAACTTTTCTTCTGCCACTGTCAAGGTGATTGCAGTTCCCTGTCCCTTGGTTTATTTTTGGGTTAAAATTAGGTGATCTTGCATTTTCTTTCGCTATAAAGGAAAGACATTTGGGGACAATTGGTGAAATCTGAAGAAAGTCCATAAATTAATCATATTCTCTACTGTTAGTTCTCCAATTTTGATAACTGCACTAAGGTCATGTAAGAGAATATTCTCGTTTTTAGCGAATACACACCGTGTTAGTCAGTTTTTCATTACTGTGACAAATACTGGAGAAAGGAACAGCAGGCTGCCAGGTTCCAGAGCTTTCTTCCAGTCTTGTGCTCTCTAACGCCCCCTATTGGCAGGGCCTAGCACGGAAACAGCAGGAGAGCGGCGATGGGCTTGGCAGAATTTGAAAGGCTGCGTCTGGGGTGAGCGCCAGTGGCTCACGGACGTGGGTGGGCAGAGGAGTGGGGTTGGGGCCAGAGCACGTGAGAGTCTCGCTCCCTAAACAGTCTCAGGCCTTCCAACCCCCACCGCTCTCCACGTGGGCCAGGCTCTGAGAGGCAATGTCCCCTCCAGTGCAGGGGACCCTTTGCTCAGCTGTCCTCTGTCTGCTTCCACTGGGCATTCCATTCTGGGGCACCCCCAGACTGGAACCCCGAGCTCAGCTGTCTGTTTCTCAACCCTGACCACGAAGGCTGCCTACTCTCTGACTTCAGTAAAACCTTGTTTCTCTGAGTCACCATGTTTTATGTCTTGATGTTTGAAGAGAAGAATTAGAAATTCTGGAAAAAAAAAAAAACATTTTAAAAACCCAACTTTGTTCTCTCCTCTATCATTGACTCTTGCAATCGAATGCTGGAGAGCAGCGATAGGCTTGGCAAAGAGCCGGTGGGAACTTAAGAGGGCTGTGTCTGGGGCTGAGGCCAGTGGCTCAGGGACAGGAAAAGAGAAACAACAACTGAAAGTCAAGGGGGTGGGCAGGATGGGGACAGACCCACGGTTGAATATTAAGTTATAGTTGGTAAGAGAAATACGTTTAATGGTTTTATCGCAGTAGGGTGATGGTAGACAGGGATAATGTCCTTGTATTTCAAAATACCAGAAGGAAGGATTTTTAATGTCTTCACCACAAAGCAACCTTAAGTGTTTGAGGAGATAGATATGCTTACCCTGATTTGAATATTATGCAGTGTATATCAAAACATCCCATGGTATCCCATTGATATGGATAATTTTTATGTGACAAAAAATTAAAATTTAGGGGCTGGAGATGTAGCTCAGTGGTAGAACATTTTTTGCCTAGTATACATGAGGCCCTGGATTTGCTCCCCAGCACCCCAAATTAAATTAATTAAATAAAGAAGGAAAGAAAGAAAGAAAAAACTCCCCCTCAGTTTAAGAACTCTAAATGTTGTCCTGCTGCACAAGGATGAGAACTGTGTGCTTGGCACTTGCTAAGTGCCATGGCCATTTCATATCTGCCCTCTGAGACACCTGAGAGGAAGATTTCATGAAAGGACTTTGACATGACAACCTGAGCTTTCCTCTCAGTGCTAATGCCATGTTTCTGGGGCTAGTTCTGGTCTTCCTTTTAAATTTTTGTCAACTGAGGCTTAAGAGGGAGACCATACAAACCAGTATTGAATATAAGTTCTGGAACAGTCTAGCATTAGGCAAGTGACTTAAGTTCACTTCATATAAAAATAGAGATGTGAGGATTTGAGATAATGGGTGGGATTTTTTTTTTTTTTTGGCACAATATCTAGAAAATAATAGCTACTACTAATAATTAGCATTATTGACCTGGGGCTAAGCACTTCTCATGTGTTGATTATTATCATCTGCAAAGTCTCCCTCCATTCATGCTGGTGCACACAGGCCTGATCTCTCAGTTCCCGCCCAGCCCTCCTGGGAAACCCCAAGGCCTTGGTCTGGTTCACACTGCCTCCCAACTCTGGGTCACAGCTCTGAGTATGAGTAATGCCACACTATGAGAAGATTCATTGCAGTGAACCGGGCATTCACTGGGGAGACTAATGGCCTATTGCCTTTAATTAGTATTGTTGGACCCTTCCATCCAGCTATTTGGGTGTTGTATTAATTGCAGTTCTCAATCTTTGTAAGAAAACTTGGTTTACTTTAGAAATCTGAAGGCTTTGTGCTTTTATTATTTGTGTTGCTATTTTTAAACTATTGTTTTGAAATAATTTTAGATTTCAAGATGAGTTGTAAAGTTGGAACAGAGAGTTCCTCTGTCCATCTTCTTTAATATTACATAGACATGGCAAATTGATCAAGAGCAATGACATTGATACAATATAAACTACAGACTTTACTCATATTTTCTAGTTTTTCCCTGTTTTAAGAGTCTATCTAGCGTACACATAATGTTTAGTTATCATGTCTTCTTATCATGGTATCCTTCTTCCAATCTATGATAATTTCTCAGTCTTATTTTTGCATAACTTTAGATTCTCCTGAAGGATATTTTGTAAAATGTTTCTAAGATTTTGTCTAATTTTTCCGTGATCAAACTGGGATCAGATTTGGGGAAAGAAGTACTCAGAGGTGAAGCACCCCTTTCCTGAGTACATCTGGGGAACTATGATACTAGCATAATTTGTGGTGCTGATATTAAACTTAACGGCTTGGTTAAGGTCATGTCCACCAAGATCTCCTCTGTAGTTGTTTTTTTCCCTCTTTCCTTACTCTACAAGTGAGACATTAAGCCCAGTCCACATTCAAGGGAAAGATAATTAAGCTCTGCTTCCCAGAGGAATACCATCAAAAGATTGGTGGACATCTGTTAAAACCACTGTGTAATTAATAATTTGAAGTAGATACTTTGAGGCTCTACAAATATTCTATTTCTCCTTAACATTTCACCCACTTTTTAGCATTCATCAGCGGACCTTCCTTGCAGCAATTAACTTGCAATAGAGCAATGCTTTTTAACATTTTAAAACCTCCACAGTATCCATTGTTTGGAAAAAATACATAATTTCAATATGCTATTGTGAAATCAGTTTTTGTATTGCATTCACCACAATAAAATCTACATGGTCTAGATGAATTTAAAATGTATTCAGGGCTCACCCAAAACTGGGACCCCCCGCTGTGATCATACTCACTAAATGATTGAAATCCTGCCCTCATTGGCAAATAGTTCCAACTTGTGCTCTGCTCTGAGGCCCACTCCTTCCCAGACCTTTGCAAACATCTTCCTACCTCTCCACAGCTGAAACAACACAGGACACAAACCTTCTCGGACATTCCAGTTATGAGTCCATAACAAAGCTTTATTCCAGTCTTGCTGTAAAGCAGATCAATTCCAAGATTAGAAAATCCCTGGAAAGAACATTCTATCAGAAGAGAGAATGCTAGAATAATTATTATCAGAGCAACAAGAAAATATTGCACAATTATCCATAGGATGAGAGTATGGGCTTTGGGACGATTTTGCTTATTTCTCACTACTTAGACACCAAAGCAGAAAAACCTGGCATAGTACTGGAACTTTCCTCTCCTGCCTGGCTTGTGACTAAAGAGGCTTCCGTTCTGCTGGTTGGCCCTGTGCTGATGATTGTTAAATATTTCAAATACATCCCAGCTTCACGTGTGTGTCCAAGATGCAATGGTCAGTCATGGGTTAGTGCAGGTCCAGCTGATCTGGCTCAGAGAAAGCAGGCTTCTGAACTGGAAAGGGCTGGTTTTGAAAACCGATATTGAATACACGTTCTGGAACAGTCTAGCATGGAGCAAGTCATTGCAGCTCACTTTATATAAAATAGAGATGTTGTGAGGAGCGGAGATAACGGTGTGGTTTTGTGTGTGTGTGTGTGTGTGTGTGTGTTGGGGGGCTGGGGGTGGAATCTCTGCTTCACTCCTGCTAGGCCAGCACTCTACTACTGAGCTGTACCTCCAGCCCAGAGGTATATTTAAAAACAGAATGATCAAATAGGTATGGATCAGTGGAATATTAGTATTATTGTTATTACTAATAATGACACTAATAAACATTGATAGACTGATTATTATGCCATGCACAGAGCTAAATACTTCATATGTATTAACTATTTTATCTTCTTATTACTTCTGTGCGTTAGATGCTTTTCTACAATGAAATGGAAGCTCAGAGAATTCAAGGAAAGCATCTTAAGCTTGCACAGATAGAATGTCAGGCTGGGGTTGAGATTTGGACCCGGGCAGCTTGACGCCAACACATTTGTACCCACTAACTCCTTGCCACAATGCCAGAGTTTCCAGAGTTCTGCAGCTCACGGGGCGGGAGCTCCTGCCACAGACCTGGCGGAGATCTTTGGCTGCTTAATGAAACATTTCTGACCTCAGTGTGGTTGGAGAGTTATTTTTATAACTTTATAGCAAGAGGAAGACAGGTCAAAAGAAACAGATACCGCAGTCTCCTAGAAACAAAGAGTGTTTTTGAGATCCTTGGCAGACAGGGTGAGACTGCTCAGCAAGGGTTACTGGACCCACATCCCCCGCACTGTCTCAGGGTCCCCATTTGAGAGTTAATGCCCAGGCACCCCCTTTCTTAGATGCCTGAAAGTCAGAAGGCAACCAACTATGTGCAGAAAGAAAAACAGGGCCTGTCGTTAAGAACAAATGAGAGTGGCGGTGGCCTCCTGAAGACATTTTATTTTTCTGCTTTAGCATAGAAGATGCCAAAATTTTCACCTCCTCTCTCCTCCAGAGGATGAGGGGGGATGGCAGGTGTGTCCTCTATGACCCCCTCCACTGCCACCCCCATTGGTGAATTGTTCTTGAGTTCTTACGTTCTGGGTCTTGCTTAGGGACAAGATGGGATTTATTGTTTGAAAAAAGTAGCCTGAACCTTTGTGGTTCAGGATTTAGAATCAAAGTGGCTCAATCCTACAGTGGGTGACCTGGGGCACTAGGAGGCAACCTGACAGGTGATCAGGGCCTGGTGTGGTGCTGGGGGTGATCCCCACAGATTCTCGTGGGAGAGCCCACTAGAGCATGGAGAGCCACATTAGAGATGGTGACAAATGGCAGTGGAGGTGGCATTGGATGACTGCCTGAGAGCTTTAAGATTCTTTCCCTCATCTTGGGCATGAAAATCAGGTGGGTCACCTTCTGTTGGATTTTAGATGCCCTCGCTGTTCTGGAATGGCCCATGGTCAGATTGCTGGGGGAAGGGAGGCGTCCTCGGGTGATCCTGGACTTGGTGCTAATCCAGCTGGGACTGCTCAGGACACTTTAAATTCAATGTGGATCACACTCTTTAAAACAGTGGATCTTTGGTTATTTCCCAGTGTAGAAGTATAACCATAGCCTCCTGCCACATCACCCCTCCAGGGGACAGTAACTGCAGGAACAAGGACTTGGCTCAGCACAACAGATCACCAAGCCTTTCTCCTCTCCATCACCCGTCCATGCTTAATTCACCAGGAACCCACAAAGCCCCTTTGTGTGTGTCAAGCCGGAGTGGCTGGAAGGGCCCAGGCTGGAATGGTCCTTGAAGGGCACAGAGAAAGGTACTTCTATTGATGAGGCACAGGCCAGGAAAAACAGAACTGGGAGGAAAAATAACCTGCCATCAAAAAGCTCCAGTCTTGTGGAAAAGCACTATCACATCTGACGGTCACTCAAGCGACACATGGGGACTTCCATTATTCATTGTGTTTTGAGACAAAAGGTCCTTTATTCTGCTTTGTGCTGAACCATTTTAAATTACCTGGAGATGGAAGCCAGTGTGGAGAGCCCCAGGAACAGCCTCTGAGGGTGACCTGTGCCCAACCTAAAGAGGGCCAGGCCGTTTACCCGAGACCCCAAGAGCCAAATCAAGGCCACAAAGCATCAGGGAGTAAAGTCGATTTCGCTGAAGATTCCGTGGGGAGAGGGAAGTCAGCAAGACACCGTGAGAAAGGCTCATTAGAGGCCTCTGCTTTCTCCTCCTGCCCCTCGGCCTGGCTTCTCCCAGCTCCTGTCCACATCTTCCCACTGCCCCTCCACCCACCCGGGGAGAGCAAGGTGGGGACCTGCTGGCTCCTCTGCCCCCACGTTTGCCGCTCATTGCATCTCCTCCAATCCCAAGGTCCTCTGGAGGAACCTTCCCACTGACTCTCCGTGGTTTTGCCTGTAGATGTAAAGAAATGTTTTCCACTGGTGAGGATTTTTTTCTAACCCCTTTTCTTGGGTCATTAAGAAACATGTCACTTCCCCCCAATGCATCCAACATGGTCTCCAAAATCTGAAGGTAGAAGAAAATGGAGAACTGGTTGGTTCCTAGGGGGGACCAGGTAGGGACAGATAGGACTCCATCCAGTGTGCAGTGGGATGTGTCCATTTTGGTCTGGTGACCTGAGCTGAGCCTTGGGCTGGGCCTCCTGCAGCTCTGAGCCCAGGACTGGTGCCTGATCAGGTGTTGACAAATGATTGATGAGAGAGTGGCAGACCAGCTTGCTTGCTTTGTAGCCTCAGTTTCCCCCATTCGTAGACCTCCTGGGTCCTCCCCTCACCTCAGCCATCCTTGTCCATCATCAGGAAGTATGTTTGGAGTCCCCCCTGAACCTCGTACTCCTCTTCTAATCCTCACAGGATCCTATAATGTCTACTTTCTAAACATGTCTGGAACCTACCCCTTCCTCCCCCTCTTCATCTCCACCATTCAAGTCCTGGTCAAGGAACAAGTTTCAGGTCCATTGCAGTAGTGTAGCAGGCACCTAATGAGGCACGGCCCTGTCCCCTGCATGATGATTGGTGAAGAGATGGGCCCCTGACCCAGTGGATTTTCAGGCTCCTTCACAAAAAGGGCAGTCCCCTGCAGTAGTGGGCACTGAGTGGCTGGCAGCCATGTCCCCACAACCTGCAGGGAGAGGGACTGACAGGTACATGGTGGGAAGAGAAGCAAGAGAGTCGGGGAAAGGGCCTGTCCAGGAGGCGGTGTGAGCAGAGCACTTGGGCGTGGGGAGTCGTGGGGGACTGGTCAAGGGCAGGTTCAGAGGCTTGGTGGGTGCAGAAGCCTGCTGGGAGGGAGCTGGAGGGAAGGGGACGGAGAGATCAGGGTCAGCCAGTGTGGTGCTGGCTCTGTGGACTTCCCAGCCAGGAGAGGTGTTCAGGTCCAGAGAGGTCTTTGTGTTTGTTTTAAAGACGTTGTGTCATGTGAGAACAACCCAGTGAAGGAGGGAGACCAGATGACTCTGGAGTGGGGGGGGATTGCTGTAGGGCTGTCTCTGTGCTGCTGGGACAGGATGTCCCCACATTTAGGGACTGGACTCTGCAGGAGCTCAGACACTTCATCCCCAGAAATGGAAAGGAAAGCAAAGAATATGGGTGCACACAGAGGGGGCAATGGGTTGGTGCAGGGGGCTCCCCTGATAGCTCAGAAGCAAGGGAGGTGGGCAGGAGGTCCGGAGGCCCAAGGAAGGGTTAGGAAGATAGGACATAATTGACTTAGAATGTGGGGGTGACAGGCCCAGGAATGTATGGTGGCATCGCGACCCATCAGCCTGGTTGGTCCAGCCTCACCTTCTCTTTCCAGAAGGACTCCATCACCTGGGGAGGCGGAGGAGGACACCACCTGAGCAGGGTGAATCTCCTCCTCCTGCCCCTTGAACATCCTGGGTTACACCGTACACCTGAGCCACCTCTCCAGGGGCTGATTTTGGCTCCAGATAAAAAAAAGTTAAAAGAAGCCACTCAAGCTGGGTGTAATGGTCCAGCCTGTAATCCCAGCAGTTTGGGAGGCTGAGGAAGGAGGATCTTGAGTTCAAAGCCAGCTTCAGCAACTTAGTGAGGCCCTCAGCAACTCAGGAAGATCCTGTCTCTAAATAAAATATGAAAAAGGGCTGGGGATGCGGCTCAGTGATTAAGGGCCCCTGGGTTCAATCCCCAGTCTCCCCCGACCCCCCAAAAAGGAAGTCATCCAAGAGATAGGCAAACCTCTCACCCTGGACATGTGTAACCCACACCCCTGTCGGCATGGAGCAGCAGCTGTTGGATGTTGGGGAGACAGGCACAGTTTGGATTGGGGAGAGCTACGTGTGTTGACCTTAGAGTCTGCAGATCTGTGTGTCACCCCAGGCTCAGCCACACTCTAGCTGACAGCATTGGCCAGGTCCGTCCATGTCTCCGAGTCGCAGCTTCCTGTCTGCAAAGTGGCTTCTGTGGGGACCCAGTGAACTCCCACTCCTTGCCACTCTGCACGGGAGGCCCAGTGGCTTGTCTTTGTAGCGCTGTGAAATTTCAGGCTCAAGCACGCGGCCAGCAGAGGGAAGAAGGGATGCGCCTCAGGGCTGGGTCTGCAGTCAAAACGCAGAAGGTGGGCTTCAGGGGTGCGGCTTGCTGAGCAGAGTGAACACGGGAGCCCCTGGGCCCTGGGCTCTCACCTCGGCCCTCACCGGGTCGTGTCTGCAAGGACCTGCCTTGTCATGCCAGGTGGCAGCCTTCTGGGGGCAGGGCTCTCAGCTTCTTTGTAGAATCCCAGGTGGAGACATCTTTCCAGCACCCCCAACATGTGCAGACCCCCCTCATTTTGCAAAACCTCTTTGCACCCACCCCCAAATTCCCATCTGTGACGAGGGTGTGATTATGCCCACTTTCCAGGTGAGGAAGCCGAGCCCAGGAGAGTGGGACTTATCTTAGGTCTTCTACTCCTATTCTTTTCATGAAGCCAACTGTTGCTGCACTGGGTAAGCCAGGCCCTGGAGCCACTCACTGAGCAGGTGTGGGTGAGTCCCCTTCCCAAGTCCCAGAGGGCTCCCTGTGGGGGAAGACAGACCTGACATTTCTTGGTACTCCACTTCTCAGGCACAGGCAAACTGGGGGACTACTCCTCCAATGGTGGGCGGGGCCAACAGGGAAGTCCCTGGGGCAGAGAGGCCAGGAGGGTGGCCCACTTCCTCCCCAAGCAGCCTGCAGCCATGGGCTTGGGTGCTCTGAGCCACAGGTGTGGTTCCCTGGGGGTCAAACAATGCTCCAGGAGGGCACAGCCAGAGACTTGGTGTTCCCACTGGCTGCCCAGGTCCCCCGCCCCCAACAGGCCTGGCTGGCTGCTCCCCAGGGAGCAGGATAAACAAGCCTCTATTGATTCCCCAAGGTGGCTCAAAGAATGCCCCTTTGTTGAGCATGTCACCTCCTCCTCTCTGTGTCCTTGTCCACAGGAGAGGCCCTCAGGTAGGAAGCAGCCAGGCTGTCCTAGGGACCCTGGGGGGAAGTAAGGAGCAGAACCCCCCCGCCCCCATCCAGGAAGGGCCTCCACAGCCTGGCCTCACCTTCTCTCTCAAAGGTCATTTATCAGGCTTGGCACCCTTGGCCTTCAACTTGGTCACCCTGTTATTACTCCCGCGAGGTCTCGTCCCAGGTTACTCCGTGTTGAAGCCCTTACCATGTTTTGAGGCTCTGCTTGAATACCTGGCTCTGCACCCCACTAGAAATGGACCTTGCAGGGGTGAGGAGATGCAGCTTATTCATGTGGGCACGCCTGTGCTCAACTCAGAACACAATCCAGAAAGTCATGTCAGTCTTGAGGGACAAATGAACTGATTTTTTTCTAATCACCCAGTCACCGAGGTTGGAAAAACTGACCAACTCATACCTATTTGGTCACAGATTCTTACTTTTTTTTTTTTTTTTTAAGATGGGGAGTCTCTAAGTTGCCCAGCTGGTCTCAAACCTGTGATCCTCCTGCCTCAGCCTCCCAAATAGCTGGGAGTACAGGTGTGCACCCATTTCCAGCTTGTCATGAGTTCTTTTGGTTCTTAGAAGCTGCTCAGACTCCTGAGCCCACCTGGATTTTATAGCTCTTCCCAGTTTGGAATCAGATGACCCAACTGCCTCTCCTGTGACCCTCCCGTTGGACCCTCCACTGTTTCATCCACCTGCTTTGACCCTACTTACTGAGCACACTGTGTACTGCTGCTGCTCTGGGACCTGGAGATGCTTCGGTGAGTGAGGCAGAGTCTCCTTCCTCCAGGGTCTCACCCTCTCTTTGGGGCAGACAGAATAAACATGTGCACAGAGACTGAATGGCATAGAATCCCCACTGGACCTGCTGTCTGAATCCCTCTGAGGTCTCCCCAACTGTCCCTTTCATCCGCAGGTGTCAGGACTCTGTGCCAGGCACACCACCAACCTGAACCCTCCCTGCTTACTCCAGGCCACGTCGCCTCTCCTCAGTTCCTAAGATGGTATTTCGGGTGAAGGGGCTTAATCACGCTCAAGTTCCGATTCTCAAATACTGACTTGGAAGCTGCTGCGTGGCCGTCCCTGCACCGGTGCCACACGCAGGTGACTCATCCCATCCTCCCCACCGCCCCATGAGGATTGGATTATGCCCAGTTTTTCTAGATGGGTAAACTGGGACTCGGCAAGGTCAAGCAAACTTCCTGTGACCTCCTATATAAGGAGTGGTGGAGATAGGATTTGGGGGCACAGGTTCTGACCCAGAGTCCTAGGGTTGTCATTGTAAATACAACTGTTTCTCTCAGGTGTATGACATGATAGCACAGGAAGAGTCGTGGGAACTTGGCTACCGTACTCTTTGCTGGCACCAGCCAATATTAAACTTTTATTTTTTGGCTAAACTCAGGATGTCAATGATAATAATGAAAAAATATGAATAGGTATTTTCTTTTTTTTGTTTCTTTTTTTATTAGTTGTTCAAAACATTACAAAGCTCTTGACATATCATATTTCATACATTTGATTCAAAAATGAACTCCCATTTTTACCCCGTATACATATTGCAGATTCACAATGGTTACACATCCACTTTTTTACATACTGCCATACTAGTGTCTGTTATATTCTGCTGCCTTTCCTATCTTCTACTGTCCCCCCTCCCCTCCCCTCCCCTCCACTCCCATCTTCTCTCTCTAACCCATCTACTGTAATTCATTTCTCTCTCTTGTTTTTTTCCCCTTTCCCCTCACTTCCTCTAATATGTAATTTTTGTATAACAATGAGGGTCTCCTTCCTTGACCATGCAATTTCCCTTCTCTCTCTCTTTCCCTCCCCCTCTTGTCCCTGTTTAATGGTGATCTTCTTCTCATGCTTTTCCTCCCTATTCTGTTCTTAGTTGCTCTCCTTATATCAAAGATGACATTTGGTATTTGTTTTTTAGGGATTGGCTAGCTTCACTTAGCATAATCTGCTCTAGTGCCATCCATTTCCCTGCAAATTCCATGATTTTGTCATTTTTTATTGCAGAGTAATACTCCATGGTGTATAAATGCCACAATTTTTTTTTATCCATTTATCTATTGAAGGGCATCTGGGTTGGTTCCACAGTTCAGCTATTGTGATGAATAGGTATTTTCAAAGACATATAAAATAAAAAGAACCTACACAGTCTCTCATTTAATCCCCTTAACAACTCTCTGATGAAGGCATGAGTATTAGTCCCTTTTTCCAAATACAGAAATTGAAGCACAGACAGGTAAAGCAACTTTCCTGAGGTCACTGAGCTGGTAAATGCTAGAAATCAAACCCCAGCTCCAGCCCAAAGCTGGTGGATCTCCAAGTCCTTGATTTTAATCTCTGCACACAGCTCTGCCATCAGGTGTTGGGGAGGTCAACCACAAGCAATGGTTAGGTGAGGAAGGCTTACTTAGTGGGGCTCCTCAGAGAGGGGCATGGAAACCAGGAAGCTCAAGGAGTGAGAAGACACTGGTGTTGGCATCAGGAGCCTGGGTCCAGATGCAAGCCCTGCCTCCCCCCGGCTGGGTCTTCTTGCTGCTATTGCTCACACTCTCTGTGCCTTCATTTCCCGAGGCATGAAATGGGATGATAGTGAGTGCTGCCCCCCATCCTGCTCTGAGAAGGAAGTGTGCGGATGTTCAGGAGCATCTGAAGCCGTGAAGCGCCTCGCTCAGTGTGGATTAGCCATCCCGGGACAGTAGAGGACTGCGTGGGCCGGGGGGAGTGCTGCAGGGGGCTTGCTCTGGGTAGCAAGAGGCAGGTGAATGTCTTGCTCAGTCAACCTCATATGACAAGAGAAACCTGCTAACTAGGTCACCTTGCTGTAGGAAAGAGCTATTCCGGGATCCGCCTGCCAGTGCAGAGCAGGAGCTGGGAGTGGCGCTGCGCTATTTCAGGGGTGGCACAGAAAGCTCATCCGACAGCTCTCTCTTGGATCCTGGCCCTGCCTTTGTGCCTCGGGCCTTGGGAGGTCAGGAGGCCCTGTCAAGCACTGTGCTGGTGCCCTCTGCATGGTGGCCCTGGGGAGGGGGCGGTGACCTGGAACCATCACAGCCCAGCCTCTCTGTCCCCTGGGAACCGCTCTCCTGGGCTCTGTGTGAGGACAGCCAGAGGCTTCTTGTGTTTCTGCAACACCGGGCACTTGGCGTTACAGTTCTGACCCTGGGTTTCCTCACCTGGACCTTGCAGGGCAGGGCCGGAGTGGGTTAGGGGTGGTCTTATGTCCCATAAGCAGGGTTAAGTGAGTTAATGACCTAAAGGCCCAAGCACAAGATCCGGCCCAGAGGAAGTGCTTGCGAAATGGTTATTGTTCCCAACTGAGCTTCTGGGGACTTCTGGACTGCCATGGTGACTGCGGGGAAGAAAAGCAGGCTGCAGGCTTGCAGGATGGGAGTGGGGTGACGCAAAGATTTATGCTAGAGAGCTGGGCTTTCCAGGCTCCGGCTCTGCCTAGATGAGCTCCGGAGAGAGAAGAGCGCTTTCAGAAGGTGCCTTGCTTTGAGGTCGGGTGAGAGCTGCTCAGCTCCACAGATTGGGCGGTGGGGCAGGGGTTTCTTTCTCTCCTTGCTTCAGGAGTCTGGTCTGCAGAACAGGAATGGAAACACCCACCTGCCACAAGGAGTAAGTAAGGCCATGACAGTTAAAGCCTTTATTTAGCACGGTGCTTGGCACTTAGTAAGTGCTCAAGAAATCACAGCTGTTATTGTATCGCATTTAACCCTCCCAGCAACCCTAAAAGGAGAGTATTATTATTCCCATTTATAGATGAGCAAATGGAGGCACAGAGAGGTTAAGTAATTTACCCAAGATCTCACAGTTAAGAAGCAGTTTTACCAAAATTAAATCCTGTCTGACTCTAGGATTTGCACTTTTAATTACCACTTTCCCTGCCTGGTGTGTTGTGTATGGGGGTGGGGGCAGGGGATGTAGAAGAGCAGATACATGAAAGCGCCTCCGTGACACAGGACCTAGTCAGTGGCTAGTGACGGGCTGCAGTTGCCGTCGTCATTATTAATCTCATCATAAACATTGCTTGGACTCAATTGGAAATTGTAAAACTAAAGACAGCAGGTAAGTGAAAGCACAGGGTGTGTTATTAGAAAAGGCAACAATGCCGTGCTCAAGTGAATTTTCAAAAGAAAGAGGCTAAAACCTGGACTCCCTAGTGTGTATATGAAACAATAAGGGAGTAGTTACATAAATTACAGTTGATCTCTTTGGTGGAAAATCATATGCCTATTTAAAATGATGATAATATACCTTAACATGGAAAAATTTTTTATGTAATTACTATTACCAGAAAAGTGCTGGATATAAAAATTCTATTTCTGTTCTAATTATATCTCTATTAAAATATCATCTGTATGTCAAGAAGAGCTGAGAGGGAATATGCAAAAGCAGCCGATGTGTTCAATGCTGGAATTGAAGGTTTCTCTTTTTGTAATTGATTTAATAATTCAATCATACTTTATTGAGCACTTACTAAGTGTCCATCACTAAGTTAGGCATGATTATTGGTGTGAGTTATTTAGACTGCAGGAAGAATTAAACAGAAAAAGAAGTTTCACTGCCTCCCAGAAGCAGCTCAACACTGAGGCGACATCTCCAGGACATCAGGGACCATGACTCTCTGGTGGCTCTGCCAATTCTACAGAGTTCCTCTTTCCCACATGTTCCAGAAGGGCACACCACCATGTCCACCTTCCACCCAGGGGAGGGCATGCCCCTCCCCAGGAGAGATCTGACCTCAGTTGTCCACACCGTGTCTATTTGTAGGCATCGGTCAGAATTTCGTTACACGGTTAGCCCTGGCTGCAAGTTATATTGGGACATATCTCATTTTGTCCCCGAGTCTCATAAAATGGGTTCCTGTGTATTCAGAAGAAGTGAGGCACACTGCTGCAGCCTGCCAAGTAGCCCTGAAAGCCCACAGAAAGAGGCAAGTTCCAAGAAGTAACTACAAGACAGTGTGGGACGTGCTGAGGTTGACCTGTGGGATTACTGGGGAAGGATGGGGATCACTGCCCAGAGACGCCTTAGCAGCTCCATCTCCTGGGAGACACCAACTACATGCCCCTCCCGCTCTGTACTATGTGGCACTGTGCCCCCTCTCTCCCCAGACCTGCTTGATCTGAGAGTGGGTGCGGGAGGGGCCCTCCAGCCCCAGGCTGGAACCATCCAGTGGCCTCTGGGGATTCAGGGGAGCAAAGCAAGGCAGCCTCTGGAGCCACAGTCTGCTGCTCAGTCCCTGGAGACTTCCTGATCCACCCTTCACACTTGTTTTAGTTCTGGGGATTGAACCCAGGGGTGCTTGACCCCTGAGCAACATTCCCAGTCATTTTTGAGACAGGGTCTTGCTACAGCATCCAGGCTGGCCTCCAACTTGAGATCCTCCTGCCTCAGCCTCCTGAGTGGCTGGGATTACAGGTGTGCGCCTCTGCACCTGGCTACACTGACAGGTTTATTCGACTCTTCCTCCTTCTGTCTGTCACCACTCTGTCACTCCTGAGATCCCCATCACCCTGGGTTTTTTGTGTGTGTTTTTTTTTTTTTTTTTTTTGGCTTAAGGTAGATCCTTGTGACTAAAGTAAGCTGAGCTAACTCAGGGGTCAAGTCAGTCATTTTGCTGAGACTCAGAACCAAGTGTCACCCCCACTCACGTATGAAGAGAAGCTGGAGGGTTTCGAGGAGGGCGGGAGGGCTTCCAGGCAGCAGGGAGTGAGCCGGGCATAAATCAGGAAGCCTTTTATTTCTGTTAGTGGTTTATTGATTATGCAACAAAACGACCACCAGGAGGAGGAAATAAAGGCCCCGGAGGGACTGGGGAGCTGGCGGCCCGTGATGGCCCTTGAGGCTGGACAGCTGCCACCCAGGGCAGAGCTGGGCATTTGGCTGGTGGTCCCAGGCACACCAGTGTACCTCCCTGGTCCCGTGTCTCCAATTTTAAGAGGAAATCAAGAGTGAATTAAAAACTGCAGTGATGGCTCCAAAAACTCAAAAACACCCCTCTCTCTCCAGGCCTGGGTGGAACCCTTGGGACACACTTGTCACGGGGTCTCTCCCCTTCAGGCCCCTGCAGTCAGTCAGCATGGCCCCAGGCACTGTGTTCATGCACCCCCCACCAGCTGACCCCTGACATCGGACCCCTGTTGGCTGCCTAGTGTCCTTGCTGGCCTTTCTGTTGCCATTTTGTCCCCTCTCAGTTTGTTCTCAGGAATACAACCAACAGGGTCTTTTAGAAATCAGAGCAAGTGGAAGAAGCCAGTCTGAAGAGGACACATCCTTTAGGATTCCAACGGCAGGATGTTTTGGAAAAGGCACAAACCACAGAGGCAGCAGAATGATCCGTGGTCACCAAGGGCTTGGGGGCGGGGTGAGGAGGTGGAGCACAGGGGTGCTGCCGGGCAGTGAAGCTCTCCTGAGCTGTAAGGGGGACAGTGTGCATGTGTGAATGTGTGTGTGTGTGTGTGTGTGTGTGTGTGCCCACGCCCATGTCTTCTTTCCATTAAAATTTTCTATTAGCCTAAAGCCCTCAGGCCACATAGACACCCGCAGCACAGCACACCTCTGACCCCACGGTCAAGGCCTGGGGGGGGCCGGGCGGGATCACTTCACACCTTTGTTTCTGGATCCCCCACTGCCAACCGCAGTGAGCGCACAAAGATCGCAGGGTACTTGGGGTCAAATTCAAGTTAAAACTAGGAGGAACTAATAGGGATTGTGCTGAGGATTGAAGGTGGGGGGAACAGGGGTATAGCTCAGTGGTGAAGCACCCTGGGTTCAATCCCCAGGCCCTGCCCTGCCCTCCAAAAAACCAACTATGGGCCATCAGTAAACCCTAGGTGACAGGTTGCATTGAAGAGCTGCTATGAGAGATGAGACCAGATGAGATGACCAGGCTGGCCCACCAGACAGATGACTTGCTATTCCCAGAATTCCTGAAGGAAGGACCAGAGCCAGGATTCTACCACACAGCACCAGTGTGGCTAGGAATTTTGAGGAAGGCGTTTAGAGATAGGAGGGTTCATGTTCATCACCTCAACACGTAAGGTAACTGAGGCCCAGAGAGGGGGTGTGACCTTCTCAGGTCATCCAGTAAGGTGGTAGTAGAGCTGGCTGGAGCCACAGCTGTGGAAGACAGAGTGGGAAAGAAACAGAGGACGGGAGCACCAAGCCCAAGTCCCATCTGCCCACCTGGGGCCTCCAGTTCTGTTCTGGGGATGTGGGTGCAAGGAGGCCGTGCTGCGCAGGGGGACTTCTGTAGGCCCTGTGCCCTTCGCTCCAACCACCCCCAGGTTTAGTTCCCAGGAGAGGACACAGTGCTTCCCTGGTCCCTCTTCTCCACGCCCAGTGCCCCTGTCCCAGCCAGGCCCATCCTTTTGCATCCTTTTGCATTAATCTGCTAGTTGCCCCAGGGGGTTTGGGGGTGGCTGGTGGCCCAGCAGCCTCTCTGAGCCTCAGTTCCCTTAACTTCAAAGTAGGGACAATGAAGTGCAGGTATGTATGTGTGCTGCCCCCACCACACTGGCACAGGCAGGCGGGCAGCTGATGTCAGCCTTCCTTCTCCCTCCCTCCCTTCCTGCCAGCCTGCCTCAGATCCATCCCACCTCCTACCCTTGGCCCCTGATGTCACAGGCCTGCTCAGCCTTTCTCTTCCAGCGCTCTCTAAGGAACGTCTCCCTGCTCTGCCTCAAGCCACTGTGCCTCCCGCCCTGCTCTTCTGCAGTCCCTTTGTAATGAATGTGTTGTCAAGTTAATAAACCATTTCGGAACGTTGCTCATAAATCTCTGTCTGGGGACCCGAGGCACTTGAACACACTAAGAGTTCTGAGAACCCTTCAGGAAGGAGACCTGGCTAACCTTGTTCAGTCCGCAATTTCCCAAATGAACTTGGCGCAGAACCCACTCTTCTTGCTGGACACCCTTTGCCTTTTGCTGCCCACATGCCCTGCGCGGCTGGTCCTTCCTCCCCAGCCCACGTCGCTTGTCCTTGGAGGTTTGGATCTGCCAGTCCCCGGCTCCAGCCCCCTCAGTCTGTGCCCGCTCCCTCATCCTTGCTCTCCCAGCCAGCACCAGCACCAGCACCGTGGGCACCCTGCAGGCTGCTGGCTCTCACCCTCGCCCCTGCTCCCCCTTCCCCTGCCCATCAAAGTCCTGTTGGTCCTGAGTGACAACAAAAAACACCTCCCTAAGAACCTATATCCTTTAGGCAGGAAAAGCATCTTTTTCACTCCTGACTTTGAGTTAGAGTGAAAGCTTACTGAGGTCAGGATCCATATTTTCGGTCCCTCCATAGTGCTTGGCACATAATAGGTACTCAGCACAGGAATGTTTATTCAGACATTAACCAGTGCTTATCACACCCCATCATGGGTCCTGGGCTGAGCACTGGAGGTATAAGGGGAAACGAAACAGACAGGGAAGGCACTAAGGGAGGTGGGAAAAGTAAGGACTCTCGAACAGCTTCAAATCCTTCCACTACTTAATAGCTGTGTGTCCCCCGGCAAGTTACTTGATCTCTCCGTCTCTTCATTCATAAAACAGGGAGAGATATTTGTCTTGCAAGGTTCTTATGAAGAGTCAATCAGATGATATATGAAAAGTATTTAGAACACTACCCAGCCCAGAGCAAGGGTTATTGATGGGTCAGCTGTTATTATTCTAACAGGTGATTTTTGCCTTGTAGAGTTTACAGTCTAATGGGGAACAGAGACACCAAATAGCCAATTATGCAAACAACCAGTTACTATGTTTTATGTAAGTATTAGGAAGGAAAAGTACAGTGCACGTGGGGATGTAAAGCAAATGGCCCAGGCTGGCCCAGGGGTCAAGGAAGGCCTCAGAGAGGGTGCA
Organism: Callospermophilus lateralis; assembly: GCF_048772815.1. Taxonomy (NCBI): domain Eukaryota; kingdom Metazoa; phylum Chordata; class Mammalia; order Rodentia; family Sciuridae; genus Callospermophilus; species Callospermophilus lateralis. Next base: position 113,987,289 of record NC_135311.1, on the reverse strand, counting down.
CCCCTTCAGCTTAGACTGAGGATGAGCAACAGTGGCCAGGCCCAGCAGGGTCTGAGGGCATTCCATGCAGAGGGAACAGCATGTGCCAAGACACTGCCTTCAAAGGAAGCCAGCGTGGTGACGGCAAAGGGGAGGGGAGGAGGTGGAAGGTGAGTGAATTTGCAGAGGGGTGGGGGGACAGACCAGGCAGGGCCTGGCAGGTACAGCAAGGACTTGAGCTTCGTCCAGGAGCATCCAGACGTGCCCCCATCTCACGTGCATCCTAACAGACCACTCCAGAGACTGGTAGAGGATACCAGCAGGGGATTGGTCCAGGTGACAGAGGATGGTGGCTGAGACTGGAAGCTGCTTTGGCCCAGGAGGGAAATGGTTTGGAGCTCAAAGAAGGGACAGAAAGGAGGGCTAATGGGATGGGGATGCATCTGCACACAAAAGATCTGAGCCATTGAAGATGCACATCTTCCCCAGCAGGGGACGCGCTTTGTTCAGCTTGGGACATGTTGAGTTTGATGTTGCAGATGGGGTTAATCGTTTCAAAGGGGTAAAAATAGCATATTATGTCAAATCATGCCATATTAAGAGTATTAAGGTAGGTGAGATAATTATAGTTTGAACAGAGACTTTGGGTTGGGAGGAAGATTACTTTTGAGCTGTACCAGAAAGGCTGGGTTGGTCCCCTGACCTTTTTTTTTTTTTTTTTTTTTTTAATGAAAAAGAGGTTACAAATTGAGATCATATTACCAAGGAGATGTGGGTGGGAGTTCTGCTGTGGGGAGGACATGGTCGCTGGCTTTCTTTGGTTCTGGCAGCCGGTGAATAATTTTGACAGTACAGATACTCTGCTCTTAGGAGAGTCACATTCACCTGTTCATTCGTTCATTCAATAAATATTTATTTCTTTGTCAATGTTCTAGGGCTCGGTGACGTAATAGGGATCTAAAAATTCCTTAGTTTCTACTGAAATATAGAGACAAGAAACAAGTCACTATATAATTTGACATGAGATAACTGCTCTGGGGAAAAGACAATCAAGTAAACATTGGGAAGTGATGGGTGCGGGGGGGGGGGGGCGCTCTGTGTCTCGAGAGACATTGAGTTTTAGTTGAACACTATTACAAATTTCTGATTGGAAATATATATAGTCACCATCATATTTTTGGCATCTTTACATTTCTAAGTTAAATAGAAGACATAAAATGATTTAAAACTTCATAGAATGTGAAACAAAACCTATAAAAATGAACAATGACACCACATGCGGTGGCACATGCCTGTAATCCCAGAGGCTCAGGAGGCTGAGGCAAGAGGATCTCAAGTTCAAAGCCAGCCTCAGCAATAGCAACTCATTAAACAACTCAGTGAGACCCTGTCTCTAAATAATACAAAATAGGATTCGGGATGGGGCTCAGTGGTTAAGCACTCCTGGGTTCAATCCCTGGTACCAAAAGAAGAAAAAGTACAAATAACCAAAAAGATATGAAAAGTTTCTTAGCATCTTTAGCCATTAAGGAGATATAAATTAAACCACATTGAGAGGACTGGGGCTGGTGCTCAGTGGTAGAGCGCTTGCCTAGCATGTGTGAGGCACTGGATTCGGTCCTCAGCACCACATAAAAATGAAATAAATAAAATATTGTCAATCTACAACTAAATATATAGTCCTGGTAAGGTTGGGTGGAAGAAACCCTTACATACCTTTGGTGGGAATGAAAGTTGGTACAGCCACTATGAAAAACCGTATGCAGGGTCCTCAAAAAATCTAAAAATTGAGCTACCAAATGATCCAGCTATACCACTTCTGGGTATGTAGCCAAAGGAATCAGTTGGCATACAACAGAGAGACCTGCCTGCCGGTGTTTATTGTGGCACTATTCACAATAGCCAAGATAAGGCATCAGCCTTGGTGCCTGTCAGCAGATGAACAGACGGACGTGGTGTGTATACATATGGAACATTAATAATACTCTGCCACTGAGAAGAGCCAAATCATACCATTTGCAGGAAAATGGATGGAGATCACACCTCCAGACTCAGAAAGTCAAGGGTGGAATGTTTTCTCTCATCCTCGAAAGCAAGGAAGCAAAAAAGACCACATGAAAGTTGTGTGGGGATGACCAGGGAAGGGTAAAGGGACCAGGGCATGAGAGGGCACTAGGGAGGGTGGAGTCCACCAAAGCACATCATGTGGTGGTGTGGAGGTTTCACAATGAAACCCATTATTGGGTACGATTAATATGCATTAATCATTCCAATAATAAATTGAACAATGAAACCAGTAGAAATCCACAGAAAATTAATACAAGAAAACGGTAATAAAATATTTCCAGTAATTCCAGAAGCAGTAGATGGTTGATAAGGGATCAAGTTGAAAAGCAGACATGAGGAAGCTCCTGGAATCTTTGATCATTTTAATAAAAAGAAGTAGATCCCATGGATACACTGGGGACAAATCTTAAATGTTCTGCTGATTGGACACAAATTACTGGACTAACAAAGCATAAACATTCCAATGGACCACTTCAAAAGGATGCCTATGGCAAACTGGGGAATGAGTATATGACAACAGGGGATTTAGGGTTAGTCATTGCACAAGAAAACTTAAAATGTCCTCAAGGAAACTTTGGGTTAGTTTTCGCAAGTTGGACAATAAACCTAAACATTTACACAACCTTGCCAATACCATGTTGTGAAGCTAGAAAAAAACTTTGCTGAATCACCAAGAAAAAAAATTTCTTTCTTTTTCCAATAAACTGTGCTGGAGGGAAAACTGAATCATCTCCCTTCTTTCTAGAAACACAAAATTACAAAATGGAGCCAAAACTGTAGGAAATTGCAGGAGCATGCCAGACAAGCACTTAATAGGAATGTAATGTGTTTTTCTGGATTCTATGTCTTTTGAGCTATTTGTCATCTGCTGCAATTTTATATTTCATTGTAATTTTTCTTTCACTGAAAGTATGCCCTTGTGGGCAGGAGTTGTAGCTCAGTGGTAGAGCGCTTGCCTAGCACATGTGAGGCTCTGGGTTCGATCCTCAGCATCACATAAAAAATAAATAAACAGAATAAAGGTATTATGTCCATCTACAACTAAAAAATATTTAAAAAAAAAAGTATGCCCTTGTGTTTATACCTGTGTTTGTTAGCTATTATACAATACTGCTGTGTGACATGACACAAAATTACCCCCATCCCCAATTCAGGACTTTTCAACCACAGTCAGTTATTACTATAGATCTGCAGATGTTTAGGCTGCAGGGGCTGGGAGGCAGGTATCCAGCTGGAGACAGCTGGATGGCTCTGCTCCAGGTGTCCCTATTTTCCTGCTTGGACTAATGCGCTCAACGGGTAATGTCCTTCTCATGACAAGGGACAGGGATCAAGAGCCAGACTCATGCTGTCACTTTCACCCAATTTCTTTGGCCAAGGCAAGTCCAACAGTCAAGTCCAGGGTCAAGAAGGTGGGAATACACTCTGCCTTGTTAGTGGCCAGAACTGCCAAGTCATACAACAAAGATGGAGACTAGAAAGGGGGAAGAAGTGAGTCCAATAATACAATCCCATGGAGTGTTCATGGTGTACTTGTAATTTCATAATCTGTTTTTTTTTTTTTTTTAAGGCTCCTGCCCCTTCCTCTCCCATGCGTAAACCCCAGGCTTCCACAAAACCTGGTTCTGTCCTAGGTGGCTACGTTATCTTAATGATATCCAAGGCAGCTGCTGGCTGACTGCTCTAAAAATGAACTTTCTGCAAATAAGAGCTTCATTGATATTTTGAAACACTAACAAAGTTCTATTGAATTCAAAGTCCACTTACATCATCCCAAGCATTGCAATTGTGGTATGTGCTTAAGTAGTTGCAAAAATATGGGGATGTTAATTTGCAGAGGTCTTTATTTTAAATTTCTGATCAGGAATTTTGTGTAACCATTTCAGACATAAAAGCTGTTCTAAAAACTGATGTTCACTGTTCACAGATGCAAACTCCAATTACTCTTTTTTTTTTTTTTTTGTGATGCTAGGGATTGAACCCAGAGCCTCCCACATACTAGGCAAGAGCTTTGCCAATGAGCTACACCCCCCAATCTGCAAACTTAAATCTCCAAGCAAAAATATTGACGAGATTTTGTTTGGAAGAATATGTAAATTCAATATTTGATAGTTTGGCTAATTGTTTTTCAGGGGGATCCTGGGCCCACAAAATTAGATTATCGAAATCTTTCATTAATGAAATAGTCTTTCCATGTATTTTACACTTGCAGTTTAGATACTTATAAAAATGTTACATGTCACCTAAAACCAAGCTATTACCTTGACTATAACCTACAAGTATCATAAGTTCCTCCATTCCATGCCCTGCTTCCCCTCAATACTGTATTTTGACTTTCATGAATCCTGGATACTTTTACTTTGGGGGGCCTCTTCCTCCAACACACGCAGACACCCCCCCCACATGCACATAAATGGACATATATATACACACACATATTATGCTTTATGATTGCACTGGTACTGTATAAGATATGTTTTAGATATTAAAACATTTTCTTTGATTTAAAAGTTCATTCATTTTTTTTAATATAAAGAAAAGAAGTTCATTTTGGCTCATGGTTCTTGTCCAGTGTTGAGGGGCCGTACTTGATGAGGGCCCTCTTGCTGGCAGAGGTGGCATAGGGTATCACATGGCAAGAGACAGGAAGCATGTGTCCTGGTCTTTTTTCCTCTTCTTTCTTTCCACATAATTTTTTATTGGTGTGTTATAGTTGTACACATTGGTGGGCTCTGTTGTTACTTATTTGTATATGCACAAAACATAACAATATAATTTGGCCAATATCACCCCCCTAACACTCCCCCCTCCCTTTCTTCCTTCCTCTCCCTGGTCCTTTTCCTCTATTCTACTGATCTCCCTTCGATTTTCATGAGATCCCCACCTCCCACACTTTTTTTTCCCCTTTTAACCCTTTAGCTTCCACATATGAGAAAAAAATATGACCCTTGGCCTTCTGAGTTCAGTTTATTTCATTTAACAGAATGGTCTCTAGTTCCATCTGTTTTCCTGAAAATGACATAATTTCATTTTTCTTTATGGCTGAATAAAATTCCTTTGTGCATACACAACACATTTTCTTTACCCATGCATCCATTGATGGACACCTAGACTGATTTCATAGTTTGGCTGTTGTGAATTGTGCTACTATAAACATGGTTATGCAAGTATCACTGTAGTAAGATGACTTTAATTCTTTAGGATAGATACCAGGGAGTGGTATAACTGGGTCACATGGTGGTTTGATGCCTAGTCTTTTGAGGAACCTCCAAACTGATTTCCACAATACTCTAGTTCACAATCCCTCCAACAGTGTAAAGTGTTCCTTTTCCTCCACACCCTCTCCAGGATAGCCATCTCATTCTTTTTTTCTTTTAATTTTTTTTAGTTGTTGATAGAATTTTATTTTATTTATGTATTTATATGTGGTACTGAGAATCGAACCCAGTGCCTCACACATGCCAGGCAAGTGTGCTACAGCTGAGCCCCAGCCCCAGTCCCTTTTTTTCTTTTAAAGAAACTAAAATATTTTTATGGGCCCCTCAAAGGATGGGGGGCCATAGGCATGGTGCTACCTGTGCCTCATGAATGAATCGGCCTTCGTCACCCACCCAAGAGGAACAGTCTCCCTGGAGCCTGTGTTCATCAATCCTTGTTTTCCTTTATATCACAATTGATTATAACTACTTGCATCCCTTAAAAACACTCTTCTAATGTTAGCCATTTTTAACTTTACAAAGGGATATGATGTTGTGTAGAACCTTTCGAGCTCTACTTTTCTTGATTACTATTGGCAAGATAAATTTGTGTTTGAGCCCGTCTCTAGTTCATTCATTTGGATTGCAGTCTAAATGAGCACATCACAGCCCACTCATTACTCTCCTTTAGAGATGGATACTTTTCATCATTTCCTACAGGGACCAACAACCCCACTGTTTCCATGGCTGATAGCAACAAATGTTTATTTCTGGTTCTCACTCTGTGCAGCCAAGAGCCAGCTGCAGCTCCTCCTGGGAAGGGTCTTTGCCAACTGAGCCAGGCAAAGGTGCAGAGGGAATGAATAATTATGAAGAAATAATGCCATGCCGCCCAGATGGTTTCCAGTCTGACTAGTGAACAGTGCTCGGAGTGAGGCTGCTGGCTCAGAAGACCTGTGAAGTTCAGCCTCAAAAGATAATGCTAGAAATTTTCTTTCTTTCTTTCTTTTTTTGGTACCGGGGATTGAACTCAGGGGCACTTGGCCACTGAGCCACATCTCCAGCCCTATTTTGTGTTTTATTCAGAGACAGGGTCTCACTGAGTTGCTTGGTACCTTGCTTTTGCTGAGGCTGGCTCTGATCCTCCTGTCTCAGCCTCCTGAGCAGCTGGGATCACAGGCGTGGGCCACCGTGCCTGTTTAAGATTTTCATAATGGTTTCCCCCACTCACACACCCTTCCCCTAGATCCGGGAGGTCTACACCCTTTTCAGCACTTAGTTTTTTTTTGTTTTGTTTTGTTTTGTTTTTTTGTTTTTTTTTTAGTACTTGGCGGACACAACATCTTTGTTTGTACGTGGTGCTGAGGATCGAACCCGGGCCGCACGCATGCCAGGCGAGCGCGCTACCACTTGAGCCACATCCCCAGCCCCAGCACTTAGTTTTATTAGACTTTTAACTAAGACAGATTGAATAGATGTTAAATGCTGCTTCACTGAGGTCTTGATTTGCATTTTCCAGATCACAAATGATCCAGAAACATCACTTCACACTCTTTTATTTATTTATTTTTCTAATTAGTTATTCATGACAGCAGAATGCACTTTGTTTAATTGTACACAATAGAGCACAACTTTTCATTTCTCTGTACACATATAAAGTCGCACACCATTTGTGCAATCATACATAAAAAGCCACTTCATGGGGCTGGGGTTGTGGCTCAGAGGTAGAGCACTCACCTAGCCCGAGTGGCGCTGGGTTCGATCCTTAGCACCACATGAAAATAAAATAAAGGTATGTGTCCAACTCCAACTAAAACAAAATATTTTTAAAAAATCACTTCATGGGCTGGGGTTGTGGCTCAGCAGTAGAGCGCTCGCCTAGCACATGTGAGGCCCTGGGTTCGATCCTCAGCACCACATAAAAATAAATGAACAAATAAAGGTGTTGTGTCCAACTAAAAACAAATATTTTTAAAAAATAGCTTCATACTTTTGGCTGGATGTGTGTCTTTCTCCCTGAAACGCCTGCTCACACCTTTTTTGTTTGTTTCTCACACCTTTTATCCATTGTTATTTTATTTCATTTTTATTTCTCACTGAATTGTACACTCTCTAAACTCGATATAGTTATTGAGATTTTCCTCCCACTTCCCAACTCTGTCATTTCACTTTCTTTGACTGTAATAAGTTCTTAACTTAAACATAGTCAAGTTGATCTGTTTAAGAAATCCTTCTCTACCCCAGTCCCTAAAAGATATTTACCTACTTTCCTTATTTATTCTTATGTGGTGCTGAAACTCGAACCCAGTTCCTCACACGTGCTAGGCAAGTGCTCTGCCACTGAGCCACAACCCCAGCCCCTACCTGTATTTTCTACCGTGAGTTTTAGAGTTTTGTTTCTGAGATTTAAGCGTCTTAATCATCTACAGCAGACCTTCACATGTGTTGGGAAGTCATTTTTCCTGCTCTGTGAGCCGGTCCAGCCTTCCCTGTTTCACTGAGAACGTGCCTCCGTGGCTCTCTACCAGAGTCTCATACGGGGACGTGATTTTGGTCTCTCCATGCCTTCCCACGGGTCAGCCTGTCCGTCCCTAGCCACACTGTCTTAATAAGCACGACTTCATAGCAGGCCCCCATTTCTGCTCTTTGTGGAAAGTGCCCAGAATGCACAAGGCCCCCTGACCTGGGTGGCTGGGGAGCTGGACCACCGCTGGCATCCAAAAGCACCCGCCAAGCAGGAGAGGAGGCTGAACCCTGCTCCCAGGGGAGTGGCTGCCTCGCATCCTGAACATACACCAGTAGTAAGGATGCTGCCTCCCAGGAGGATTCCCAGGACTGAGTAAAACTGAACATGTGAAAAGTGCCCGGCGCCACAACTGTGTTTGTTGAGCCTGGGTTTGTGTGACAGAACCCAGAGAAGTTAGGTGACATGCTCCCAGTGACACAAACCGATTGACCCCACGCTGCCTTTTCACTGTTGGAATTCATAGTATTTCTAGACCCTAGTGTTCTTAGTTTCTATTTTCTCTTCCTTGCTTTACTCAGAAAAAAAAAAAAAAAAAATCTATCACCAAAGGCTCAGAGAACACCATAGTTCCTGGTGAGCCTTCTGCTTTGGTTTTTCCTTATCTGAGGGGAACCGAAGGAACTGGATAAGGTCTCTTTAACAATGTTGGAGAGAATGTCGGGTTTAATTAAAATGCAAACTCTTCTGGCTCTGTTACCTATTGAGGTATCTGAAAGTTTGGTCATGGCTTCCAGGAGAGTCCCTGGGGGTAACGGTGAAGTGCTTCTGGAACTTGAGAATCATTGAAATCACAGTGGCCTTGAGGGTGAATTGCTAAAATTGACAAGTGAAGTGGGGCCAATGTTGGTGGATCACCTGTCTGTCCTAATTCCAGAAGACTCCTGGCACAAAGTAGGTGCTCAGTAAGTATTTACTGAACAAATAAGTGATGTAGAGTCACCTTGAGGAGACAGTTTGACATTATTATATTTCTTCTTATGGTGCTAGGATGGACTCCAGCATCTTGTGCAAGTTAAGCACATACTTTACTACTGAGCTACATCCTCAGACCCAGTTTGATCTTCTTCTAAAGGCATTAACATTGTCAGAGAAAAGGTATGCAGCTCACCAGACATGATGGTCTTACAATGAAGAAAGGTATGTGAAAGGAGATGAGACACAAAAACCATGATAATTAAAGTGTACAAATGGACTGGCCCAGAAACTGATAATGGAGAGATAAATGGAGTGGAATAGAACCTGCAAATAAACCCAAACAGATAAGAAAATCTGGTATGATAAGGGTGGCACTTCATATAGGTGAGGGCAAAATACATGTTAGGATAATTAATGAGCAATCTAGAAAAAAATCAAACTTCCTAACTCACTAGAATCACTAAAATTAATTCCAGATGCAATATATACATACAAAAAAATAAAAAAACAAAAACCCAAATCATAAAAATAAAAATACTAGAAGGAAATGGGGCTGGGGTTTTGGCTCAGTGGTAGTGCACTTGCCTGGCATGTGTGAGGCACTGTTCAATTCTCAGCATCACGTATAAATAAATTAAATTAAAGATCTATCAACAACTAAAAAAAAAAAAAAAATACAAAAAAAAAAAAAAGTACTAGAAGAAAATATCAGAGAAGGTAATCATGGAGTGGAGAAAATCTTTCTAAAACATAGCACGAGTCCCAGAAGTTTTCAAAAGAAAAATGGACAGATCTTATTACATAAATATTTGTAAACTTCTACAGAGGGAAAAAAACACACAAAGCAAATCACAAACACCAAACAGGAGAAAATATTGATTGCTTTCCATATGACAGATGAGTGTTAATAGCCTCATGTGCAAAGAACTGCCACAATCGACTTTTAAAAAAAGTACATAGGAAGTAAAGTAAGAAAGAAAACTATGAGTAAGAAAAAAAGGCAACTAACATGGGAAAATACATTTTATAGAAGATGACATTCAAGTGGCTAAAAACTCGACAGAAAAGCAAATCTAGATTTTAAACAGAAATATGACATTATTCTTCAGGTATCAGATTTGCAAAAATTAAAATACACCAGTGTTGGGTACAGTATTGATATGTTTCTTGTCAAAGCTGGCACAAGTTAAATTGGTACATTGTTTTTTGGAGAGAAATTAATCAATTTCTATCAAACTATATTTACATAATATATAATATAATTTTTATTTTATATATTTGATAGAATCAATTCTACCTTTTGAGAATGTATTTTATAAAAATACTGACAAAAGTTGGCTAAGATAAATCTAGAGGAAGTTCTTCGCAGCATTGTTGTAGTAACAAAAGACTGGAAATATGTGTGTATTAGCAAAAGATTGAGCAGTTCTTGGTACAATATGATCATAATATAAAACTAAAAAAGCTAAGAGAGATCTGGCCATAGATACCAACATGGAAAGATGTCCACAACTTGGTATTCAAATTTGAAATGAAAGCAAGGTGAATAACATTTAACTAAATATGTATGTATGTGTGTGTGTGTGTATGTATTTTTGTAGTGCTGGGGATTGAATCTTACTATAATCCCAGTCCTACATAATTTATATAGATAATGTATATGCTATAACAGTAACATTTTTAATTTAATATTTTATTTTGCATTTTCTCAGCTCCATATATGTATCCATGTGATTACATATTTATACAACAAAATATCGACAATGATTTAGGTTGAAGGTCAATATTGAAATTCACATTTTTTTAATCACTTGAATTTTGTTTTTCCAGTACTTAGGATTGAGCCCAGGTGTCTTCTGTCACTGAATTATAACCCCAGCTCTTTTTTTTTTTTTTTTTTTGCGACAGGGTCTCACTAAGTTGCCCAACCTGGCTTGGACTCCTCAGCCTCCTGACCTCTTGAATGTTACTTCTGTAACAATGTTAAAGCTCATTTTTTATTCTTTTAAATTTTTTTTACTAACATATTGGTTTATATATCACTTGGTTTCGACAAGTCCTCCTCAAAAGACAGATGACTCCCAGAGGGCAAACAAGATTTTTTGCTGGATCTCGTTTCCCTCCCCTGGCTTGTAGAGATTTCCCACCAAAACTTCTGGCTTCTTTTTAGAGCTGAGAGCCAGAGACTCTGCTTGGGTTTTTCCAGTCTTAGTTGGTGCATAATAAATATGCCCTCAGTACTGCTCAGGCCCTCCAGGAACAACTGAGGCACCTGTTCCATCAATAACTTCCATGCAGAGTGTGGTAGCCTCCCATTCCCAGCCCAGGTCTAACTGCTGTCTGTCCTCCTGGGAGCCAGTACAAAACATGTTACCTAAAACTGGTTTGTTAATACAAACAGATTAAGTGAACTTGCCTACCAGGGAGAAGCCTAAAACTGACTAAAATTGGCATAAGGAAGAGAGAAGAATTGATTTGCAATGAGGAGGGAGAAAGGACAGATTCTGCAAGTCAATTTACCAGATGGTCCCTTTGAGAAAGGGAGGAGGCAGCCAGGCCCCTCTAAAGGGCTAATAGCATGGAATCTGTCCATCTTAAGAACTGAGGATAGAGAGGTGGGTAGGGAAGGAGGGGTGGAGGGGTACAGGGGGTGTGGGTGATGTGGTGTTGTATCCTGCAAAGCCAGCAAATGACATTATAGTTGTTGCTGCTGCTGGTGACATCTGCTGGAAATCGCCTTGTGGTGAAGTTAGCACATGGCAGCAATATGCTATAGACTATAAGAAATTAAAAAATGGAATGGAGTACCTCTTTGTCCCTTTGTCCCCAGCACCAGAGGGCTGGCACAGAGCAGGGGCTCAGTAAATGCTCCAAAAGGAAGGGAGTAAGGGAGATAGGGGAAGGAGAGCGAAGGAAAGCAATGAGGGCAAAGCCCCAAGGACTAGGGCGCTCTTTTCTAGTTTTATGGTCTCAGGAGACGCTTCAAGGGGGGTCCTAAAAGGTTTCTCTGCTACACTGCCCCTCCTTGAACTTCCAGGCTTTATCAGGAGAGCCCATGGTGAGGACGTGTTGGGGGAGGAGAGAGAGAAGGATGGACTAGCTTAGTGGTTCTGACCTGGAGTCCCGGAACCCTTGGGAGCTCCCAAGATAGAAATGGGTACCATGAGCTATTTTAGTACCTCTAAATGTACAGCAGGAATTAAGCATTTGCTCAAGATAAGACCGTATGTGCTGACAGGCCAGGTATCCTTCTTTAGGGCTGGAACTCCATCACTCCCAAGACATGGGGCAGGATTTGGATCAAGTTTGTTCTGCAGGAGGATAGCCTGGGTTAGATCATCTCCAGCTGTGTGGCTTTGAGCAAGGGACTTAGCTTCTCCTTGTCAGTATCTTCTTCATTAAAATGGGGGTGATAAGAGTACCCCACTCCGAGGTTTATGTGGGCAATTAAAGGACACAGGACACATAAAACCCTTGGCAGTGAGCTTGGCCAGAATCAGTTCTAGGCAAATGGTAGTTGCTATCATTATTAATTCAGAATGGGAAGTCTGGACATCTCACGCTAATCAGAAACTCTGGAGCTATATATATATTGATTAATAAGTAGTAGGAAGTGAATGAATTATTAATTATGTAGAGCAACTTGTTTGGAAGTCGACATCTTTCAAAACCTGAGAGCTGGCCTAGGCAGAAGTCCTAAGCGTGTACTTTGTGGGATAAAGATGAGCCCTCTGTGCTAGGCTCCTGGGAGCTGGAGTTTAATAGATTGCACCTCCTCTTCTGGGGCTTGGCACAGGGGTTCTCCCTCCCTGCTTGGAAGGCCTTTCTCAGCCCTGTCGGGCTGACTCCTCTACAACAGGAAGCCTTCCATGGCCTTGCTTCTGACCAGAGCCCTTCTGATCAGGACTGCTGGGATCAGTCTTTTGAGGCACTCGGTACAGGATCCAGGGTCTTTCCAGATCAGTGACTCAGTCTTGACTTCATCTGAGCCACCCCAGGGGCTCCTTAGACAGAGATGGCTGGGCGTTGCCTCCAGAGGGTCTGATCCGCAGGTTACAGTGGGGCCTGAAAGCCTGCATTTCTCCCATGTTCATAGGAGAAGCTGATGCTTTTGGCCCCGGGAAACACACTTTGAGGGCCCTGGTTTAGCCCACGTGCTCCGAAACAGCGTGGCTCTTTCTTGTTTTGTTACCTGCTGCACCTGCCTCTCCTCCTGCCCCTCCCCAAAGCGCCTCACAGTCTCAGGCATTTTTACACCAAAAGAGAAAGTCAGGTAAGACGCCACACGGAAGACTGCTCAAGGGCCTGCGTGCCGCTCCCAGGACAGTGGTGGCGACTGAACAGTTTCTGAGCGCTCCAGGTGAGGTGCCCAAAGGGGCCTGGAGGCTCGAAGCCCGTGCCCTAGCTCACAGCGCCCCCTAGCGCCAACAGCTCAACCCTGCTCCCGGAGCTGGACGGGCAGCACGGAAACCCCCGGCAGACCTCCAGGCACCGGGTGGTCCCCTCGACTTTACTCCTGTCACCACCAGGAGGTCACTTGCTAAAGCCCAGCTCTTCCCTTTGCTCCTCCTCCAACTTAAACCCACCCCCTGGACAAAGCTCAAGCGCCTCCTGGGCCCTCAGGGTCTTGCACCCTTCCTTACTCACACAGACTGGCCACAGCCTCTCCAGCTTCTCAGGGCTCTCCCTTTTAATAGAACTGCACCCTCCCCACCCCCACTCCTGCCACCAACATGGATAAACTCTATCTTCAATGTCAAATGTGGCCTTCTAGTGCCCAGGGTTGTGCACATCCTTAGGTAGCATTCATTCATTCATTCAATCAGCAAATATACCTAGGGCCTTCCTGCTGGCAGGCATTAATCCCAGTGCAAGGGATCCAAAGGAAAATAAAGCAAAGTTCTTGGCCTCTGAGCTTATGTTCTGGGGTGGGGAAATAATAAGATATATTAAGTATTGAAGCCAGAATTAGACAGGCAGTCAGTGTAGATAGGTAAATCAAGTCAGGTTGGATCAAGGAGGCCAATTTTGAGTGAGTCTGGGAAGTTGGATACTGTCCCCTGAGGGATTGAAATGTTAATTCCTTCAGAGCCCTTCCTCCACCTTTACCCAGAACCCTTCCTCCACCCTTATCCAGAACCTGCCCCTTCGCCAACCTGTTGCCAAGGTAACCTGTCCCAGGAATTGCCCCTCCCTCTGGGGAGCTAGAAGGTTGTTAAAGTGTCCTTGGCTACTTGTTCAGCCCTTCCCCCTTCAGCCCACCTGGGTCCCACCAAGCATTCCTGGGCTTAGTCAAGCATGCAGGAAGGAGAAAGATCAGCGTGGAAAGGCAGGAGAACAAAGGAAGCCTAGGATTTATAAAAAGGGCAGAACACCTCGCTTCTTGGGATACCAGGATACCAGCTATGGCCCCCTTCTCCCTTGAGGGAGAAGTTTCTGTTGCCCCTTTTTAAATAAACCCTGCTTTATGTGTTGCCTCTATGTGCGTGCTTCTCTAATAATCAAACTTCAACATGTGGGGAAGCAGGACTTGTCACCAGTAACCGGAGGTATCAGTACTAGGTAGTTATGCTTGAATTCGGGACCCCCAAAAGACCACCAGAGACCAAGATCGATGTAAAAAGCAAAGAGGTGTTTATTGCGAGCTAGCTCGGTCCTCCGCGTGCGCACACAGCAACTGGTGACGCTGAGAGGCCCCGAGCCCAGGGTTTGCAGCAGTTTTATACATTCTTTGGAGAAGGCAGGGACCCCCACATACATCATAGCATCTCTTAGCAAATCATCACACACCGCGGGAAAATCAAACAACAACTCTAAAACATGATTAGCACATTCACTGGCCGGAACAAGTTGGGTAGGGGTGATTGGTTAGTACAAGAGGGGGATTAATTTGAACTGATTGGTTTATGCCAAGAGGGGTGTTCATGCTGAACTACAGAGTTTCCCAACACCATTAACTACTGGGAGGGTCATCTGGCATCCCAGGTATTTCCCTGTCTCATGCTGATTGGTGGCTGCTAGGGGGTTGCACCTAGCCTGACTGAGTCAGGGACACCTGGCTCAGCAGATTTCTCCTGTTATTTGTAGATAAACAACTTAGCAGAGTGGGAATGTGCCTAGGAGTGCTCTGTGGGTCTTTCCAAGGACAAAGGTCATTCCCTTCCTTGGACAGGCTTCGTTCTGAGGTAGAGGCTGTTTTTTCAGGTATTGGAAGAAAACGCAACCAAAGCTGGAGGACAGACACAAAATGATGCAAAGGGGGGTATTTGAAGGATCTGAGTGGAGCACTAACAATACCTGTTCTGATCAATGAGGGTGAAGAGCAGAAGTCAAGGGGCAGAATCTTAGGCGAGGCAGATCAGCTGAAATATCTACAATTTCTGGTCTTCCTTGCATCTAGGGGTGGCCAGTTTCAGACACTGAGATGTACATGAAAAGTCTGCTGGAATTAGCTCGTTCTTGTTGGTCCTTCCTACTTGCCTAGAATGCAAACCTGAGGCTGGAGGTAATGCAGCCATTTTGGAACCTTGAGGTCTCAAGGAGGCAAATGTGAGAATAGAAGCCCCATGCTTAACATGGTAAAACAGACAGAAGGGGCCTGAGGCCTGGGTGGTGTGGAGTGGCAGCACTGATATGAATGCTTATCTCTGGACTTCTTTTTTAGGAAGATACTAAAATTTCTCTTTGATGAGGTCATTGGCTTTCACTTACATGCAGCTGAGTGATGCACTAACTGACATCCCTTCACAGAAGCTGTTCTACCCAGCCCCCACCTTCAGTGCACTTGAATGCACTGGATATTACAGAACTTTTTCAGATTTTTCCATTCTTCTGTCTAAAAAATTCTATTTTCTTTTATGGTGAATTTAGTTATGAGATTGAACATTTTAATATGTTTATTGAATAATTATTTATGTGAGCTGCAAGTTTCTGTGCTTTGTCCACTTCCTGGGGGAGGCCCCAAAGAATTCACTGTGAACATTGGCATTTCTTTCTTTCTTTGTTTTTTTAGTACTGAGTATTGAACACAGACATGCTTTACCGCTGGGCTACATTCCCAGTCCATTTTCTTTTTATTTTGAGACAGGGTATCACTAAGTTGCTTAGGGCCTCTCTTAGTTGCGGAGACTGGCCTCAAACTTGAGATCCTCTTGCCTCAGCCTCCCAAGTCACTGGGATTATAGGCATGCACCACTGAGTCCAGCAGCATTGGCATTTCAAAAGGTTCTGAGAATTGCTGCAGTGTTAATCTGAAGTTGACCTTTACAGAGAATCTTCCAAAATTGTTTGACCACAGGAGATGTTTTGTCTTGGAGTCTATCCTTCTATTGGTGGACACAACTGTGCACTTGGCATGCCAGGAACGAGTTGTACGCATGTTGACCTGCCCAACCCCTCAAAAATCCACAACCTTGAAAAGACATTTGAATACTCTTACTGGCTCCCTCTATAAACCTCCTGAATTCTGTAAGAATCACTTTGGCAGCTCAAATTTTACTCCAGATCCATCAGCCAGAAAGTACTTTGACAGGTTCACATTATGTCATAGTCCACAAAAGTGCCTGTCAGATAATCTCAGGTAGTTTGATTATTATCCTGGTCACGATTTGTTGCTGAGAGCCATAGCCAAGTAGGAATGGCGCATGGCGTTTTGGTCTGAAAGGTGACCTTGCTCAGGGATTAGGGTGGCTCCGGGTTTAGGGTGGATCCTGCTGGGATTAGGGTATATCCTGCTGTCTCAGGCTCCCGCTCCTTGAGTTCCCGGTGAGTTCTCATGGGGTTCTGAGAGAATTGATACGCAGAGCCCGGTGGAGGGAGTGTATTTTCCCAGAATGTCGTGAAGAGTGTTGGTGAGAGTTTGGGAATAAAGAGTTGCTGTTTGAATCTCCAAGGCTTTTGTGGTGGCTCGATTATTTTGTGCCCAGCCAGACTGCGGCAAATTGTCATCTGTAACATTCTTATTTATTTTTCAAGTGCATGCAAGATATTGTCATTTCTTTCTTTGACACAATTACCTTTATTTAATTTATTTATTTCCATGTGGTGCTGAGAATCGAACCCAGGGCCTCACACATGCGAGGCAAGCGCTCCACCACTGAGCCACAACCCCAGCCCAAGACACTGGCAGTTCTTTAACTTAATTTTCTCCTATTTTTCAAATACAGAAGAATGAATGTCATCATCATGATTATTTCACGGCAAGGGTTTTCCATACAGAAAACAAGTTATTTTGTTAAATTTTTCAGTTGTTCTTTCTTGACTTGGTGAGTGACTTGATTTTTAATGTTGAATACAGTTTGATTCTTGATGGACCCCAAGGATGAAGTATTGTTTGTTTTTATTATTGTTGTGATCATTTCCCCCCCCCCCCCCCCCCCCCCCGGGGCTGAGGATTGAACCCAGGGCCTCATGTGAGGCAAGCGCTCTCCCACTAAGCTTTACTCTTGGCTTCTATTGTTTGCTTTTAAAAATGAGAAAACATCTCTAAAGTTAAACATGTGCATGCTCCCACTCTGGGTTTTAGTTCTGGGTATTGACTTACCTCGTGGCAGTGAGTACAGATGCCCACAGAAGGACCTGGACAAGTGTGGGTGCGGCAGCTTTGTTCATAACAGCCCTACACTGGAAAGGATCCAAACACTCATCAACAGATGAAGAATAGAGAAACCGAGATATTTCCACACAGCCGAGTGCTATATGCCAGTAAAAAGAAAGATGCTACAGCCACAGGCCACAACAAGGACGGATTTCTTGAACATGATGCCCAGTGGAAAAAAAAATCAAATATAAGAGCCCATGCCACATGTTCCTTTTATGTGACACCTGGAACACACAAATCTAACTTAAGGCTATAATGAGGTCTGTGATTACAGGTGAAGGAATGAGGCCACCTGGAGGAAAAGAAACTGTTTCTATTTGACTCAGGTATGTATGTAAATAAAAATTCACCCAAGTGTGCACTGTAGGTTCATGCTATGTATACAGCTTACCAAATGTATTTTATGACTCAATAAAAATACTTGAAAATAAAAAACAGATGGGCACAGTCACCCTAGTGGCTGGGGAGGCTGAGGCAGGAGGATCACAAGTTCAAAGCCAGCCTCAGCGAAAGTGGGGTGCTAGGGGTTCATTGTCGCTGTGGTAGAGTGCTTGTCTAGCATGTGTGGCACTGGGTTTGATTCTCAGCACCACATTTAAATAAATGAATAAAATAAAGGTCCATAAACATCTAAAGAATATTAAAAAAAAAAAAAAAAAAGGTGAGGCGCTAAGCAACTCAGTGCAATCCTGTCTCTAAATATAAAATACAAAATAGGGCAGGGGAAGTGGCTCAGTGGTTGAGTGCCCCTGAGTTCAATCCACAGTACCAAAAAAAAAAGAAAGAAAGAAAATACAAGCTAACATCTAAAACCAAAAACAGTTGAAAATATATTAATTAAATCAATTAAGAGACTCAGAGACTTTATAGCTCCTGAAAATCAAATTTCACAATAATTTTGATCATACTTGAGCATGAGTAATCTTTAATGTGGTGAATGTTCAGAATTTTAAATACTAAGCTGAATGAAAATCAGTATCTTGATACTCCCTATTTTGTTTACTGAATTTTTAAAAATTAATAAGTAAATGCAATAAAATATGTGTAAAATATTCTTAGAGGGGCTGAGGTTATAGCTCAGTGGCAGAGCACTTGCCTAGCATTTGTGAGGCACTGGGTTTGACCCTCAGCACCACATAAAAATAAAATAAATTAAATAAAAGTATTGTGTTCACCTACAACTAAAAAACAAAACAAAACAACAAAAAAAAAAACTCTTAGAAATATAGAATGCCTATAAGTATAAAGTCCCATAGCAACTTTGAGCATTTTGTGTTTAGGTAGGTTTAATTGTATGGATAATTTTTTTACATCATAATGTGAAACTTTTTTATTAGAATGGAGAAGTCATAAAAATCACTAAACACTGTTGTCCAAAAAATGTTAATTCTATAGGCAACAAACATACCAAGGGTGGTCTCCATTTGTTCTCTAGGCCCCTCTAGTTCTATGTCTTGGCCCCCAAGTCCTTTATCTTGGGACATGAAAGAAAGTGACCAGGCCATCTCTGCCTGCACCTAACTGTACACCATACACAAATCTGCAAACATTTCCACGATTGCAGGAGAACACTTGAGCTATGGCAAATGTCTGTCATTGCAAAACAAGAAAAAATGTATTTTAATGAGCTCTTTTACAACTCTTAATTCAAGCAAAATTCAAGAAAATAGTTGCAAGCTTCTGCCTTTAATAACTGAAGCCAAAATACATCACCCAAATTTCAGAATTTCTCATTTTACCAACTCACATGAAAATCACCAATACTACGTTTGGGGCTGAAGAAGCAAATAGGAAAATTTTTATTTTGAAACAATCCTATGGATGCATTGAAAACATCTCAGATGACAGAACCAAATTTAATTCAGAAAATCAAAAGAGAGCTCATGGCAGCAATGAATCTACTGGCATGGGGAGTGATGGACGGCTGGAAGTACCAGCAGAATGCTCAGAGCCCAGTGCAGAGGAAGTAGTCAGAGGTAAATAAGCAGGTTGTGACAACACTGGGTGAGCCTGTACAGTTCTCATGGGCAGCTATAGTGACAACAAGCATCAAGGAGTCCCAAGTTCATTCCAA
Source organism: Callospermophilus lateralis (assembly GCF_048772815.1). Lineage (NCBI taxonomy): Eukaryota > Metazoa > Chordata > Mammalia > Rodentia > Sciuridae > Callospermophilus > Callospermophilus lateralis. The sequence continues at coordinate 113,967,931 of NC_135311.1, read as the reverse complement.
AGATCCTGAGATTTGAGCAACACTTCCTTGTATTCAAGGACAAGCTCTGTCTCTTGTGTGTACCTTGTTTGTTAAGGTTTCCATGGAGATCTGAATTCCACAATAAGTGCTGTGATCTAAACAGTACATTTAGACCTAAGCCTCTCAGCCCTGTTTTAGCATCGTGAGAAGAAACAGGAGAATAAAACTCTTCTCTGCCGTTTCATATAGAAATGGGTTGACTGTACAAAGAACAATTTTGTCCAAAGTTTAGGATCTTAAAAAGTTAAAATAAAATTTAAAAATTGGGACTCATTCTTACTTTGAGATTCTTTGAAGGATAGTAATTAGCTTCAAAATCTTAATTTTGAGTCTCTGAAACTAATCAACAGTTCTAAGAATCATACGAAAGTATAAATGTACAGTAAAGGATTAAGCAAAAAGGTCTGCATTTCCCAAAGCCTACAAATTCCCAATGGACTAGCCCCTGTCCAGTTCCTGGCAGATAACCCCTGAGCCCTTGGACTATCCTGCATGACAGGAGCACTGTCAAGCCTCAGGCTTTAGAGAATGCTGTATCAATTTGACCCCTGGGGTCTGGGCAGGATACTGAGTAGCTAAGGTCTTCCATGTAGGCTCTGCATCTTATATGGCTGACCCCTAAATTAGAACGCTGAACACCAAGGCTAGGGGAGCCTCCCTAGTAGCTGTCAATACTTCGGCCATGTTTTCATGCATCATTCTTAGAAAAATGAGGTGACTCCACTGGAGGAAAATGTGAAATGGGAGCCTGGTTTTTCATAGACTCTCCCAGGCACATTTTTCCTTTACTGACTTTAATCTGTGTCTATTCACTGTAATAGACTGTACCAGGAGTATAACAATTGTTTTGAGTTCTGTAATTCCCAGCAAATTGTTGAGCCTGAGGGTGCCCTGGGGAACCCTTAACACAATATTGATATGTGCTAACAATGTTTGTGGATTCAAAGAAAAAATTTACCTTTGTAGACATGAAACTACAAATGGTTTACCTGTGAACCAAGTTGGAACTATAATATAAAACCTAAAGGATTAAGACTATGAAAAAAAAAATTCCGTAGTTAGACCAGTGTCTGTATATGTTTGAAGAAAATTTCACTGTAATTAAAAAATAGTCAACATAAAAAAGTACTCTTGTATTCTAATGCCCTTTATATTATTACAAGAAATTAAACATTATACGTCATCCACGAAAGAAAAGCCAGAACTTTTAGATTTAGAGAACAATTGCATTGTTAAAGGAAATTTCAAAGGATCCAAATTCAATTAAAGACAAGAAAGAAGAACATTTCTTACTATTGGAGGAATATGATAGATATTGCTGCTATTTGCAAAGTCTACTTAGGCAAAGTTTCTTGTTAATGTTGATGATCATGAATTTGAAGGAAGCAAAAGCAATCAGGAATTTTGTAGCCATTTCAAGAATTAAAATCTAATATAAAAACCATAAGAAAAGCTGATTTCTTATAAAAAAATTTTGAAAAGATGTTATTTGGAAGTTTTATTCCAATTAAATATTTACTGTCTTCCTAAATTCTTTGTATTTTATGTCTTTTCATAATTATGTACTATAATGAAAATGTGACTAGTGTTTTCACCAAGTCCTAGACTTTCTCAAAATTGAGTTTGCCCTAATGGGTCACATAAGTGCTGCTATTTTCCGTATGTTCCACCCATGACTTGAAAAGCACTGGGAAGCCCTGAGTTGAAATAAGTTTTATTGCTGTAAAAAGATTCAAAATAATGATGGCTTCAAATGTAGAATTTTATTTCCCTCTCAAATAACAATCCTAACGTAAGCTTTCAGGGGATGACGTGGGGACTCCTTTGTGTAATAGTCAAATGCATTCCAGGCAGCAGGAAGGCCAAAAAACAAACCATCCATCATTTACCTAGCTTTGTATACTTTCATTGTTGTGCTTGGCAGGTATGTTAGCTATTTCCTTGGCTGCTCAGTTCCTATATTGACTGCGGGCTCTTGGGGTAGGGAGGTCTCTCATCAGACAACTGGAAGAGTCTTGGAACCAGGCAGATATGAGTTCAAACCCCATCTCTGCTGACAACAGCTGATGGTTTGGGAGGGTGTTTATCCTAAGACTCAGGGGGCTGGGGATGTGGCTCAAGCGGTAGCGCGCTCGCCTGGCATGCATGCGGCCCGGGTTCGATTCTCAGCACCACATACAAACAAAGATGTTGTGTCCGCCGAAAACTAAAAAATAAATATTAAAAAATTCTCTCTCTCTCTCTCCCTCTCTCCCTCCATCTCTCCATCTCTCACTCTCTCTTTAAAAAAAAAAAAAAAAAAAAAGACTCAGTTTTCACATCTGAAAGATGGAAAGAAGACAACCAACCTCAAAGGACTGCAGTGAGGACGGAGTGAGGAAGGCAGGTGAAGTGCTCGGGGACCACAGCTGGCAAGCACTCTACCACGGAGCAACTTCCCCAGCCTGCTTGGGCTTCCCTGAACCCCACCGTCTAGCACTTTGCCTGGAGCAGAGGGCCTGGGTCAGTGTTGGTGGAGACAGACTGAACTGAATTGGGCTCTGGGGAGGGACAGTAACCCCAGGCTCAGCAGGCTCTGCCAACCACAGAAAGTCCCCCGTGAAGATCTCAGGGACTGAGTTAGACAGAGTAATGTCCAAATCGTGGAGGGATAAGGTCATGGCAGGGAGATGACAGTATAGCATGGAGCATGGGGTTGGGTTCTTTGTCTCATGATTTGAAGAATAAAATCCGCAGACAGAAGGGTGACAGCAAAGTAACAGGAGAAAGCAGAGCTTCCAAAGAGGGAGCAGTCCCAAGAGAGGGACACGAAAGAGTGCCTATTATCCAGGGGTTTATACAGATGTTAGATTTAGGGAAGTCAGCCTCCCGCACAACCCTGGGTAAGGCATCCAGTGTCCACTCGGCATTCATGCAGCCTTTAGTCCAATGAAAATATCAATCAGGCATTTTTCCTTCTTTGGAGAGGCATGGACCCTAGTCATGTAGGTTCTGATTTAAAAATAGCCTTTCTCTAAGTTACTAAGCAAATATCTGCAAGTGCTGTTTGTGCTCTACTGCCCAGGAAGGTACCCAGGGGCCCATCTCCCTGACCTCCCATCTTTATCTCTTCCTCCTCACGTCATACCCTCTCTGGAGAGGTAAGCCTCACTGCTGTTAGGGAATTTCAGACTGAAAAAGGATGAATAGCAGTCAGGAGCCTCCTACAGAAGCTTATCTAATGGAGCCCTTTAAAAGTCAGGTGATACTTCATGGTAGATAGCATTTGTATGACCATCTGGAGCTTGATAGACTCTGCAGGTGTCTCGTGCAACAGGGCAGTACAGAGGTCTGTGGTAGCAGTTGGCAGGTGACTGGATGAGGTATACAGAGGGTAAGGATCATGCTAGTACAATAATAAACAGACAGCAAAGCATGATGTTTGCAAACAATTAGCACAAAATAATCAGTGTTATCAGCCAGCCTCTGAAGACCATGAAGATATTAACTTGTTGGAATTTAAGGTGTGGTCTGACATGTCATTTACTTGTGAATGGAGGCCATTTAAGGCTTTAGGAATATCAACAGAGTTATTAAAAACATAGACATGACATTTAATTTTTATAGTGGCACAGGTTTCCTTTTGAGCTGTGGAATATCATCTGATTTTTGTAAAATAGCTTTCTCATTGGTGTTACCTCTGTGTTAGCAAAAGGATCCCTTTAGTTGTGTCACTTAGGACTCTTGGTAAAGTCAGTTAGGGCTTTCATGGGCCACATTTCTCCTTCTAGACCAATATGGAAGATAAATATCAGAGCTAAATAATCATACCAGTGAAAACTAAATTGGGCTTACCTATGTAGGAAGGTTAGGAAAATTCATAGGTCTTAAATGGACTTAGAGCTAACTTGTCACACAAGCAGCATCTTTTGTGGTAGTTATCAGATCAGACACTCTCTTTCTTTATAGCTTCTCAGTTTTACTTTCTTTTGGGAGGACTGACACAAGTGTATATCTCAAGTTACATTAAAAAGCCATTGTCTTTTAAAATGCCCCTGTCTGCTTGTATTTTGCTTATAATTTGCTGCCAGGTGTTCAAGACCAAGTTGGTCAAAAAATTGACTGCCCCTATCCACCATTAAGAGTCAGCTGAGGCGGGTGGGGTTGTAGCTCAGTGGAAGAGTGCTTGCCTAGCATGTGTGAGGCACTGGGTTCGATCCTTAGCACCACATACAAATAAAATAAAGGCATTCTGTCCATCTACAACTACAAAAAATAATAATAATAAGAAGAAGAGTCAGCTGAGATTTGTCAGGGATAATTCTTGGGAATCTGAGAAGACTCTTGGTTCCTTCAGCTTTCCTCTACCAATCATGCCATCTGTCAGACTGGATCAGGGTCTTGCTGACCACGTGGGGCTTCCCTCAGAATCATCAGGGAATTTTCCCTTTCCAGTGACCCTCATCTTTGCAGATGTACACTGATTGGTTTCCTGTTCTCCAGGGTCCCCACAATCTACCTGATAGGAAGGTTCGAGTGACTCACCAGAGTTGCAGGGCCCTTAAACAAGTCTCATCATTCTCTGAGTTCCAGCTGACCTTAGAGGGCAAGGGTGGTTTTTTCTTATCTCTTTTACTTCCTTGACTTTGATATTTGGTTTTAAATATCCAGCAGGCCAGTTTCACCATTTCATAATAAGAGTACTGGGTTTTAATTTTAATGTTTATAATTTTGGAGTTATCCCTTTTAATATATTGGGGTCAGTATTAGTACTAAAACTCAGCATGATAGCCTCTCTGTCCTATAGTTGATGGTTTATTGTCTCCAATTACCTAGGTTGTTTTGTTAGAAGTAATAATTTTGTAAAATACTAACAGGCAACATTTATAAAGTTGTATGAGGATTTAGTTTGTATAATAGCTTTGAACCAAAAGATATAGTTTCTATAATAGCACTAAGGTATATTTAATATCTATTTAGTCTCTACAAAGATTCATTAATTTTTTTTAACTCATCGCATATGAAATCCTTTACAAATTTTGTTTTCTTTATACAACTCTCTGACAACCTTAAATATCTTTTATAATTCACCCAAAACTTTTCTTAGTTTTGCATTATATCCTTTGTTTATTTTGAGATCATAGTAATCTTTACAACAAAAATCTACTTTTTGAACATAACTTTAAATGAACTTAATTCTGGCCTACTTTGGAGCCACCCTAACAAGGAGTAAGGTGAGAGGCAGAGTCTTTACTCAGGTGAGTATCAGAAGCAGACTTATTATCTGATGTATAAATGCATCTCATTTATATAACAACAAAACATTTATATAGTTAAAGCAAACAGATGTAAGCCAGGTTTTCAAATGGCAGAGTGGCCCTTTTATATCAGATATAATGTATACAAGAGAATCTTCATTGGTTACCATACCTGTATTAAACCTACATAGCTTTTGTTTTATAAACTTTATATAACACCTAGACAAAGCTCAGATAAACATATTTAGTTTTCATTTGTATACATATCACTAGTCACATAAATTTAGGTTGACAACTCTATTGTAATATCCGAAATTTAAGTTTTTAAAATTTAACCAGAGCTATAAAATAATCATTTATAAGACTTTGAAATAGGTATAAACCCTAATTTCTTTAAGACTTAGCTTCCCTAAGTAATAAAACCTAATAGACACAAGAAGTTATCTTGATAAATAAGATCAGATCAATATTTTAAGAAAATCTTGTACTTTTTAAGTATAGAGAGTTAGACTTTGATATTGTACTTTAGAAGCTGACCTTAGAAAGCTCCTTAAATAACTTCATCTAAGTTGAGAATATGCAACTTAATTACACACAAACTTTTTGAAATTGACCTTTTACTGAAAGACCCTCCGAGTCCCTGTCCAAGGAAGAACGCACGAGACACTGGCTGCAAAAAACATGAGGCAATTTATTGATACACAGACGCCTGCGGATGCTCAGCAAAACCTCAGCAGGAGCTTTGGTGAACTGGCATACTGGGCTTTGGGGTACAGGTCTTTTATAGGATAAAGGGGCAGGTTTCGCGCGTGCGGTAAGCAACAGGTTTCTTATTGGTTATTTTGAACCCAGCATATAGATTACCTAAAGGGCAAAGTTGTTCTTCACTTTATGTTATCAGTTCCTATTTGCCTAAGAATGCCCTGGGACCTGGTTTTTTTTTGTTCTTTTCCAACCATCATGTCCTTTCACAATAGACTACCCTTAACTGATTAACAGATAGACCTCTCCGGTGTTTAGTGGGTTAGCAACACGCCCTGATGGTTTCACAATGGGGCCTGGGGTTTCTGGACTGGGGTCTTTCATTACAAACCTTCTGTAACTTATTTAGACATTCTATAACTTGTTTACATTCTTAGCTTTGTCCTGTCTCACTTTTTATTTTGAACTTTAGGAAAAAAAATATTACTTTATCATACTAAATACTTTCTCATTCAGAATTTTTTTCCTTATTAGAAAATACATTTTTATATTTATAACTTTCTTATATTTTTATTCTTGTTTTTGATCTTTTAAATTTACAATTTGAGACAGTCCTTAAAAATTCATGAATTTGTACTGAGTGCAGTAGCACACCCCTGTAATCCCAGTGGCTTGGGAGCCTGAGGCAGGAGGATAGGAAGTTCAAAGCCAGCCTCAGTAACTTAGTGAGGTGCTAAGCAACTCAGTGAGACCCTATCTCAAAATAAAATACAAAATAGGGCTGGGGATGTGGCTCAGTGGTCAATGGCTCAGTGTCAATCCCCGGTACTCCCCTCCAAAAAAATTCTTGAGGGCTGGGGATGTGGCTCAAGCGGTAGCGCGCTCGCCTGGCATGCGTGCCGCCCAGATTCGATCCTCAGCACCACATACAAACAAAGATGTTGTGTCCGCCGAAAATTAAAAAATAAATATTAAAATTCTCTCTCTCTTAAAAAAAAATTAATGAGTGTATGAAATTACTCTTATTTTAATGAAATAAAATACTGGCCTCCTTCCTTCCTGTATATATTGTAGTTTTTTTCAATAAAATTAGGTTTTTAAATTTTATTTATTTTTTAGTTTTAGGTGGACACAATATCTTTATTTTATTTTTATGTGGTGCTGAGGACCGAATCAAGTGCCTCACGTATGCCAGGCGAGCACACTACCACTTGAGCCATATCCGCAGCCCCCAAATTAGGTTTTTTTTTTTTGTTGTTGTTGTTCCTTGTATTTAGAACAACATATTGAAAAACCAGCCTCTATCTCAGAGCAAAGCCTGTCCAAGAAAGGGACATGACCTTTGTCCTTGGAAAAACCTACCGAGCACTCCTAAGCACATTCCCACCCTGCTAAGTTGTTTATCTACAAATAACAAGAGAGATCTGCTGCCCCAGGTGTCCCTGACTCAGTCAGGCTAAGTGGAGATCCATAGCAACCCCCTAGCAGCCACCAATCAGCATGAGACAGGGAAATACCTGGGATGCCAGATGACCCTCCCAGTATTTTATGGTGGTTGATAACATATTGGGAAACCATGTAGTTCAGCACGTACACCCCTCTTGGCTTAAACCAATCAGTTCAAACGAATACCCCCTTTGTACTGACCAATCACCCCTAGACAACTTGTTCCGGCCAGTGAATGTGCTAATCATGTTTTAGAGTTGTTATTTGATTTTCCCGCAGTGTGTGATGATTTGCTAAAAGAGGCTATTGATACCGCTGTTGACCGGTGACGAGTTCTTGCTTCCCCAGTGTTGAAGAATAACACCAGAAAGCACACGCCGAGGCAAGGTCAGAGTAGAAATTAGAAGTTTATTAAAGGACAGCAGAAAAGACATCTCCCGGAGGAAAAAGGGGACCCAAGAGGTGGAATCCGTGGAAGTGTGGTTGTTTCTCCATTTTATAGTTCTTTCAGTGACGGAATGTAGGTGGGAAGGCCCAAGGGATGGGACACAGGTGGGCTTAATTATCACTTCTCTGGGATGGGCTATCTCCAAATCTGTTGGGGGCTGTTTCCTAAGCTCCATTAACATTTCTTTGAGGTGGACTTTGGCCTAGGGCCTTTTCAGGACTTCATTAACATTCCTTGAGTTGTCCTGTGTTTTCCCTGAGTCATTCCCAGCATGGCCTCCATTTTAGATTTCACTCGATATTAGACCCAATTTACCTAACTATACTGACTACCTAATTTTAAATCTGGCTTCACTATGATGTATGTGAAGTCCCTGCCCTCTCCAAAGAATGTATAAAAATGCCGCAAACCCTGGGTTTGGGGCCTCTCAGCGTCACCAGTTGCTGTGTGTGTGCGCGCGGAGGACCGAGCTAGCTCGCAATAAACACCTCTTTGCTGCTTACATCGATCTTGGGTCTCTGGTGGTCTTTGGGGGTCCCGAATTCGAGCATAACAATATTTCAGTAGAATTTTAACTCTTTTTTTAAAAAATTTTAATATTTGGGGCTGGGGTTGTGGCTCAGTGGCAGAGTGCTTGCCTAGCATGTGTGAGGCACTGAGTTCAAGTCTCAGCACCACATATAAATAAATAAAAAATAAAGGTCCATTGACAATTTAAAAAATTTAAAAAAAATTAATATTTATTTTTTAGTTTTTCGGCGGACACAACATCTTTGTTTGTATGTGGTGCTGAGGATCAAACCCGGGCCTCACGCATGCCAGGCAAGCGCGCTACCGCTTGAGCCACATCCCCAGCCCTGAATTTTAACTCTTAATCATCTTATTTTTAGTGAAGACACAGAAACAAAGCCATCTTAAACTGACTTTCCATTTACCAGCAATTTATAAAAACATATTTAATAAATCCCAAAATATGTTGTCTTATAGAACTTAAGAAGCCAAGAGTACTTAAATTTAGATTTAGCAGTTGATTGTGTAAGTATCTTAACTTTGACCTTGCCATTGAGGACAATGTCAAAGGCAATGGGAAGGCAGAGTAAGATAAAGTGACAGGAATCCAGGTCTTGGATGGTTGTCCTTTCCGCCAGGACATCAGCCTAAGCCTGTTACATAAGTGAGAGATCAATACTTCCCTTAGTTAGGCCTCCACACTTTGGGGCTTCCAACCTGGAGGCTTAGCCCTAAAGAGTCAGAAGCAAGGTAGCTCTTGCATGAGACAGGGGAGCCCAACCTGGACTGACCGAGCATTTAAAGCCATTCCACAGCTGGCTATGAAGGAGCTTCCAAAGAATGCAGGAGACCACATTGGAAGGAGAGAGCAAAGCCCCTGGTGGGAGTCCTAAGAGCAAACTGCATCCTTAAGGCCAGCTCAGACACAGGGAGGCAAGAAAGGCAGGGGCTCAGCCTTGAAGAAATCAGGAGCCACTTGAATGGCTGTGGGCTTGAAGGCTCCAACCAGAATGGGAAGCTCAGCGTCTGACAAAAGATGAATGGCAAGGGACAGATCTACCACTTGGAGGGAATAAAGTGTTAAAGCAATAATTATGAGTGGGAAAACAAAGGGTGAATTATTGGGATATGCATTCAGCAGAAGGGACAGAGACCCATGTTGCAATAGCTTAAGCAAAATGGACTTTCTTTCTTTCTTGTGAATTGTCCAGGTAGGAGTGGTTCTGGTCTGGTCTGGTTGCTCCTTGGCACTGGGGCCTGGGTTCTTTCCATCTTATTGCTCCCCTGCAAAAACTGATCCAAGTTTTATTTCTCACAGCTTTATATTAACCTGGAATTATACTTCCCAGAGCCCCTTTCCTATATGGTGAGTTTTGGCTGAAAGAAGAACTAGAATGAAGGTGGGGAAGATGTAAGTGAAGCAGTGGCCATTATTCCTTGAAGGAGAGATGTACGGTTGCCGCAGTCTCTGGCTGGGCACAAATCACGAGTCTCCACACAGCTTGTAGATTCAAACAGCAATTCTTTATTCCCGAACTCACACCGGCCGTCTACAAACACGTTCTGGGGAAATCCACGTTCTCTGCCCAAATCCACTTCTCCCAAATCCACTCTCTGCCCAAATCCTCTCTCTTGGGCTTCTGTCTCCCAAAATATCCTGTCTGACCCTAAGAACTCAAGAGGAACTCAGCAGCAGGATACGCCCTATTCTAAAGGGGGAACACCCTGAACAAGGATCCTGCCCTGGTCCTTGAGCAAGGTCACCTTACATGCAATGTCCTGCAAAATGTCCTATTTCCATGAGTCCTTCCACTAAAGAAACATGGGGGTACGCTGGCAAGGAAATTGTCATACCTACTTGGCTGATGGCTCCCAGCATACGGTGACATACAGATGCAGAGAAGCTTGGAGGCTCCAACTTGTCCTTTCTCTGCCCCAGATTCTGGCCCTGCTGATCACAGGGGCCTCAGGTCTGCCACAGAGAATAAGGCCACTGGCAGGTAGCTACACAGAGACTGTAGCTCCTTTCAGCTCTCCACACATCTGTCCTCCTTCCTGGTGGCTGATGTGCTGGCTTCTCAGATTTCCCAGTCAGCTCCAACTGTCCACCATGGCTGCTCTTTGGAAGGATTGTGACAGGTTCCCTCTTTGCTCCCTCAGTGAGGGGAGGAAGTTAGACAAAGTCTGATTCCTCAATCCCTCATCCATCTATATAGATAAAATTGTTCCTCAGTTTTCGCCACTGCTCACTTAGGTTTTGCCTTTAATTTTTTAATCTGCTCAGTTTTCATACATTCATCTAATTTCTTGCTTCTAGAACTTTTACTATTGTTATGTCTTCAGTTCTCCTTGCCTGTATGGATTTATGTAGTTTTTAGCTTGTATTTTTTTGGTACTGAAAATTGAACCAGGGGCCCTCAACCCACTGAGCCACATTCCCAACCCATTTTAATATTTTATTTAGAGACAGAGTCTTGCTGAGTTGCTTAGGGACTTGCTAGGTTGCTAAAGCTGGCTTTGAACTTGCCACCCTCCTGCCTCAGCCTCCCAAGCTGCTGGGATTACAGGGTGCATCATCTGGCTGGATTTATGCAGTTTTCTTTTCTTTTTTTTTTTTTTTTTTTAAGAGAGAGTGAGTGAGAGAGAGAGAGAGAGCGCGAGAGAGAGAGAGAGAGAGAATTTTAATATTTATTTTTTAGTTATTGGCGGACACAACATCTTTGTTTGTATGTGGTGCTGAGGATCGAACCCGGGCCGCACGCATGCCAGGCGAGCGCGCTACCGCTTGAGCCACATCCCCAGCCCCTATGCAGTTTTCAATCATCAATTTTGTTGTTGTTGTTGTTGTTGTTGTTGTTGTTTTGTTTTGTTTTTTGGTGCTGGGGATTGAACCCAGGGCCTTATGCTTTCAAGACAAGCATTCTACCAGCTGAGCTAGACCCCCAGCTCAATCATCAGTTTTGATGAGGTTTCAGTAGGGAGGGAAATTTGATGTTTGTTCAGTCTACCATCTTGACCTAGAAGTCACCTCAACATTTTCTTCTTTTACATGGAGTAAACTGATGTTTCCTAAATAAACTGAGTCTCCTGCCTGTGTGCCTCAGCTCATGATCTGACCCCCCATGGCATTTCTAAACCCCCACCTTGCCAGCCTGACCTCCTTCCTCCCTGAATTGACATCTGCCCTGCTCTGGGAGGCATTTTTTTGTGGGGGGAGGGGGCTATATTGCTGGGGTGAGGTGTCCCTACTTTGTGTTTTAAGACACCCCACCATTTACCCTCATAGCTTTTACAAATCTCAGTAAGGCAGTGGTCTTTGTAACCTGGTCCTGCAGCAGTGCCGGCCAACTGGGAGACGCCATTGTGCTTGGTGGCTGATGAATGGATACACGTTGTACAGACTCCTTTGCTTTGTTTACCTAGTGAGAATCAGAGGAAGATGATTTTATGACTTAAAAGGTGCCGCAGTCTGACTGGGCACAAAATAACCGAGCCACCACACAGCCTTGTAGATTCAAACAGCAACTCTTTATTCCTGAACTCTCACCGGCACTCTACCCACACTTCCCATGAACACCCTGCCTCCACTCAGCTCTGCGCACAAATTCTCTCAGAACCCCGGGAAAACTCAACAGGAACTCCAAAGGAGCGGGTGCCTGAGGCAGCAGGATATGCTCTAATCCCAGCAGGATCCGCCCTAATCCTGGAGCCGCCCTATTCCCATCAGGATCCACCCTAAACCTGGAGCTGCCCTATTCCAGCAGGATCCACCCTAAACCCGGAGCCACCCTAATCCCTGAGCAGGGTCACCTTTCAACCCAAAATGCCATGCTGTCATTCCTACTTGGCTATGGCTCTCAGCATCTCCCCCTTTCTGTTTAATTAAACAACAAGCAAGATCTGGCATGGAAAAGAGAGACAAAGGAGACATGTACAACTTAGAGGAGCCAAATAAATTGTTGTGAGTTTTGTCAGTCTTAGAAAATGATTTTCAGAGCTTTGACAGATGATCCCGATATTCTAAGCTTAGTTTTAAAAAGAGCCCCCAGAAAGTTAATCTACAGCATTAGTGGACAAGGTTGTGGCTATGTTTAGGTATGTTTCAGTGGAAAATGAAAAGGGAACCAGGGGGCTTTTGGGGTGCTGGTAATGTTCTATTTCCCAGTCTGGTGCTGGTTCCATGGCTGTGGTCAAATACATAAAATTCTGACCTTGTACACTTATGATTTTGATATGTCTGTTATACTTCAAAACAAGTTTACAAGTTTAATTTTTTAAGCTGCAAAACAACATAGAACCAGCCCCAAACTTCTTTCTCCAGGATAACATCACCTCCACAACATCATTCCTGTCAATCTTTCCAGTTATTTAAACCCACAAACAGATGGGAGTTTTTCCATATCCCTTTGAGTTCAGATTAGTTAAATATATGTTAAGTGCAGCTTTTTAAAAATAAAGGTTGAATCATTTTTTTAAAAACCTCTTATCATGTGCAGCAGGAATCCAAGTGCTAATTATGTAAACTTGAGGTTGTTGGGCACCTGTTTACCCCAGATTTAAGATGAGATTGTGCTAATGACAGAAGCAGGAGCCATTGCTCTCAGAGACAGAAATATATCTCCTGGATAGATCTTGGATACAGATGTCTGGAGCCTGGCCCAGAATTTGAAATTATAACTATTGAGTTGTAGACACACATAATGGCTCCACTGAGTGCTCACGGGATAAGAAGTCTTTTGAAATATCTCAATCTCCTGTCCATCCACTTTGTGTCATTAGGTTAGATCACTCGACTCTGTGGCAGCTGGGAGAACGCTGGGTGCTCAGCGGGTGGCCAGAGGATATTGCCATACTGATCCTTTAGTGATCCTCTGTCCATGAGTTACCCATTGGGAAACATTGCCTGGAAACATTTGAGACTCTTGGGTCACTGAGCAGAGCCCACGTAGGGATGGCTTTTGCAGAGTCCTCCCAGCAACTGAGATACAATAATCGGTTTTCTTGAAGGAACACTCATTTGTCTTGGTCACAGGTGGATGAAAGCCAGACCGCAAGGAAGTTAAAAGTCACAGGGTAATTTAATTGTCAGATATTGATCGAGGCTCCACTACGTGCCCAGCTCTGTGCTAAGAACTGAACAGAATGTTCTTTCTCTAGAGCTGCGATACTGGAAGGGTTTCGGGGCCACAGTTTGGTTGGAAGCAAGTGGTAGGGGCTTGTGTTGGAGATCTGTTGAATAATAAGGGCAATTTTACATACTGTGTGTGTTTGCTGATGACTCTGGAGTGCTTGGGGGAGTTTTAGGGAGATTTTACTACCTCTTCTCGCAGGTTTTGGAGCTTAAAGGAGGTAATCCTTTCTCTGTGTCCAACAAGTAGCAAATATAGCTGATCTCAATAGGACATGGTAATCCTGGGACAGAAGAACCAAGACAGACTCTGCAGATCATTCATCCTCTATTCCTATGTGCACACAATATGAAGTGCTGGGGACAGACTCAGGAATGAAGGGTACCTAACAAGCCAGAGAGGCTCAGAAGGATTCTCACAGATGGATAGAAATAGGTCCTATTTGCTATGTTCTTTGAATCCAAAAGTCAGAACACATGATCTGAAAAGTATTCATTTTCCATTCACCCAATTATTCTCATAGAATTTCATAATTATACATGCAACACAATACTTTCATTAGAAATAAAAATAATCTAAGAAATCTGAACTGTCCCTTGATGTGTGGTGATGTTAGCTATGGTATATTTATCAACTAAGAATTCATTATTGTGCTTGAGAGCATGTTTTTACAATGTGGCTTTTTGTCTTTTACTACATTTTTTTCCCCTAAATGTGTTGAGGTACTAGTGTATGATTATATGATCATATATAATAGCAATGCACATTATTATAGCCCTATATGAGACAGATGTCTCTACCAGATTATTCTACATCCCACGATGTTCTCCATGAAGGACATGAATTAATTCTGTGAGGAATATAAACTTTACCTTTGAGCTCAACTGCTTCTTGAAGGCCTCTGAATTTCAGAATAGCTTTCTTCTGTGTGTGTGTCTGTGATGATACTATATTCAATGCCTCTCAAAATCTTCCTAGAACCCAGGTCAGGGAAGCTATATAAAAGATCGGCAGCAGGTGATATATCATTTACCCTTGAACAAGCTAGGTCTTCAAGTGGTTTCCCCCATGCTGCATCTCATTAGCTCTCTGTAGTGTCATTTTGCCTGAACTGCACTCAGTGGTACTGCCATCAGCCTTTATAGCAAGTCATTATAAGGAACAGGCTTGTGACCCTTACTTGTACGCTTGCTGAATGGATGTTATTGAGACTATTTGTCCCTGCATTACAAATCTGTTTCTTCTCCATCAACTCAGGATAAATTGATTTCTGGGCTCATTTGCAGAAACAGTGCTCCTTTTCATTTATTCAAGAAATATTTACTGAGTACCTACTATATGCAGATAATGTGAAAGGTGATGGGGACAGACTCAAATGAAATTCAGTCTGGTAGAAAAGACAGACATCTACTAACCAATTACCCCCTCGATTATACAATTTTGATAAATGCCCCTCAGAAATACTGGAGGGATTTAGGGGTTCTAGCAAGGGGACCTAAGAGCCAGTGAGAGGTGATTTGAGGATATGATGTTTCTCCTGAGCAATTATTGTATGTTTTTTTTTTTTTCTACCTGATCATATTGATCCTCTTTACTTTGGCTGCTAGGGATGTAAAAGTTAAAGCTGTGACTCAGCTCTAGAAAGGGTTTGTGATCTGTTTTAATTTCAGGACTCATTCTTTTGTAGAAAAAGTATTTATTGGAAGTCTTTCATGTGCCTGGACACTGCACATACAACAGCAAATAAGATAAACAGGGCCCTGACTTCACAAGCTTATAGACAATGGGAGATTTGGACAAGGAAATGAATTATTCAAAGACAATTTGGTAAGTGCCATGCTCAGGAAGGTCCAGGTAGCAACAAAATAATGGAAGGGAAGGGCTAACACCAACTTGGGGGAGAGAGGCTGTCCAGAAAATTACTTTGGGGAAGTGAAGAGCGCACTGGAATGTGATGTCAGTAAGACAATGGGTAAGGGAGCTATGCCAGCAGAGGTCTGTGCACAGATCCAGATGAGGGAAAGAGAACAAATGGCATGCTTGTGCAATTGAAAGAGTTCAGTGTGGCTACGGCATGGGCTGGGTGATGTGGTAGAGAGGTAAACTAAGGCCAGTTTGTGACTGGCCTTCTAAACCACAGTGTGGTTTTGATTGTATCCTAAAGGCAATGGAGTACCACTGAAGAAAAAAAGTTCCTACCCTTGTTTTTTTTTTTTTTTTTTTTTTTTTTTTTTTTTTTACCATGCTTTTCTCTCACAGTTCATGAATGTGACTCATGCACACACATGCAAACACACAACTTTAAATCCTTAAACAAAAGAGAGTATAACCCACTGATTCACTACTCCATTAGAGAAAGTTAGCTCAAGTGAAGAAAACCTAGTATAACACATTCATATTAAAAAAATAAACCAAATAAGAAAAGCTGTGTATATATGTACAGAGCGTCTCTTGATGGATAAGAAACTGCTAAGAGCATCTGTCTCTGGGTGGAAAACTAGGTGCTGGGGAACAGGCACGGGAGGCAAGCTTTTACTATGTGTTCCTTTTTTTTTTTTTTAAATTTTGTACCATTTACATATTTATTAAAAACTAAATAAACTATAATTTTAGAGTAGCCCCAATCTATGAAAAAATACAACAAATTCATTAATAGTTGCCATCTCTCTTCTGCCCCATTTCTCACTCAGATTATACAAGAATGTCAGACATGCCACATATCTGTAGGAACTGAGAAACGTTAAGTCAAGGAAGCCTTGGTAAGGAAATGATTAGCAAGGCTTAGTGGTGGGTAGAATGAGGGCATTTTAAGTGAAACTTCACATTTGCCCTTGGGAGGGCGTTTGCATTTTTTTCTGTCTTAGCTTCATTGTCTGTAATATAGTATATCATGAAGGGATTTTTATCATAGAGTAGTAGTGGGAATTCAATGTGCTAGATCCTGGTTATTAAAAGGTGAACAAGACTGTACCTGATAAGAAAACAGGCTGATGCAAGGTTATCTTCAAAGAGATTCCAATCTGATATAGAGGAGACAGATAAGTAAATAGGTGATTCTGGCACAATGTGGTAAACACCTCAGAGCCGGCATCCAGTGCCTGAAGGATATGTTGGGTTCCAGGAACCAAGCCTGAGACTGGGTTCTTGTGTGAATGCCTGGACAGTTTCAAGATTGTGCTTAGAAGGGCCCCACATTTGGAATTGAGAAGTCTAAGTTGGGAGTATAAATTGGGGAGTTTTCACAATACAGATGGGACTTAAAGTCTATTATTTAAAGTCTGGGTGAGATTGTGGGAAGATGATTGTAAACAGAGAAGAGATCTCAGGACTGAGTCTTGGGGGAAGAAACTACTGTTCAAGTGCCAGGAAGTGGAAAAGAAGAGGATCTAGGAAGGGAGATCTAGGAGAGGCCTGTGAAATTCAGAAAAGCCCAAAGTGGTTTCTTAGAACCTAAGTGAAGAACATACTTTAAAGCAAAGTGATCAGTTGTGACAAATGCAGTTAGGATAAGAGGTCAGCTTGGAGGCAGGTCTGGGGGCAGTATGGCTATACCTACAGGTTCACAGGGAGACTGAGTGCAAGGTAGGAGAAAGGAGCATGTCAACTATGCAGATGCACACAAGCACTTTGTGAGCATACAATCACACTATTTGTCTGGGATTTGTGAACAGACACTGGAGATGACACTCTAGGCTGATGTACAGAGAAGAGGTCTGAGAACATAGAATAAATTTTGACAAGTGCCATATCAATGGATTTGTAGAATATGAGCAGAGCCTGACTGGAATGTGTTCAAGGGGAAGAAACTGGAGATGGCAAGGATCAACATTTTTTAGAAGCAGTGATAAAAAAATAAAAACAACAACAACAAAAAAAAACTGGAGGGTTAGCTAGAGAATGATGTAGAGTCGAGAGAGGGGCTCTTAGATTATAGTGGGAGAACTTGTATCATGTTAGTGGAAATGATCTAGAAGAGGGGAAAAAAGGGTGATGCAGGAGAGAATGATCAGACATCCTGAAACAATATGAAGAGAATATGGCACTTGAAGCAATGAGGAAAGGTTGACCTTTAGGAGTGAAGGCAGTTTGCCCACAAACAGGAAAAAGGGCAGAGTTTGTTTGTATAGATAAAAGCAGGCTGATAGGTATGGAAGTTCTTTCTTAGTCAAATGGGAAGTAAGACCCATGGCTGAGAGAGAATATAGGGAGGAGATGGGAGAGGTTTAAAGAGAAATGTGGAGTGCACCCACAGAAGTTGGGTAAATGGCTCATTTTGTTATCTTCTATAGCATCTTCATTTGGTCAGCAAGTATGTTCTGTCTACCATGTTCTAGGCACTTCAGTAAACATCAAATGCTTCTGGAAAGAATGTGTGGTCATAGATCCCCTTCAAACACACCCCACACATTTTTTAGATTTGGAACTGAGTGCAGCGTGGCAGGCTGGTAGGGTCAGAACAGTGAAGGTCCTGATCTGGAAGAAGCTAGAAGCCTCTGAGAGAGGCCACTGCTGGAGCCTCCTAAATGGCTTCTTGGAATCCACTCGTTTGAGTAATTTTCCTGAAACACAAATCTGATCACATCATATATTTTCTTTAACTCCTTCAATGAAGATAGGTGAGAACTTGTGGCAAATTGCTTCTAGGGAGGAAAACAGGAACACAGATTCAGGGGTGAGAGAAAGACTTTTCATGGATGCCCTAGTGTAGTGTGTAGTACTTGGCAAAAATAATTAAACATGTAATGAATTTATTTGCTACTCAAAAGACAAAATCCTCCCGTCAGAAGTCTGTGTGCCTCTCTAGTATCCTCAGGAGAAAAAAAATCCCTGACTTGACTATTAACATTCTTCTGGGCCTTGGGGCCAGTACATAGGCGCCTTTTTCCCTCTTTCCCGCTTTTTTTCTTGCCCCGCCTTCCCCATCTTTGCCAGTGCACTTCCCCGTTCCACTTCCCACTTTTCCAGACTTCCCTACCTGAATCCCTGATCCCCACCCACTTGGCCAGTCCCCGCCTAGGCACTCCCCTGACATTTCAGCAGCAGACACTTAAAAAAATCCAGAGGAAATATTATGAACGGATCTGTTTGCCTCATTACATCGTTAGTCCAAGAAGAGGGTAGCTTACGATCCAGCGCAATGTGGGCACAGAGTGGGTGTTCAGGGAATGTCAGTTGCATGAAACTAGCCTTGCGACCCATGTCCCTAGCAGTCGCCTCCGTCAGGGAACATGTGGGGAAAGCGATGCAGACGAGGAGCTGGCGTCAAACAGCCCTCTTGGATTTCTCTCTTGCAGACTGAGGTGCCACTGCTGGCGTCCCTCGGTCTAAAGGGACCCGCGGAAGAGAGAGGCTGGGGTGGCACCACAAGGAGCGCACAAGGATGCACGCTGTAGGAGACTGTAGGAGACGGTCTGTCTGGCAGCTCGAAGGGCTAAAACGTCCAAAGGTTCCCGCAGTACGAGGCTAAACCAAGAGGCTGACTTGCCAGGCGTGAGTCACAACTCGGCGGTCTCTTATTAGAGGAAGCCCAGAATCCACGGGTAAACAAGCACAACCTGCAGAGCCCAGGCGCCCCGCGCGCCTGCGCAGTCGGGCCCCGCCCGCGTCCCCCAGGGCCCGCCCCGCCTTCGCCTCCGCCTCCGCCCTCTGCGTGCGCACCGCCTAAAGCCCGCCTCCCAGAAAGACTGCCGGCGCATGCGGCCGGGACTCATCACTGGCTGCCGGGGGCTCACCGCAAGAGTCGCCGGCGTAGCTCTGTAGTTGACGGGAGGATCTGAAGCCGGCCTCAGGTAGGCTGACTCCAGGGATCCCGGAGGAACTGCTCTCCCATGCAGGAGTCAGCAGCTCCAACCGAGACCTGCTCGCCCGGCCCCGCGCCGGGATGACAGACGCCGCTCCCCACCAATCAGGGGCGAGGTGGTCCGGCGTCCGGCCCAATGGGCTGCGTGCCTAACGGGAGTGGGGCGGGCGGCCCAGGCCGGCGAGGTGCCGGCTCCCGCGCGCGGGCCGCGTGGCCGGGAGCCGCTGCGGAGAGGGGCCGAGAGAGAGGGCCGGCCAGGGCGGGAATGGCCACAGAGGCCGCGGGCCCACATTGCAGCGGTGGGCAGCGCCCGGTCAGCCTGGCCTGGCTCGTGGACGGGGTAGAGTCTCTGAGCCCGTGCTCAGCGGTCCCTGGGAAAGCCCGGTGGCCGCCACTTCATTCCGTCTGCCCCGGCCCTCAGGTCTCAGGCCTCGGGTCCCCCCACCTGGAGGGGGGATTCCAGGCCCGCTGTCGCCGCCGCGGTGGGGAATGGACCAGGCGGCCCGTGGCCCCCACAGATCCTCCGTTGGGGGGAAGGGGCCTGTGAGCTCGCCGAGCCTCATGGTCCCTGGGATGGCCCGTGGCCCAGCCACGCTCACCTCTTTCCCCGCGGCGGAGGATGCAGGCTGTCTGGAGAAGTTCACTACGTTTGCGTGGCGCACTCACGTCCGCACTCGTTATAATCTTGAATCGTCAGCAGCCCTATGATTGGGGCGGTGCGGAGGTTCTCACCCGGTTTTACCGTGGTGTGAGTCCCAGCATCGGGCAACCCAAGGGACCTGACTGAGGGCTCAGCTCACGGACGATAGATGGAACTTGATCTCACAACTTTGATTTTTAGTTTTTTTTAAAGGTTTTTGTTTTTCCCCTTTGGTGAATTTCTTCAATGCATCTTGACTTATGTTTCAGTGAGTGCACGCCTTCTGATGTCTTCCCATCATCTAAAGAATAAAGTTAAGATTGGGCATTCAAGGTGGCACACAAGTTGGCACCTTGCCTTCCCTGTTCCTTCCCCTCTACTCTCCCGTTTCCATGCTCTGGGCCACGCTGTCAGTCCTTCAAGGCCCATCACAAGTCAGGTCTACATAGCAGAAGAGGTTTAGATCTCCCCCCCTCCAGGCTGCCCCTCACCACCTTCTGATGGGCAATGGCACTTTACCATGGTCTCACCGAAAGTTTTTTTGCCCCCTCTTTCCATTTTTATAGTCTTCATATGTTGTTCCTTCTCTTCCCTCGACCCCTGGCTTACTCATTTATTTGTAAATCTATCAGTATCTGAACTTTCAGCAACTTGAGTTACGGTTTTCACATGATAGGTAGACTGTAATCTGAGGGAATGAATCTTTTCAGACTCCCACTGGATGTCTCCAGGGTTATTTATTGCCAGGCTCTGTAGGAGACTGAAAGAATCTGCCCCAAAGACAGGTGTTACCCTTTTAGAGCGTAACTGGGACAAGTCAAGTGCAAATGAATGAGATGACCCTTTTGCAGAAGAAACCCATTCAAAAACTCAGTGTGGCTGAGGAATTTCTAGGAACATTCAAAATTTAGTAGGTGAGACCACCTTATGGTCTTGGCAGAAATGTCTGTTTAGAATATAATTGACAACGGAGCCAAGCCAAGACTGGTATTTGTCTTGTCAGTAAGAAACCATTTAACTATAAAGTGCCAATGGTGAGAGTAATATTTCCCCCAAATAATAGGGATTTAGGGTCAATAAGTTTGAGGAAATTGCTTCCTGTGTACTCTGTTAACTCATGAAGCACCTCTTAAAGGCCTTGCATTAAAGAAACCAAATGGGTATGTTTAGTTAGCATTTCTCTGATTTATCTGTCCATAAAACTCTTTGAAACTCAAAACACTGCTGCAGCAGAGGATAGAAAGTGTAGGCCCATGTCTTCCTTGCTGTCTGAGGGAAAGGCATTCTGAGCATTCTGATTTCCTTGCCAAATGTGTTCATTCCTGCTCCAGTGAGGAGTGGGGCGGGGAATGCTTCAAGCAGAACTCCCCTTTCCTAGTTCCTTTCTTAGCTTATTTTTGTTAGAATCCGTTTTCACATGGAACATTCTTGGTGGAGGAAAATGTCCTCCCCCTGCAAAGCAAATAGCCTCTGCCACTGGTGATTGTGTTTTTCTTTTTGGTCTCATTTGGGTTTGCCTACCGAATGCTGATTCTGGGTCTCTGAAGCTGGGGACTGGTGATTAAATCCTGCCTGTCCCTGTCTCCTCACTGTTTGCCTGTGCTTTTTCCACCTGCCTCTCCACTCTGCTGTCCTTGCAGCCACCTCACTTACCTCTCATCGGGTCTCTTTCTTTACTCTCTTGCAGCACTGTACTGCTCTTTGGATTTAATGTTTCCTCCCTCTGACTCCTCTGCCCTTTGCTGGGTTTCTATCCGACTTATCTGAGATCCCTTTCCCTCTGTGTCTAGTTTTTTTCTTGGCATACCTGGGAGAGATTGCCACCAAGACGTAAGTTGTTATTAAATTACAGAAGAAAACTACCTGTAATTGGAAGAATTTTAGGTTTAGCTTTAACTCCTTCTTAATGTTGAACCTCTTTTCATCTGTTTTCCACAATATAGAGGAGCTGTTTCTCAGTGATACATTGTAGTTTAGCCAAAGACATTATTTCTTTCTTAGAGAATTCAAGATTGCATTTTTTTCTCCATATAAGGGAAGTAATGAGACACCTGCGTGGTATCCCAGTGTTTGGTGGTGATGTTAGCTAATGTTAAGGGCCTAGTGTATCAACCAGCTTAGAGCTGTTTTGGGGGGCTGGGGATGTGGCTCAAGCGGTAGTGCGCTTGCCTGGCATGCATGCAGCCCGGGTTCGATCCTCAGCACCACATACAAAGATGTTGTGTCCGCCGAAAACTAAAAAAATAAATATTAAAAAAAAAATTCTCTCTCTCTCTTTAAAAAAAAAAAAAAGCTGTTTTTTGACTCATAAGGTCATTGTCAAAGCTTTAAATAAAATCTACATTGTTGTATAGCAGTTGGTTTTCCTACTGGTCTTTGACTAATGCCTTTCAGTGATCCAAGAAACATCTGTTATGATCCTGTTTAAACCTGACAAGAACCTTCCAAAGTCATGAGACATGTTCAAGGGGGTTCTTAGCCAGTAATTGGAAAAATAAGTATTTTAACCCAGTTGAGTTTGATTTACTGAAATACATTTTATCTATAATTTTTTTTTTTCAGATCAAAAAGGAAAATGAAGTACATTTTAGTTACTGGTGGCGTTATATCAGGAATTGGAAAAGGAATCATTGCCAGCAGTGTGGGCACAATACTGAAGTCATGTGGCTTACATGTAACTTCAATTAAAATTGACCCCTACATTAACATTGATGCAGGAACATTCTCTCCTTATGAGCATGGTAAGCAACCAAACAACCATCTCCCACCTCTCTCTTTTTTTAAAAACTGTGTATGTGAAAGAATATGTCACCTCTTGGGCATGTTACCTTTTGTACAACTTCCATTTCCTGCCTTCTAAAATGGTCTCTAACTAGCATGGCAGAATTTGTGATGCTTTTTCTTACCTGGATGGGAGAAGCAGAAATCTTAGCAGCCAATTTAGTGATTAGAGTCTACGAGTTTCCATAAAGGAAAATACCTTTTTGGTAGCAGTTGAATAAAAATTTGTTATTTCTCTTAAGAAAAGATACCTGGTGACATAATAAACTTTTTCATATTTGAGAAGAGAAGGAGTATGCTTAGTCTTTGTGACACCAATCTTTAGAAATTGAATGGTAGGTGAAAATTGTAAGACAGATTTTAGCACAGTATAAGAAAGATCTTTGGGGGTGGGGTTGTAGCTCAGTGGCAGAACGCTTGCCTAGCATGTGTGAGGCACTGGGTTTGATTCTCAGCACCGCATATAAAAAAGTAAAATAAAGGTCCATTAACAACTAAAAAAATAATTAAAAAAAGAAACAAAGAAAGATCTTTTTAATAGCAAGCGTCCTTCAAGAACTTCAAGAAGCTGTGAATTGTCTTTGGTGGAAAAGTCCAGACAGAGGCGCAGGACCACTTTGTAGGGATTCAAGCAGCAGGTAGATGCTAGATTTGAAAGATCTGTAAGCTTGGATTTTGTTTTGCTGGTAGAGTTTGAATAATATGAATAAAGATCTTTAAAACCATTAGGAAGGGTAGGAAAAGAGCATCTTACCTCCTTGTTGTTGCTGAGTTATCTCAGATCCATTGTTTAAAACTGGGGGAGATGTATTATGAAAACATACCTTTAAGTTGTAAAATTCTTCATTCTTACTCTTCCTTTCTAATGTTGAGGTTAAAGTCTGTAAGAACATTATGTAACAAATAGTACCAGGAAAAGGTCCATATACTAGGGGGATTTTTTTTTTTTTTCCCTTGGTGTTTCTAGGGCTGAAATCCGGGGTTTTACACTTGTTAGGCAAAGCCTAACTGAGCTACATCTGAGCAACTACTGATCTTAGTAGTAGATTCTCAAGGGCTCAGCTACATTTTCAACCCTTGGAGGAGTATTAAATATAAAGTTCTTAAGCACTTAAGAAAAAAATTTGGGTCGGGGTTGTGGCTCAGTAGTAGAGCACTTGCCTAGCATGTGTGAGACACTGGGTTTGATCCTTAGCACCACATAAAAATAAATAAATAAAATAAAAATATTGGAAAAAACAAAGTGATAAGAGTTTATCTACAAAATAAAAAAAAAAAGAGTTTATCTACAATAAACAAATTTTAAAAAGAAAAAAATAGACATTTTTTTCCTTTCCTGTTTTTGAGCTTGTCTCTTATTGTGATGGTAGGAATGAATCATTCTAAACAAAAAAGATCTAGAATGAAGTTGAAGAAATGAATGTGAAACAAAGGAATGGGGGAAGGTTGGGCAGATTCACAACTTGGCTTAGAACCAAAGGGTAGCCCAGAGGCTGTTTTTTTTTGTTGTTGTTTGTTTATTAATTTATTTATTTCTTATTTTTATATATTTTTTAGAAGTAATTGGACACAAAACCTTTATTTTGTTTATTTATTTTTATGTGGTGCTAAGGATCAAACCAGGGCCTGGCACGTGCTAGACGAGCTCTCTACTGCTGAGCCACAACCCCAGCCCGAGGCTAGTTTTTATAATCAGCACAACCTTCCTCTGCATATGTCATGGAAATTTTGAATAGAATCATACTTTTGTTATACTTTAAACTTTATTCTGCTCAGGTGGGAGCCTTTTCTGGAAGTCTTTTTTTTTTTTTTTCCTTTGGGGAGCAGTTGCCATACTAAAGTGTCCTTTACCCTCAGCCTTCAGAGCTGGCATTTCCTTCCATTCCTTCCTCTTGTATAACTCTTCCTGATAGAGTTTGTTGAAAGGCTGAAAGTTTGAAGTTACAGTTTGGAGAATAATAGGTAATTTTACTTTTTTGTGTCATATTTAGTTTTCTAGAAATAGATTTTTTGCTTCATATCAGGTTAATGCAGATTTTTTTCACGGGCTGGGGATATAGCTTAGTTGGTATAGTGTTTGCCTCTCATGCACAAGCCCTGGGTTCAATCCCCAGCACCACCACCAAAAAAAAAAAACATTTCAGGAGACTTGGGAAGATGGCTTAAAAGTATGCAAATGTAGATTTTTTTCTGCCCAATTTCAGGATTCAAGTTGTGCTGCAGCTTACACATTTTTCACTTAAAAAATATTCTCACTGTTTGCTGTAGGTGAAGTTTTTGTGCTGGATGATGGTGGGGAAGTGGACCTGGACCTGGGTAATTATGAAAGGTTCCTTGACATCTGCCTTACCAAGGACAATAATCTCACCACTGGGAAGATATATCAGTATGTCATTAACAAGGAGCGCAAAGGAGATTACCTGGGGAAAACCGTCCAAGGTAATACTGGATTTACCTTTAAGATTTAAATTCTTAGCCAGTTTACTTTCTTTTGAGGATAAAAATTGACTTTTTATGTAATTCTAGCATTTTGTCAAGGTATTATTACTGAAATGATGCCTTTAGTGGAAAATCAGAAATTGGCCATTTACTTAGAAACTAACATGAAGAAACTGCCTCTCCTGTGTGAATAGTATCTGAAGCTTGTCAGTCCAGCCAATGTGGCGTCATTTGAGACCAGAGAGGGTTGTTTTTGCCCAGTGATGAGTGAAGTGGTGGAGGCTGCTAGGTCAGGACATGGAATCAGGAGTGTGGATGCGGTGTCCCTGGGATTCGTGTGTGTGGACCATGATGAAGAACAGCATCCATCGTGCCCACTGGTTTTCCCTGGCATCATCGGCCAAGGGGAGTCTGAAAAGTGGGTTCCTGGGTCCTCTCAAACTTTCCCTAGCACAATTTCACTTTTATTTGTTTGCTGTTCAGATAATGTGGTACAAAGTGCTCATTTGAGAAAAGTATTTTATTACTTTAAAAAAGTGACAGGGGAGTGGGGAACCACAGGTCTAATGGAATGGCAGCAGCCCGCATTTGGGGGGACATTTTCCTTTGAGGTATGAGAGCAGATCTGCTTTTGGCTATCCAACTTTACTGGACTAAAAGCTGAGGGTCACAGTGACAGCTGGCCTGGGTCTGCCCTGGCCCCATTCTGAACAAATCTGGTTATATTTGGGTCTTGGCCCTGCCACTTAATCTTATGAATGTGGACAAATCACATACACTCTTTGAGTTGTGGTTTCCTTTCCTATAAAATGGAGATAATAACAGCACCTATCTATCCAGCTCTTAGGAGTTCTAAGGAGCTACATCAATGAGGTGTTTCCTTGAGTTCCTGACGCTTAGGAAGGACCAATTAGGAACTAAAATAGTTGTCAGTCATGTAGTTTATTGTTCTAGGCACTAGTGCGTTCATTCATCTGTTCTCTGATTCATCAGATATTTATTAAATGCTCTCTGTGGTTGGACCTAACGGGTGCTGAGAATATGTGATAAACAAGACCACGAGGTCATTGTCCTTATGGAAGCTGGCTGTGAGAGAGAGAAAAACCAAACAGATAAAATGAGATAGCTGATAGGAGCTGTGAGGAAATAAATGGAGTGAAGCGAGAAAGCATGGCTAGGGGAAGCTACTTTGGACAGATGGTTAGGGAAGCCTTCAAGGAGAGGAGGAGCGGAGGAGCTGGGGAGGTCATGGGCAGAGAGGAAGGAGGAGGGGGTCACAGCAAGTACTGAGGCCTAAGGCACAGGGGGCTCCAAGGAACAAAGGGGAGGCTGGTGTGTCTGAGGCATAGTGACCGAGGCCGATATTCAGAGAGGTTGGCCAGCTGCGCCTTCTGGGCCAGGCAAGGAGTTGGAATTGACTCAGCAGTGGGAAGAACTGAAGAGTTTAAACATGGGAGTGATGAATTCTGATTTGCATTTTCAAAACATCACTTTGGCCACTGTGTGTAGAATAGATAATGAATATCCTTGTGTGTGTTTACTGGAGTTGAACAGAATCTGGAGTTAAACAGTAATCTTTTGCTCCATAGGAATTTGCACAGTGAGCCCAACAACTATGATTTTGAAAGGTTCAGCAGTAGCTGGCATTTACTGTACTCTGGCTTACAAGGCCATCTCATAAAATTTCCACAACTTTATAAAGTAGGAGCTTTACCTCCACTTGACAGAGGAAACCAAGTTTAAGAATAGATAAGTAATTGGCCCTGTGAATCGCAGCTAATGAGTGGCGAACTGAGATGTCAACCCAGACCCCAAAGGCTGCTCCCCTCACCACTCTGCTCTGTGTCCTGTCTCTGCAGCGGGTTGTCTTCCCTTCAGTAAACTGGAAGCATAATGTGCACGGCTCCTGCAGGTCTCCTATGCCTGGAAAAGCACTCAGATGTGATGTGCCCACCTTCAGTCTTGGCTGTGAACAGTAGAGTGACCACATGGCCTATTGTGTTTGCATGTGGACAGACAGGCTGACTGAATGGGCTGATGCTCTGAGGTGGTTCAGGATGCCATTCTTGGCCTCCTCTTGTGTGATTCCAGCAACAACTTATAAATCTGAGGAGGTGGCCAAGGGGAGTTTGAACCAGAGATTATTGAGGCCATTGAAAGGGGGCCTCAAAAGTATTTTTATGAAACCACTACTGCTCTGTCCAGGCAAAAAGTGTAGTAGTTTCTAAAATTATTTTTTTTAGTATTTGAGGTAAATGTGTTTGCTTCAGTCAATGCCTGTGGACAAGCATGAGTTCCAGCTTGTTTTTTCTTTCCAGTTGTCCCTCACATCACAGATGCAATCCAGGAGTGGGTGATGAGACAGGCGTTAATACCTGTAGATGAAGATGGTATAGAACCTCAAGTGTGTGTTATCGAGGTTTGTATGGTTCCCTTGTTTGTGAACAGAGCACTCATTCATCTCCTAGTTAGCCATTGGCACCTGGCAAGACGTTCCCAGTGCAGTCAGGGCAAGATGCTGCCGTGGGGCTGGTGAGAACAGTCATAGTATGGGAGAAAATTCTTGTCCAAGTGATACTACTTTTGTAGCATTATGGATTCACTTAATGTCACCTCTTCCAGAAAGAGTGGTGTGACACATTTCCCTCTCTCCTGGGCAAGCTGGCAGACCTTTGCTTCCCTGCAGCAGGAGCACTCATCTGAATGAGTGTGTGGTTTTGGTTTCCGGGTGCTTTGTCTCCCAGCTGTTGGATCTCAGTGTTCCTTCAAGATGAAGAGACTTGAAAGTTCCAGCAGTTTTTTTAATATAACTTATGACTTTTTGTAAAAATCATCTATGATTAGCTAAGGAGATGAGATTAGTTTTTTTTTTGCTTTGTGGCTCTCGCACAAATAAAATTCCTGGTACCTCTCTCACCTCTTCTTTTTCTTAAAATGCTGTGGAAATATCTGTAATAGCCTTGGGGAATTGTGAGCCTACCCAGAAGGGTACCCTTTCTACCAACTGACATTCTGCAGGGGTGGGATGTTCTTATTACATTGGTAACTGAATTGAGGCAACAGAGCAGATGTTAGAAAAGGAAACCACCTGAAAAAGATTGAGTGCTCAATCTTTAAAATAACATTGCTCTTCTAGCTTGGAGGAACTGTGGGAGATATTGAAAGCATGCCTTTCATTGAGGCCTTCCGGCAGTTCCAGTTCAAGGTCAAAAGGGAGAACTTTTGTAATATCCACGTCAGTCTAGTTCCTCAGGTAAGGCATTTACAGTCTGACTTTGGGGGAGAAAAGGTTGATTTTCACACTTTATCTAATAGTTTTCAATACTTGAGGTATGGAAACAAGGAATAAAGAATTTCTTGGTGAAAAGTTTATCATAATCATGTTTTGAAAAGATGAAATGGGGGGCTGGGGATGTGGCTCAAGCGGTAGTGCGCTCGCCTGGCGTGCGTGCGGCCCGGGTTCGATCCTCAGCACCACATACAAACAAAGATGTTGTGTCCACCAAGAACTAAAAAAAATAAATAAATTAAAAAAAAAAAAAAAAGATGAAATGGAAAACATTTGAAAGATGAATCAGGGCAGTTGTGGTTGAAGTTGTGGTTGAAGTAGGTGAATTGACCTGCCCTTGTTTTTACTACATGGCAAAAATAGAGAAAGGTTTTTTTTGTTTGTTTGTTTGATTGTTTTTGTTTTTTGTCTTTTTAAAGACAAAAATTCACAAAGTTAGCACAAAGAGGAATTAAATAATAATACAAATTGAGAAGTCGGAGAGCAGTTGGTTATGTAGAAACCGATCTAGCAGACAGGCCTGGAAGTGCTGAACCCTCACCAGTGGCAGTAGGGAGAGCAGAGAAGCAGCCCTGTTGGCCGCAGAATCACCACAGGCTCAGAGCAGGCAGCACGGGTCCCTCTAGGAGTGGGGGCACTGGTTGGGCTCATTGCAACTGCTGTTTCAGAAGAGGTAAATCCTCACCCCCCTACCCAATGTGTACAGGTAGGCCGTCAGCCTCTCTTCACTTTGGCAGAAGACTGTAGGCCCTGGGGAGGGTTCCAGATAGCAGGCACTAATTGAGAGCAGTGACACAGAACCAGGAACGTGTCGTGGAGTGTGATGTTACAATGTTGAGACACTTTGTCTCTTTCATCACAGCCAGGTGTGGTCCTTCCATGTAGGATATGGTAAGGGTCTTCTCTGGTGTATGACTGGTCCAGGAGAAAAGACACTACCTCAGGGCTCTGCAATGAACCAGGACAGCCAGAGGCCCACAGTGACCTGCTTGCCCCCTCTCACAGAGCTTCCAGTTAGCTTTTAAGTATGTGTAGCAGTCATTGATTAAAATCATGCAGGAGGTAAACTATGCATTAAATAAGAACTAGATGCCAGAAGAAGGGAACATGTGGAGACAATCTTGGAAGTTAAGAATTGGATAGGAGAGATGAAAAAGTTAAGAGAAAAGAAGTTGAGGGAATACCTCAGGAAGTAGGGCAGAGACCAATAGGCAGAAAATAGGAGACAAAATGTAAGAGTTAGAGGACTAGTCTAGGAGTTAGTATCCAAATTGCAGGATTTCCAGAAAAGAGGTACAGAGAAATGAAAGGGAAGTGTGATCTAAACCAGGAGGTCAACAGATGGTGGCCCAGGGGCCAAATCATCCTATTACCTGTTTTTTGAAAATACAGTTTTATGGAAATTGAGCCCTATCTATTTTTTGTATTTTCTATGACAGCTTTTGCACTAAAACAAAGGTGAGTAGTTTTGACAAAGATCATAAGGTTGAGAAAAACCCTCAAGTATTTTTTTTTAATCTAGGCCTTTACAGAAAAAGATTTCTGACCCCTGATCTAAAAAGGAAATTGTGGGACATGAGTTTCTAGATTGAAATGGCCCATTGAAGGGAAGGGAGGGGGGGATGGGAATAGGAAAAACAGTAGAATAACTTGGACAGAACTTTCCTGTGTTCATATGAGTACACACCAGTGCAGCTCCACATCATGTACAACCACAAGAATGGGAAGTTATTATCCATATATGTATTTATGTCAAAGTACATTCTACTATCATGTATAACCAAAAAGAAAATTTTAAAAAGGGCCGGGGGCTGTTGAGTGCCCAGGCATATTGGATCCAACATGACCCACACCAAAGCACTTTGCTGTGAAGGTTCAGAAAAATGAGGCAGAAAGGCTCTAAAGGAAAAGATAACTTTCTTTTTAAGAAAAAAAATCAATATGGCAATATTAGAGGCTAAATATAATAAAGCTATTGCATTAAAAATCCTAAAGGAGAATTTTTTACAACCTAAAATTCTAAACCCAGCAAATCTCTTATGTGTAGAGGAGAATAAAGATAATTTAGTACAGAAAGGAAAAGTTTGGTCCATAGTTTAACTGAATAGTATTTAGCTCTGAAGAGGCTGCGGGAACCAGAAGAGTACGTTCTAGTCAGGAGAGAGGAATGAGGGAGAGAATAGGTCCTTATTTAACAGGGAATTCAACAGAAAATGCCTCATTCTAAATGTTAAAAGTAGCAATAAAGCATACCAGAAGGATCAATTAAAAGGGTTGAAGTGAGTTGGGAGTATAGTTCAGTGGTGAAACTTGTGCTTAGCACGTGCCAGACCCTAGGTTCAGTCCCTAGCACCTAAATAAATAAGAAAAGAGTTGAAGTCCCCAGCACCAAAAGAAAGAAAGAAAAGGAATGAAAAAGTTGAAGAGCCCTTATTAGGGTTTGGAGAGTGGGAGAGGGTGGATGAGGCTAGGTACCACTGCTCTTTAGGACAAATCCCCTACAACTATTTGACTAAATACGTGCATGTGCAGTTTCAATAAATACAAGCTAAATTCTAAAAATGGTCAAACTGTCTTTAAAAAGGATTTCATGGAAAAGTTATACTTGAAAATTCTTTATTGTAGAGAAACTAACCTCCCATTTTTTTTTTTTTTTCTTTTGACTATTAGCCAAGCTCAACCGGGGAACAGAAGACGAAACCCACCCAGAACAGTGTTCGGGAACTTAGAGGGCTTGGACTTTCCCCAGACCTGGTAGGATTTCCTGATGACCTGGTTTCATTGTGATCTCTTAGGTCTAATTAAAATCATGCCTCCACACCAGGCAGGACCTTTGTCTTCTTGGCAAGCCTTTAATGAAAATCGATGGTGGAGGACATGGGTTCCTGCTTGGGGCTGTAGTTGTGAGATTTTCTTATGGCATTTGTGAGGTTTTGCACTTCCTGAGCCTTGGTTCTCTTTGTTCTTTATTTATTGTCTTTTTCCTACACAAGAACATTCATAGATGAGGAAAGCCTCAGTTAGTTCCTGTAGTTCTTTCATCTACCTCTTGGTTTACACTGCCATCTTCTTACGTTTCTTTGGTTTGGGTTTTAGGAATTTCAGTTTTGAAGATGAGATATTTTCACGGATCGCATGCATTGTTCTGAATGCTAACATTTTCATCCATCTTAACAATGTGATATCTATTTTAATTTTATTCAGTGAAAAAACTCAGCTTTGTAACCCTTCCTTCTGTCTAAGCCCCCTTTTTTTCTTTACTGCTAGGTTGTATGCAGGTGCTCAAATCCTCTTGACACATCAGTGAAAGAGAAAATATCTATGTTTTGCCATGTGGAACCTGAACAAGTAAGTAGAAATTGTATCTTTGTGGAAACTATTTTTTGTTTATAGTTACCTGAAGCCTCTTGACCATGATGTTTCATGAGGCTTGCTGGTGTTTCACAGTTAGATATAATAGACTGGCCTCTAGCAGAACCCTTGGCTCTGTCACTCACCATCCCCTACTTCTTGAGGTTTCCCAAATGTTCCTGTACCTCTTCTGCATATTCCCTCCTCACTCTTTGGCCTTTTTTTTTCTTTTCTTTTTTTTTTTTTTTTGGTACTGGGGATTGAACCTAGGGGCACTTAACCATTGAGCCACATCCCCAGCTCTTTATTTTTCATATTTGAGACGGTCTTGCTAAGTTGCTTAGGGCCTCATTAAATTGCTGAGGCTGGCTTTGAACTTGCGATCCTCCCAAGCTGCTGGGGTTACAGGCATGTGCCACCTTCAGGCTCACCCTTTGTTCTTTATGCTTCATCCCTGCTGAATGTTTTTCTGTTTCCTTAACACCTCACACCCATTCTGTTGTTGCTTTTGAGCTTGCTAATTTCTATCAGAAGTCAGTGTCCCTTTCTCCCTGTTGTCTTGGAAAACTGTTCATTTTCATACTTCAGGGTCTGGCTAGGACATGGTATAGACTGAGAAGCTTTATCTTTAGCTCCTTGACCTCAACCCTCAGAATTCATCACTTCCTTCTCTGGGCTACCTGTGCATCTCACATATGCCGGTGGTGAGCCTATGCTGTGCCTCTTGATGTGTGTGTGCATGTGTCCATGTTTATCTCCCCTCACAGACTGAGCTTCTGGAGGACAAGGATCATCTTATTTAGCTTTGGGTCTCTGGTGCCTGGTGTCGGGGTGTTGTAGTCTCTCATATATTTTAGCTTTTTGTCATTGTGATAATGGAGCAGACTATGGTACAGAAAATAACAAAATTTTGGAACCTATATAATGCTTAGTATGAAAATTCTGGTAGTGATAAATTGAAATTATGGCATTGGTTGGTGTATTAGTCAGCTTTTTGTCACTACAACAAAATACCTGAGGCAGCTAATTTAATAAAGGAAAGAGGTTTACTTGCTTCACAGTGTTGGAGGCTGAAAGTCCAAAGGGCACAGCATATGCTCTGGGAAGACTGCATGGTGGATAGCAGAGCCCATGTGGAGGAGGATCGTATTTCCAGCTAGGAAACGGAGCGGGGAGGGGTGTGTTTTGCTCTTTTTATAATAACCCTCTCCGAGAAAACAAGGATCACAGGAGAAATGTCTTAATTCCTTTTGAGGTTAGGGGCCCTGGTGATCCAAGGAACTTTCTAGACTCAATACCCAATACTTCTCAATGCCACCACTCTGGTTCCAAGCCACCAGTCACATGGACCCTTGGGGGACACCAAACCACAGCAGCAGGTTTGGCTGAGGGAAGACTAGAAGGGAAGTTGAAGTTGAGGAATTTCAACCTTAGATTGTGGAGACTACTAGATGGCTGAGGATCAGGAGACTGATCAGGAGAGCCCAGATGGCTCACAGAGGGGACAGTAAAGCAGTGGTGTTGAAATAAGAGAATCCACTTGTAAGATTTTGAGGAGAACATAGGAGGATGACAGGTGTAGGCATGGCCTGGCGTAGGCATGAATGGGGCAGAAGGAAAGCCCTTGGCCCTCTCCATGGTGGCTCAGGCCTCAGCGGGGCTGGAGTCACGGCTCGCAGGTGTGATTCCTGAGCCAGGAGACCACCGGAAGGATTGTTTCATACTGACCCTGGAGCACAGTGATTTTCATGTTCTCAACAGCCCTTTGTCATTCACTTTGATTATTTTAGATATTTCTGTCCTAGCAAGTGAAGGGAATTCAATTCCTAGTAGAATTGATTCTCATTAAAAGTGTTCACTATTAAAAATGTGACAGGTATTTCCATTTTTAAATTTGATGTTCAGATCTTTTTGTCTGTTTTTAAAATTGAGTTATTTATCTTGTTGAGTTGTAGGAGTTCTTTATATAATGTGAATACAAGCCTTTTGTCATATACTTACATGATTTATAATATTATCCCCATCTGTGGCTTGCCTTTTTATTATCTTAACAGTGTCTTGGAGCAGAAAAGCTTTTACATTTTCAGCTTATCCATTTTTTTTCTTTTATGGGTTGTGCTTTTGCACATTTTTTTAAGGACCCTTTGCTTAACCAAGGTCATGAAGATTTTCTTCTCCATTTTTTTTCTGTAAGTCTTATATTAGGTCTTACATGATCCATTTTGAGTTAAGTTTTGTGGATTGTGTGAGGAAATTGCATTTCCTGATGAGATATGGCACATATAAGACACCCTGGCAATTTCTGTTCTTTGCTCTATAGCCCAGCAACATTACTAAAATTCTATTAGGTTGGATTGTTTACCTACAAATACTTTTGGTTTTTGTGGATAAGCAGTGATATTGTTTATGCATTTAGTGGTTATTGTTTCTTGTTTTCCAGTTTAAGTTTCATTTATTTTCCAGTGAAATTAAATGTAATGGCCGTCTGTCCAGCATTTCTGAATAGTGATAGATGGCCATTCTTGCCTTGTTCTGGACTTTAAATAGTAAACATTAATATTAAATGAATCCATATGATATTTACTGTGGGTTTTTTATATTTTCAGTTTTTCCCTAATAATCTTAAATTACCTACAATTTTTGTTATGAATTGGTTTTAGATTTTTAATTAAGTCTGCATCCATCTTTTTCAATCTATTCGCATGGTGAGTTCCACTTTTAAATCTCCTAATGCAGTGGTTTTTAAAGTTGGCTGCACATTGGAATCACTATAGAAACTTGTAAAAGTGCTGATGCCTGCTTCCTCTCCCGGAGATTCTAGTTTAAGTGCTCTGGGTTGCAGTGGGGGCATTAGGATTTTTATAAATGTCCCTTAATGATTCTATTGTGCAGATAAGTTTGAGAACCACTGTTCTGAGTTAAGCCATTCAGGGATTCCTGGGATAGGTCCTCCTTCAATATGATTCTTTTTTTTTTTTTTTAAATAACATTTGTGGTTTGGCTTGTGATTTTTAAAAGGATTTCTACATCCATGTTCTAATAGATTAGCTACTAACTTTCTGTTCTGGTCTTCTTCAGTTGGTTTTGGTATTATATCTTTTTCTAAAAGATTACCCTTTTTTCAAATTGGAAATTTTTCCAAGGTTATGTAGCTAGTAGCCAGGGCTGTAAGTTCAGTTAGTTTTTGTTTTTATTAAATCACATCCTTTTTTTAAAACAGGTAATCTGTGTCCATGATGTCTCGTCCATCTACCGGGTCCCCTTGTTGTTAGAAGAGCAAGGGGTTGTAGATTATTTTCTTCGAAGACTTGACCTTCCTATTGAGAGGCAGCCACGGAAAATGCTGATGAAGTGGAAAGAGATGGCAGACAGGTTTGCCTCCCCGTGAGGAGCTGGCAGTGCCAGCTGCCTTCCTCTTTAGTAGGGGCCCAGGGGATTCAGTCATGTTGGAGCATGTTAGCACCTCGCTCTCAGATCACTGGAGGTCTTCATGGTAAGGGACGTTCAGGTTGCTAAGGAAGGAGCTGGTAGTTGTCAAGTGGAGACAACATAGGTGAAGAGGGCCTGGCAAGGCAGGGGCAGTTCCCAGACCTCTAGGCAGCGAGTGCAGATTGTTTTCAGCTATTCAGTCAGCACAAACAGGTGCCTCGTGGCAGTGGATTACCATGGGAATGGGTGGCCATGGCTGGAACACTTGTGGGCAGGCAGCATGCCTATTGTCTGAA
This sequence comes from Callospermophilus lateralis, assembly GCF_048772815.1. Lineage (NCBI taxonomy): Eukaryota > Metazoa > Chordata > Mammalia > Rodentia > Sciuridae > Callospermophilus > Callospermophilus lateralis. The sequence continues at coordinate 113,932,413 of NC_135311.1, read as the reverse complement.
CCGCGTTTGGGAAAATGTTGCTCAACCAGCACCACCCTTGCTCAGCAAGGCCTTGTGGGACCACCTCCTGAAGTGCTGGTGCTCTCACCTTGCTTCAGGGTCTTCTCTCGGGGCCTCAGAGCAATGGATGTGCCTTGTCACAGTTGCAGAACTAAAAACAGTGTGGAGGTCATATGCACATGCAGAGGGAGCATTTATTCTGTTCTGTGATGTTTGAGTTTTGACCTTTTTTTTCATGGATCTTTTACATGTCCATTTACATGTAGCTACCAAGATGGCCCACAGTCTTACAGTTCTTTTTTCTTAAAATGTTATTTGCATTTTGCTCTGTTACTAATTATACTTTATAATGAAAATTTTAACAAGTGTGGACTCTTCTATTATGTGAATATCCCATAATTTATTTGATTCTTCCCTTCATGTCATTAACTCATGGGATTTGTCTGTTTGTGTCTGTTCAGTTTTCTTTGCCCTTTGGGATTGAAATTTTTTAAAAACAAATTTGTGTGAGATTTTGAAACCTTTTTGATAACAGCTTCTAAAATCAATCTTTCTTTACAAAGCCTGCCCTGTTGACCTGAAATTGCTTCTTTACTGGTCTGTGTGTGACACTCGTGATGTTCATTTCCATTGTGTTCTTCCAAGACATTCTTTTCTTCTCTTGCCAAAGCAGTTTTGGTCTCATGGTGATATGTGTATTCCAATTAATTGGGTGTTTCTTTGATAGATATGATCGCTTGCTGGAGACCTGCTCTATTGCCCTTGTGGGTAAATACACGAAGTTTTCAGACTCATATGCCTCTGTCATTAAAGCTCTGGAGCATTCCGCATTGGCCATCAACCACAAATTGGACATCAAGGTGAGGTGGGATGACCTAAGTTATCCAAGGGGTAAATAGGGAAGCAGTCTATATTCTCATAGATGCTGCATGCCATATCTCCTTTATAAGTTTTTGGAGCTCTGAGTTTCTTCTGGGAGATAAGAGAGGTTGGTTGGTTCCTGGCTCTGAGAATGCAGAGTATTTTCTGGAAATAATGAAGGGGAGAGGTGGTCAGAGTAGAGGTATAGAGAGACTGAATGCTTGGATCTGAATATCAGTTGACCACATGAAATTGTCCTAGGATAAAATTGTTCTTTGGGGTGGGAAGACCTGGTGGACAGGGGCATGTTGTGTGGTTGATAGCACTACCTGGAGCGTTGTCAATGACTGCTTTGCTTTGCAGTGTGGTGGGCAGAAGCTGAGCTGGTAGAATGTTTGGACAAGACTCCACTGCCAAATGAAATGCCTGGGACTCAAATTCTAGCTCCGTTGCCTAGGAAGTATATGGCCCTGGACAACCCTCTCCCTGCTCAGTTTCCCATAAAAAGGCATAGTGATGTTCCTTCCTCCTGGGTTGTAAGATTGATGAGATAATGTGAAGTGCTGAGGTTTGTGCGTGCCGTATTAGTGCTCCTTGAAAATCTCCCACCTGTCCCTCCTTCCCACAGGGAGAGACAAGGTCTTGCTAAGTTACCCAGGCTGGGCTCAAACCTGTGATCCTCCTGCTTCAGTCTCCTTAGTACCTGGGATTACAGACATACACCACAGTTCCTGCCTCTTATCTATCCCCTGTAGGACTTTCCTTCTTAGCTCACCAGCTGAGATTTAGAAGTGAAGTGGGATCTCGGTGCTTGATGGTGCCATGAACCTTGCCCCACCATCTGTACTGCAGTTTTCTTCCTGCTTCTACATGTTTCTCAGGGTGATAACTTAGCTTGCTTTGTGCTTTGGGCAGGTTCTTGCAGGATGACCTGTTAGAAGTGTTTAAGAATCAGAGGATCCCATTACATAGCCCTGATTTAGTTTTTGCTCATTCTTTCCATCATTCAGTTATCCACTTGAGGTTGCGTGGCTGCCATGTGTTAGTAGAGGCTGAGAGATGAATGAAAAATCTCTAGTCCCTGTGTTTCAGGAATATTGGGTCTGTTTGGTGTGAAGGTAGCACAGGCAAGAGGGTGCACCTGCATTGTAGACATGTAGGGAGGGCAAACTCCCTCAAGGAGGGACCTCTGGGAGGTTGGAAAGATGGGAAGGGCATTCCTGACAGATGGAAGAGCATGTCCAAAGGCTTGGAGGTGTGGAACAGTTGGAAACTCAGTGGATGGAAAAATGTGAACTGGAGACAGCTGGCAAAGGCCCAGTCAGGATTCCTGTGAACTCAGCCAGCCCAGGTCTTATTCTGAGGTTCAGGGAAATAGCTACAAGGAATTAGATAGGGGAGAGTAGAAGAAAGATGGAGAATCTTATTAAAAAGTGAGCAAAAGGTTTGAACAGAAGATTCCAAAGAAGATGCATGTGGTATACGTGAAAAGGTCTTCAGCACCTTTAGTTGTCAGGGAACTAAATTCAATTAAGTTACAGGGAGAGACTAGCACAAGCCCCTAGGGTGGCCTTACTGCTGGGAATGTAAAATGGCACAGCCGTTTTAGAAAACAGTCTAACAGTTTGAAATAAAGACACATATGACCAAATTCTAGATATGTACTCAAGAGAAAAAAAGCAAAAATTGTCTCCACAAAGATTTTTATTTAAATGGACACATTATTCATAATATCCCAAATCTGGGAACATCTCAAATGTCCTCAACAGGCTAGGGGATGGTACTGTGGTGCATTTATGCAGTAGAAAGCCACCCAGCCAATAAAAAGGATCAAACTTGGGATATACAGCAATGTGGATGAATCTTAAACCCATACTGAACAAGAGAAGTCGGACAGGAAAGGCTGCATGCTGCTTGGCTCCGTTTATATGAGACTCTGGAAGAGGCAGAACCTGTGGTGATAGGAGTCAGCTCTGGGCCTTTTGCAGGAGGAGGGATTCTTGTGAGGTAGTTGTGCTATATCTTGATGGGGTGGTGGTTATGCCTTCATGTGTATGTTTGACAAAACTCATCAAAGTGCACTCAAGATGCTTGTGTTTTACTGTGTGTAAATTATACCTCAACACAGTTGAAAATGAAAAAGGACACAAAACTGGGTGAAAGGTGGCCTGGGGAGAATGTCTATTGAGCAGAACACAATAATTTAGAATCTCCTACAGTAGCTGAGAGAGGATTCTAGAAAGTATGGAGCAGATAAAGCCAAGTTCAGGAGTTAAATGATTTTGAAGGAAACTTGTTGGTAAAATCTTGTACTTACAGATTTTAAATTGTTAAGTTTAAACATATTATCACTTTAAAACCCAAATCATGGGTGATGGAACATTGATAACTTATTTGGACATTGTGAAAGAGCTTGGTTGGAGTGGTTGGAGTCATGAGTTGCTTCTCTGCCCTGCCTGCTGCCTCCAGTACATAGATTCCACCGACCTGGAGCCCAGCACCCTGCAGGAGGAGCCTGTGCGCTACCACGAGGCCTGGCAGAAGCTCTGCAGTGCTCAGTAAGTAGCGTTCTTTCTGGGGGGCCAGGGTTCTGTTTGTGTGAATGAATATAGTCCTATGCTTCCAGCCGTAGGTAATCTACTTTGTTAAGTGTCTTAATTACTAGAGAGACTACCTACTGGATGACTTCAACCTACCCATAGATTTGGATTCGAAGAGATCCGTTCTGATTTTATTGATAGTTTGCTGCATTCATCTCATCATGAGGCTTAGCGATTTTTTCATCCAGAACATTTGAAGAGTAGCCATCGGTAGAATTCCAGAAATTATTTTTAGCAGCCTTTTTTTTTTGTGGTCCTGGGGTTGGAACCTGGTATCTTATATATGCCAGGCAAGTGCTCCATCACTGAGCTACGCCTCTAGCCCTGGCAGCTGTCCTTTATAATAGTCAAAAGTCAGCAAGGATCTTGGGTCCCCTGGAGCAGGTGAATGCTGTGGGGCATGCAGCTGGTGTTGACCTGCTTGGTCAGCATGGCTCACTGCTGGGGAAAAAGGCCCCTTCTGACTCGGGGAACTCTGTGAGTCAAGAGGAAAAGTAAATTGTATTTATCTAATTATATGTTAAAATTCACGAGCCAAGTGCTTGGGCCAAATGCTGTAGCAGCCTTACGGTGATGGACACTGTCCTACTCATAGAAGTATTTTCTCATGTGACTAAGTCTGTGGTTTTGTGTGCAGTTTCTAAGTTCAAAGTGTTGATATGAACAAATTAATTGACACTCTTTAAAAGAATACAGACTTAGTCCCAGTAGCAAAATATATGGAGTAAGTTCCTGGTCCCAGTACCTTGGCAGCAGCTTCTCTGTTGGTAGTTGCAAGCTGGGTTAGTGGAAAAGCGGAGTTGCCTTGTGGTTTGTTCCCCTGTGCAGTGGAGTCCTGGTTCCAGGAGGATTTGGTGTTCGCGGTACTGAAGGAAAAATCCAAGCCATCGCCTGGGCTCGGAAACAGAAAAAGCCTTTTTTGGGTAAGGAACTGTGCTTGCTCTCGCCAATCTGAGGAGCCATTTGGGAGGGAGTTATAAATACAGCAGGGAGATATTGAAACACGACATGCTCAGTCTTTTTGGTTCTCTTTGGGAAAGATTCATACTTTATTTTTAAATATAAAAGTGTATTAGCTACATGTCAATGCATGGAATATCTAAGAAATTCTGTTTGTAGTGCACAGGAGATTGAGTCTTATGTCCTGCTCACTTGGCATACTAGCCAGTTATAATTGGACAGAAATGGTTTTGAATGCTTCCCGGTGCTGTACATTTTAGTAATTTTCAACTTGACCAATTTGTGAGACCTTAATGAGGGAGGATAAGAAAACTTGAATTTTATACTTGAAAACGTGAAACTGACTGGACTATTGCTTATTTTTTAAGTTGGATAACTTTGCAGAAGCTGGGATCTTTAGGTCCACTTCTTCCACCCAGCTTTTAATATCCAGCACAGATAAAGCATACCAGTGGGATGCTTACTTGTAGCAGGAAATTAAGAGTTTGTGGTTATGACCCTGACCATGCAAGACACAGTCAGAGCCCTTGGCAAGGCTGGTGGGGAATGTGGGAGCTGCCTTTTCAATGGAGCTTCATTTAGTTTTCTCTCCCCCTGGAAGGTGTGTGCTTAGGAATGCAGTTGGCAGTGGTTGAGTTTTCAAGAAATGTGCTGGGATGGTCAGGTAAGCGTGCATTTAGAAACCCTCATTCCTGCTTAACCACTTCCTGAGTGCATGAAGGCATTGCCTGTTGGTGGTAGGAGCCTTGAGATGGTGCCTGGCTCCTCAGAACCTCCATGTGCAGAATGAATTTTGGGACTGGGTTGCCCTGCAGCTCTCCACAGGGGAGTGGGGGCGGGGCCAGCTGCAGAAGCCCATCTTCAGCTCTCTGTCCAGCATGTTCTATTCTTTAAATTCTCTCTTTGACCACCATGGCCACCATCTCCCTGGTACCCACCAAGAAATCACTGGACCAAGTTGTTATAAACTTGGGCTCTGGAGCTGTCACACCTGAGCCTAAGTTCTGACTTTGTCACTTATTATGGTTGATTTTAGATGATTTAGCCTCTCTAGGTCTTTGTTTCTTTTGTAAATGGAGTCAAAATGGTACTGACTTCACATAGTTGTAAAAATTTGGTGAAGAAATGCATGTAGGTAGTCCCTAGCCGTGCCTGGCAAATAAGAAATGCTCATGTAATATCAGATCTGCTCATTAACTGTGTCGCTGTGACAGACCATCCCAAACTTGGTGGCTGGTAACAATCATGACTTGACAATTTCTCATTGTTCTGCTGAGTGGTTGTCTGCTCGGAGTTGTGTATCTGGGGTCACTCACTCCTGTCTGGCATTCAGCCTCGAGCTTGGCCCAGCAGGACACTGAGATGGTGTGTCCAAATTGTGGCTCATCATTTATTAATTTAGCCCAAGCTTCTTCACACACTGTAGTCTGACTGCACATTGTAGCCAGGCCCACTGCACAGGCATTTGTCAAACTTGCCACTGTCCCACTGGCTGAGGCAAGTCACAGGCCAAACCCTGACTTTGTGGGAGTAGATGGTGGGGGTGGTGTCACAGGGCATGGGTACTGGATGGGTACTGGATGGTCTGGGGGCCATGATGGAATAGTCTGCCACAGTCATTTATTCTCTGTAGCCTAACTGACAAATACTAGCTTTTCAGAAGACATGTAAGTTCTTGGAAAAATAAAGCATCCTGAAGGGATGTAAAAGCGGTCTGGGTTATGCAGTATAGGTGATTCCTCAGTGGCCAACTTGGCCAAGCTGGGTTTCAGTTCATCTCTCTTCTGAGAGGCTGTTTGACCATAGCCACAGGAGGGTAGCTGAATATAGTAGGCAGCATGCCCCTGGTGCTGGCATTTGAAAGCTGACAGGGCTCTCTTTTCACCCTTAACCCCAGAATGGCTTTTGCGATTTCCTGGACTCTTGCGCAGCCTGACCTCTTGCCTCCCACTTGGGTTCCAGATAGGTGGGTGACTGGCCATGAGCTTGCTCTTTAGAGGAGACCAGGCCCTGCTTCAGGCCCAGGAGGGTAGCAGTAGTTAGTGCTCACACCAGGACCAACATGTCCTTTTAGTCTGTAGTGGTTAGATGGTAAGTTTATTCACTGATAGGTTGTTATTTCCATCGAAATCAGTTTCTGACTTGGCAATTGTACCAGGCAGTTGAATAGGGCACATTAGATGCTAAAGATGAAAGAAAAGGAGAAGATGGTTCTTGCTTATTTTGGAGAGAGTCTACAACAAAATGTTTTAAAAAATAAAAAAAAATTGACAATGAAAAACTGTCACAGATTTTTAGGCTGTGCCGTTGTTTTTGTTCTCCCCATTGTGTCCAACTTGACTTTCCAGAAAGTTAAAGACTTGATAGAAAAAATTCACCTATTTGTGTGTTGAGTATCGTTATATCTTAAAATGCTGTCCCTAGTTTTTATTTCACCATTGATTTTTAAACCGAGAGAGGAGATTGTGATTTAGCACTCAGCAGTGATCAGTTTTGTTTTTAGCTATCTTCATAACCCAAGTATTTTGACTTTTCAGATGCCAATTCTACAGAGTTTGACCCCAAGACCAGTCATCCTGTGGTGAGTTTGTGTTTGAACCTTCCCAGGGTCAGAAGGGGCTGGAAGGGCACTCAGGACGCAGCGGATGGTTAGAGACAGGCAGTGAGCCTTGCAGCTCCCTCCTCCAGAATCCTGGGGTCTTGTGCTCCCAGACCTAATGGTTAGGAAGAACTATGGAAATCACTCTGGAATTCTCACTGATCTTTTCAGTTCACTACAGAAAGCCTTTTAAGGTGCCAGCCCTGACAGCTAGAGGGGATTCTGATTAAAATAGCTTTCCACCCCCACTCCCTGGGCTCCCCGGAGTAGTATTCATATGAAGTACTCCACATGTACCACGTGCCCACTGCTGTCCTCACTGTGCGCACCAGCCCGTGTTCTCCAGCAGCAGTCCTGGGGTGGGATTGTAATTAAAGAACTGTTGGGATGTGGTACTGATTTGTTTAATGGTAACCAAAGCTTTTACAGGCCAGCATACCTGGTATCATCTCTCACTTTGGTCACATGGCCTGTCAGCCTACCATATTATTAAGGCTTACTGGGGAGGGACGGTGCCTTTATTCATCTTCGAATCCCCAACCCAGGAATGGCCGGCATGTTGAAAGCCATTTTTTTAACTTCAACATTCAACACATTCTGAGTACCTGCTCTGTGCCAGGGGCTCTTCTTGTTACTAAAGACACTGATGAACTCAGTGGACAGGGTTCTTAATCTTATGGCAGGCAAACATCACCTGACATTGGACTTTGGGCTGGGGGAGTGGGACACAGAGGCGGCCCTGGAGGTCAGAAGGTGCACTGGAGCACCATGCTGAGAGGTGAGCTGGCCTGTCCTCTGGGATGCCATTGCCCACCCCTGCTTGGTGCAGGCCCAAGGACTGGGCAGCTCCTCAGGACTGCGGAGGGAGCAGATGTCCTGACACAGCTAGGCTTATGTCCATGCTGTGCCGTTTGTTCTTGGAATGTGCGACGGCCTGGTTCCATGTCATCCCAAGTACTTAGGGGTAGGTACAGTGTCATGAGGAAAGGCCAAAGGGTTGAACCCCTGTCCCGGAGGTTTAAAATGATTACTAGGAGACAGTTTCCTGAGATAGCATCTCTTACCAGGGAAGGCTAGAGAGGTAGGGCCTGCTCACAGGTGGGCTGCATTCAGTGGAGGAGTTCCAGCCACTAACGAAGCAGAGTTTGGTAGTCTGTGTTTGTTTTTTGAACGTCTCCAGGTCATAGACATGCCAGAACACAACCCTGGGCAGATGGGAGGAACCATGAGGCTGGGCAAGAGGAGAACCCTGTTCCAGACCAAGAACTCAGTCATGAGTAAGAGCTGCCTTGTACTGGCCTGGCCTTTGGCTTGGCCTGTTCAGGATGTGTATTGTAGGGGGGTGCTGGGGCTCTCAAGAGTCAGCCTGGCTTTTTTCTTTTTGTTCTTGCTTTTGAATTTTTTTCCCTCCTCTTACTCATCTTCTCCTAGGATGTACTATGGTAGGCAGGGCAGCAGTGTGGGTCTTAGATCACTGGCAATGCGGTCAGGACTCTGTGGGATGTGGACAGGGCAGTTAGGTCACATCACTGCAGTCTGTTTCTTTCCTATACTGTTAAGTATGAAATTTGATGATTATTATCTCACAAAAATGAATTTCATATGGGTCAACTCAAATAGATTTTACTCAAAGTATTAATATTTGCTAGAGATGAAGGGAAATTGGGCAAGAAAAGTACTTAAGACATTTCTCTTAGTTCACCTCTTCCACCCACTCCGCCTCCCTACCCCCAAACATTCTGCCATTGATTCTGTGGCAGAGGTGCTCTTGTGTTTCTGTGGGAGCTCTTTGGCAGCCCTATTAGTCTTCCAGTTCTCGTGTTCTGTGGACTTGGGGTCTCCCTGGAGTGGGTTAATTAAGCAGCCCATTTGCACACACGGTGCTTCTTTGCCTACAGCCACCAGGTGCTGGCACCTTCAGACATTGACTTGAACTCTTGTCCCCAGAGTTCATCTGAGAAGCTCTAAATTGTCTCTCTTCCCACGCTGTCCTCAGGGCTCAGGGTGCTTGGGTCCTGGTCTGTCTCCTGGATAGCTTCTAGCAGCAGGGCACTCTGTCTTTAGCTTGAGGGAGGTGGCGAGCCTGGTTCCATTGTGGTTCTTAGTGTGTCAGAAGAAGCCAGAAGCCAAGAATTAGTCTAAATTGTACTAAGAGCAGGAAGCATGGTCCAGAATTCCAGCAGCCTGTCTATGTGGACGATAACAGTTCCACTGGGAAGTAGGATGTGGGTGTGAACAGGGTATTTGGCAAGTCAAAAGTCATAAATCCAGCCTTTCTTTTCCCCAGGAAAACTCTATGGAGACCCAGACTACTTGGAAGAGCGGCACCGCCATCGATTTGAGGTGAGGATTCCGATTCATGTTTGCTCTTTTCTGTTACTTGGGAGACACAGTAACAGAGATCAGCACAATTATTTTTCATGGATCAACAGGTGAATCCAGTCTTGAAAAAGTGCTTGGAAGAGCAGGGCTTGAAGTTTGTCGGCCAAGATGTTGAAGGGGAGCGGATGGAGATCGTGGAGTTGGAAGGTAATTGCTGAAACAGTTGAATTTAATGAAAAATGAAGTCAGATTTCTTGGCACATGGGAAAGTGTAAAGCCATGAGTCGTTGCTCTGGACAAGTCAGAATTAGCATTGTCTTGTGAGGGGAAGGGTCTTGGTGACACAGGGGCCAGAGCCCCAGGAAGTTTATCCTTGTGTGTGGCCTTCCGCAGGCAGCCAGGTAACCTTAGGCCTCTGTTCTTCTTCCTCTAGAAAGAGGGTTGACTGCCCCTTTCAGTTCTCACATGAGCTGCGTGGCTCAACCTGTGGAAGTCACAGGAGCCAGGGGACCCAGGGAGGGTCTATGGAGAGGAGTACCCTTACCTGGGAGGAGACAGCAGTGCTGGGAGAAGGGGTTCAGGTCACTCAGGCTTTGGGGTTATCTCAGGCTTTGGGGTTATCTCTTCCTAGTTTCAGATGGTAATATTACTTTCAAAAAATTTAGGGTTTTTTTCTGGGGGATTGAACCCAGAGCCTTGCACTCATTTGGCAGTTACTCTACCATGAGGCCCCAGACTGTTGGTGTCGATTTAATAAGACTTTTTCTCATCTTTCACATTTTCTGCCCAAATACCTAATGGATCCTTTGGATTTCTATTTCAGATCATCCTTTCTTTGTTGGAGTTCAGTACCACCCAGAGTTCCTGTCCAGGCCTATCAAGCCCTCCCCACCATACTTTGGCCTCCTCCTGGCCTCTGTGGGGCGGCTCCCACATTACCTCCAGAAAGGCTGCAGACTCTCGCCCAGGTGAGGACACTGCTTCAGCAATCAGCTCCTTGTCTTCACCAGTCCTTTGGGGGTCACTGGCTCTCACAATGAGGTGTCACACAATCAGTCCCAAGAAAAAGCCATAGGCATCATGGCTGGGTCCTTAGATGAGGTACCACGTGTTCCTCACATTTCCACAGAGGCTCCTGCTCTGTCCTGGGGTTTTTTCAGGCTGCTTCCTTTGGTGTATTGATCAGGCCCTGCTCTCTGTAGCATCTGGTTCTGGTGATACTGCTGAGGAGCATGTTTGGCAGAGGTCTGTCTCCTTCATGTTAAGAGGACAGGGTTTTTCCGCAGGGAGTATGCCACACCCCAGGGGGATTTGTACCCTACTGCCACTTTATCTTAGGCTGGTTACTCTGAGTGCGTGGTTATCATTAACTGAATGGTAAGAGGAAGGAAATCCCTCAACAGCCTCAGGCTGAGTGTACTGTGTAGTGAAGTCTGATTTGTGCTCTGTGGACACATGTCCCTGCAGTAATAGTGGCTACAGAAACAAAAGTATCGTGAGGGTTTGGGCAGGAGAAGAGGAATAAACTTTCTGTATTCTATAGGGACACCTACAGTGACAGAAGTGGGAGCAGCTCCCCTGACTCTGAAATAACTGAACTGAAATTTCCATCAATAAACCATGACTGATCTGGCAATGTAAGTGATATTTTTAATGTTAAGTTGGTCTTGTTGTTTTGTTTTTTTAAACAGTGATAACACACTAGGATTGTAAGAATATCATGAAAGTTTGGTGCTAAGAACTTTTATCTGCTAGAGAATGGAAGTGTGACCATCAGTAAGTGGGCCACCCTTTTCCAAGTTACCTGCCCTGCTCTGGGGGCTGCTGGGGTGACACCAGTCACTGGGCAGGTGTCACATGGTTGATTGCTTCACAGAGGTGCCAGTCTGACCAACTAAGGGACTGGGTTCTTAGGCCTTGTTTCATGAAGTTGTATAAACTCAGAGATGGTGAAGGAGGTGACAGGCATGACAGCACGGCCTGTCATTTTGCAGCTTCTCAAGCTCTCACCAAGAAGTGTTTCAGAACTGATACTGCTTGTAAATAGTTTAGTTTGATTGCTGCTTATTCCGGAAATTCTTCAAAATTCAAACAGCAAGGAGGCTTTGAATGTCTGTTTAGTGACAGGGTTTGTAAGTTTATAAAGAACAATAATTATGGACATTGCCATGAATTTTAAAAGTCCTTAAAGATTACAGAGTAAACTGTATTTGGCAGAAATAGATTCTGCTGGTGAGGGTATCAGAAAGGGATAGGGTGGGGGTCTGGAAGGGGGAGAGTATGGTCCACTTTGTTGGTGGTCCCGCTGCAGGTAAGAGAGTTCCTGCCCTGAGGCAGGGCAGGTGGCCCTCCTGGATCCTGTGTGCCTGTACTCATGCCCCTGGGGCCTCTGCTGGCCTAGTGCTGGACTGATTCAGTGGTCTCCATTGATTCCCCTTCTGCCTTACTGATTGGCCACCTAACCTGTGGGCGTAGACAGATGGGCAGGCATGAGAAGTCAGTCAGCATCAGGATGGCCTGGGTTGCTTAATCTGTGCCAGGTGAGTATATAACAGAGGCACCCCCTAATCCCTGACCCCTGACCAGGAAGACACAAGGGCCAGGGGCAGGGGAAGGCAGGTGGACATTTGGTCAGCCACATGGAGTTTCTGTGGAGACGTGCCTGTCAGCAGACCAGTAAGAGGAGGACTCTGTGGACAAAGAGTGCTTGTGTCAGGGCCAAGGCAGAGGTCTTAAAAATGTGTGATTCTGTAGGAATTATAAATTTAGCTTCTGATATTCATATTAAGTTCCTATTGCTATTCTACCATGAAAAACAGGATTGTTCCCCATGGCAGCTGACTGTACATTCTTAAGTTTTCTACTTGGCCATCATATGATTGCTAACATTTTTTTTTTTTTTTTTTTTAAACAGGGATGATTCTTCAAGAGAACCTTTGACTTTGACAAGAGTTTACAGCTATGATTTCACACTCGGCTTTTGACACTTCCTTTAAATTATGTTTTTATTAAGATTATTTTATTACGGGGAGAAAGGTATTTGGAAAACTGTCATTGGCATGTCGCATCATGTACACTGTTTCCGGGTCCGCCTGCTGTTTGGCCTTTCCCGTGTAGGTCAGGAGGTTGTGAGATGAGAAGCCCACATTGAGACGGGTGCTGACAGCAGGGGCTGATGGAGGCCTGTCCACCACCTTGTTTCTCCAACTACCTCGTGTCATTGTGGATTCGAGCGTCTTGCCTGTTGCTTCCTTTGGGTGCCCAGGCCGTTGCTCAGCGCAGGTGGCTGGAGCAGACACGGGAGGATCACTGTGGGGAGGATCACTGAAGCCGGTGCTTCCCCTGTGGGGTGCTGGTGACCTCCTGCACCGCCTGTCACCAAAAGCAGTGAAGCCAGAGCTGAGGCCTCAGTGTTGCATTGAGTTGTGGAAGCTCTTGGTGCCAATTGTGGCTGGTCCTTGTCCTCCAAAGGGACAGTCAGTTTGGTGTCACATGATGCAGCAAGAAGTTGGTGTCTCTGAAGTATGATTTTAAAATTGCACCTCTGGCTGCATCTCCTGATCCTGGGGTTGGGAAACACTCCTTGCATCAAGGGGTCACTTTAAAAAAAAATAATAAAAAGAATCTTTGTGGGGAAACTGCCTCTAAAACCCTCTCATATATAGACAGCTTTGACCCGAGGGTACTTTCTTCTTCCAGAATGGTGTTAACTGCAGTTAAAATGCAATATGAAAACTATTTTCTTAATGTGATGGAATAGGCATAGCCACTGCCTACTGTATTCTGGCTGGACTCCATGTATACTCTAACTTAAGAAATAAAAAATGCAGAACAAGAGATGCCTTTTCATTCTCTTTATGTCTGTCACTGGCCAGGTGGGGAAAGCTGCAGCGTCTGGCTGGGGTGCCGCTGGTGCCTGCTGCTCCTCTGGCCTGCAGCCTCAGTGAGCAATCCCAGTGTTGTAAGCTAGAGACGAGCCTTTCTTTTGAATAGGAACCTGAGTTTTCAAACAGGGCTTCACATCCTGGTTCTCACATGTCAGGACAGATTGAAAGTGACATGAGTGCCAAGTGTACAGCTTGTCAGGGATAAGGCGGAGGGAAGAAGTACAGGCCCCTGCACAAGGAGCCTTTTTGCTAGTTGCAAACTGGGCCCCTCCCCAGAGATGAGAGTGGCCGACCAAGGACCTTCTGAACCAGCTGGACTGCTTTCTCCCTGCTCTGCTTCTACCCCCAGCCTCTGGAATACAGGTCCAGCTCATGGTCACTGTCCTGGGTGAGGGGTTGGTGACAGAGGCACCCACTCACCCTCTGGCTGCTGAGCACACCTTGTAGAGATGAGCTGTCTTCTCTGCTGAGGCAGGTATTCCGGTCTCAGGTCACCTGTTCACCAGGCTAACTAACAGCCTTCACTTGCTGAAATTTGAGATACTGGGTTTGGGGAGTTGAGGTGGCCCAGCTTCTACTTCAGAGAGACTCAAGAGAAATAGACTCTTGTCCTTCCATTCATGGTCCAAGGGGGAGCCTGCCTTCCTGCTCTCTGACCAAGAACAAGTCACCTTTGTCTGCCTCCCTTGCTCACAGACTGACCTAAAACACTTCCACAGAGCTCTTCATACTTGTCTAGGGCTTTTATTATGGCTGGTTGAGTGGAATTCTGTCCTTATGCTACACAGCAGCCTGTCATTCCCCACACTGAGGGAGTGACAGGTCCCTTGAGGTCACCAGTGTCCTGCGACTGAGGACTTGGGTGGGTATAGGGAGGTTTGGAAGAGCTCCCTGTAGTCATGTTCTTGCCCCTGGTGAAGATTCCCTTAAGGTGACTAGTTGCCTAGGACTGGCCACCTGCAGAACCTTTCTGAGAAAAGGAACTCCACATAGCTCTCCAGGGACTGCAGAGCTCAGCCAGATGGTGTCGGCCTGCCATGCCAGTGTCGATTGACCAGGGCCCAGAGGTTTCTCTATGGTTGGAAGAGACTTGGTGGCATCTCTCCTGGGTTCTGGGCAGTCTGAAGCAGCTGAGCTAACTGAGATCACCTTGCCTTTGTAGAAACTGGCTACTTCCCACTAAGGGCATTTCTGAGGATTGTGGTGCCTGGCTCATAGAAGTTGGCCAGAAACTCTGCTGTGGCTTCTTGAGTAAGGTTCCCACCCTCATGCCTGGTGCTGGGGATAGAACCCAGGGCTTTGTGAATGCTGGGCAAGCACGCCACCACTGAGGGACAACCCAGCTCAAGTAATCCATTCTTTGTGTAGCTCTTGAGCAGCTTCAGCCACCCTGGGACAGCCCACTGGGTGAGTTACAGACAGGGACCACCATGGTAGGTCACGTTGCCTCTCTGCCCTTGTGCTCTTTCCAACAGCCTCAGACCCTGATAAACCACAGAAACAGTGTTTACACAAGAGGAAGTTGTTACCACTAAACTCTGGCTTCACCTATTTTAAGTCAACTTAAAAATCACTGATTTTGGAGGTCACAAAGTCTAGTTTTGCTGTAGATAGATAACACCTCTGATGTGTGGGTTATGACGATAATGCTTGCCTAGGCTACCTTTCAGGAACTTGAAAAACACTTGACTATTTGGGCTGCAGATGTCTGGTGGGTGGCTGGGATGAGTGTCTCATATGCTTGTCTCCTTTGTTTCCTTAACTTTTGGATAGACTCTACTCGGCTCTGCCTGTAGATGTGTCAGTTGCCTTTGGAGCAGGCATATTTTCTTCTTCCTACCCTTGTGCTTTTTCTGCAGCTAGAGCAGCCCAGAAACCCATAGTCCTTTAGCCCTGTCATAGGCCTAGATGGAGCCCCAAGGCCAGGGTGTTTGCACAGGGGGATGGGCACCAGCTACAAGAGTGGTTCCCAGGCAAGTTGACTGTGACTGGTGGTATCCTCAACATCTTTTGGAACCATGCTCCTGGTCAATGGAAAATTATCAGACTAGCCCATCCCAGCAAATCAATAAAAACTTGCATTTCCCTTTATTTAGGGAGCAACATGGGCCATTGATGAGTGCTGTTTCCCTTTAGCTGAAGCCCCAGTTAAAGCTTTGCCTATACATTTGGGCTCATTTCACTTGATTTGCTTCTGTCATCACTGAGTCAAAAGTTCTCATCTCTGGTATTACGAGTTTGGTAACCTGTCATGATACATACATCCATGATACACTTGGTCTCTAACCAGTGTGAGTGGTGGCCAAGGCCAGGCTTGTATCCTGTCTGATAAGTGGGAAACCAAGTCTCAGAGCAGTTGTGAATGGTCCAGGCTGTGAGGGCTGGCGAGTGGGGGTGGGGCTGTTGGAGTGAAGGTGGAAGGAGTTGGTGGGCATGGCTGGCATGGCTGGTTCAGGGGGCAGGAGGAACGTGGAGGGCTGAGTAGGTGCTGCTCTGGCCTTAGTCTTGGCTTGGCAGTGGGAATGGTAGAGGAACAACAAGAGCAAGAACCCTCTCCAGAGCCAGGGTTGGGGGTGCTTAGAATGGGAGTAGCCCTTTCCTGTGCAGGTGCTGCTCTGGGCTAGGGCCAGCACCCTGGGGACTTCCTGATGATGACAACGCCTGCCCTGCCCACTGCTACTCTTACAGGCAAAGAAACTGAAGCAAAGAGGTGAGTGCTTTGCCTCAAGGCACCTGGCCTTTAACATGGAGCTGAGCTTGAGGCTAACTGGGCTCCTGTCGCCACCCACAGCCCTGTGTGGTAGGAGCCCAGGGTGGACTGTGTCTCCTGGACAGAGGGGGATAGAGCAGGGAACACATGACCCAGCAGTGTCTGGCTGGCTGACAAAGTGTGCTAGAAATAACCATTTGCACCCCAGGGTTATATGACTTATTAAGGATCTTTAACAATCTCAAGTTCCAGCAAGTTAGGGGAGAGGGCTGCAGGATGGCCTGTTTGCCTTGTAAGTGTTTCCAAACATGCCTTACTGGCTATGGGGGACCTTCCTAAGATGACAAGTTCCTTTCTGGCACTGTCTAGCCGATTGGAGTCATAGACCTCAGCTTGGGCTAAAAGAGCATTGAGGGAGAGGGACATTTCCTTACAGCTCAGCCATAGGATGAGTCTGACCAAGTTCTTTCTGAAAGTCCATGCTGGGGTTTTGCTGCCAAGAACATTCTTGGCTACACACAGAGGCTGCTCTGGTGAAGCCACGTGGGTCTATGCTGAAGGAGCAGGAAGCTAGAGCTCCCTCCCACCTGCCTGGCCCAGGTGCGTTTTGTTGCTAGGACTTAGCCCAGATCAGAAGTCTCTGCCTCACCCTGTGCAGCTTGGCACTGTGCAGCCGCCCGTGGGGCCCTTACAGGACACAGCAGGTGCAGGACACAGGCCGCTGTTGCCTCAGCTGCTGCTGGAGCTGCTCCTTTTCCACCGTCAGCACCTTCACCTTCTCCTCCAGCTTGCTCAGTTCTGTTGTCCACTTCTGAGGGGCAGTATAGCACAAATGGCCAAGCTGATGTCAGCCCCAGCTGTCCACCTTCACCCTGGAGCGAACTATAGCCTGGGGGGGGAAGCCACGACCCAGGCAGCCCTGGGCTCTTGAGAGGCTACAGAGCACGGATGTGGGGAGGGAGTCTTCCTCTGCAGCCTCCCAGATGCTAGGATAGGCACAGCTGCCCCCTAGCCACATCCTTCCCTCAAACTGACAGCCCCCTTTGCCCTCTGCCTTTCCACCACCTGGCAGTTCCCTCTTGCAAAAAGACCTCCTCTTGGGACTATGTCCAGCACACCCCTCCCCCCGTCTGGAGCTCCCCTGAATGTATTACACAGTCCTTGGGGTTTTCTTGTAACTCTCCAATATTCTCATCTCTCCGGCCTCCTGTTGTTCTCAACAACAGAATACCTCAACCACTCAAGTTGGGTGGGTGGGGGTGTTAGGCACCATGGAAAGAGGGACATAGATTTTGAGGCCTCTGCTTGGGCCTCTCCTCTAGCCACTGGACAGTGTACTATAGGGGATGGCCCTCCTTTGTGCTCATGGGTTGACACAGGACACAAGGACCCGAGGACACAAGATGGTCTGCACGGGACTGCTCAGAGAGGCTGGAGGAGCTGGGTTGGGTGGGCCCTGCCCACTGCAGCCTGGGCCTCCTCACCTGCCTGTACCACTCCTGGATGGCGCTGACGGACAGTGGCCCCTGGATGCTCCCGTCCCGCCGCAGGAACACCTCCCCCTGGTCTGTCTCATACAGCTGGGGCTCCCCTTGGGTCTTGGGGGTGTGCACAGTCAGACGGAGCACCTTGGTGGGGGAATGGCAGCTTGGGTGGAGGCCACAGCTGACGCTGGCAGCCCCAGTCCTGCCCAGGACTCCACCCTGGCCCTGGCTCCTTAAGGGAGCAGTGGCTCCTAGAGGGATTCCTTTCCCCGCCCCCCTGCTCCACTCCCCACCCCCGCGAGTAGCACAGGCCATTGTCCTGCTGGGCCATGACAGATGACAAGCCTGTCTGTCCCACAGGCTTACCTTGAGAGGCACATTGGTGGTGGAGGCACTGATGACAGGGATGAAGGTGAGGGTGTAGGCGCTGGGAAAGACCTGGGGCTTGAAGCTCTGCAGGATGGAGTCCACCAGCAGGCGCGCTCGGTCCTCATCGCGGTGGGTGCAGCGGATGCCCTGCACCAGGCCGCTGTCCTCCACACCCACTAGCAGGCTGCCTCCTTCACTGTTGAGGAAGGCGCATACATAGCGCCGCACGTGGTGCTTGAAGGCGAGGTTCAAGTACTCGCCACCGCCCCGCTTGAACTCCATGTTTCGTGTCTCGTTGCCCAGGAAAGTGCCCTGGAAGAGGTGCTCCTGGCCCAGGATCTCCTGGTGCACAATGGCGCTGTCAGAGCGCACTCCGCTGGGCCGGTTCTGGGAAATCTGCCACTGATGGGCGCAGTGCCACCTAGATGAGGAGTCTGCAGGTCCTGTTGGCATGGGGAGACTGGAGCCATGGCTGAGACCCGGGCTGGGGCCAGGGCTGGGGCCAGGGCTGGGGCCTCGGCTTGGGCCACTGTCCTCCTCCTGCTGGGGTAGGGGTCGAGAGTGGGGCATATGGATCCTTGGGAAGTCAGGAGCCCCTGCCTTGAGACCAACTGCCAGACCTCCAACAGCGCCCCTGCCTGAGGTCCAGCCCCCGTGGACATCCTGATGCCTCCTTTAGTCTGAGGGCCTAATTCGCTCACCCTCCTGCCATCAGCGTGGGACCACCCTGCTGGTTCAAGGGTCTAAACCAGCCACTGCCCCTTCCCCTCCTGGCCTCTTTCTAAGTTTGGTGTCTGGCTTGTGGTATGCCTGGGTGGGTAAGAAGGGAGCTTTCTTCCTAGGACTGGGAGCGGGCACATCTGTGTGCCAGTCTTTTCCCACTTGGGTTGCAGATAGTTCTGTGAGACCCAGGGCCTGAGGATTGAGTTCCTAAGTACCCTGAGGTCCCCATCCACGTCAAGTTGCACGTTTCTGAACTGAGAGACTGCACTGGCTTCATGATCTCCCTGAAGCCTGACTGCTACTTCCTGGACCTCTGACAAGTCCTCCTGAATCCCAGCTCTCCTCTGCCCTTCCCAAGCCCACTTCCATGGCTTCTGATCTGTTGAGAGAGTGGTCACGTCCTTGGGGCTCTTTCCCTAGTCCGGGCCTCATCAGGAAGCCCCTCACTGACTCTCCTTTTCCCATGCATCCTCCTCTAGCCCTAGGGCAAGTCAGGGGGTCACCCCCCCCCCTGGAAACCTGTTCCTGGCTCCTGCTGCTTTCGCCTCTCCAGGGTTGGGGGCTAAGCGTGGGCTGGCACCCGCGATGAGAGGCACTGCCCTACTAGCCCTGTGGCTCCACAGAGAAGACTCACTTATCAGTCCAGGGACACCAAGCAGCTTTCCCTACAAACTCAAACCCTTGCCCTGTCCCTTTGCAGGTGCTGGTCCTTCTGCCTGGAATGTCCTGAGTGCCTCTCCAGGTCTCCAGTCTCAGCTTGTTCCCTGAGAATCTGTCCTAGAGAGCAGTGAGCACTGCCCCATGTCTTCAGACAGTCAACTCCGATTTGTGACTGGTGGAATCTGGCGCTGCTCATGAGTGGGGGCTCCTTGAGGGCAGGGCCAGGACGGAGTGGTGTTGGTGTTTGTCTACTGGGCAGGTGAGGTAGGCCAAGGAGAAAAATCAGGACCTGTGTATCTGAGGTCCTCTCAGGCTGAGGTTGGAATGCAAAAGGGCCCAAGAAAAGCCCCACACTCTGGCTTTTCTTCAGACAAGCTCAGGCTGGCCATCTGTTCTAAGGGATAGTGGCCCTCTGGGTGAAAGTGGGCAGTATGAGCTTCAGGCTTTAGGCCAGTGTCACTTGAGCAGCCGCAAGTCTGCAGATCTGTCCTCATTTTTTAAAGACATCCCCCAACCCTGCAGGCCATTCTCACCCAGGCCTCCCTTCTGGGTGTCTTTGGGACTGGCTTGGGGAGGTCCCACTTACCTCTCTATAGATTAGTGGCTCCCGGGCCTCACTCAATACCAGCTCCTTCCCCCGGGCTGTCAGCTCTTTGAGGATCAGCTTCTCCTCCATGGCCATCTGCAGGCGCCAGGGTAGGGAGGCCAGGACATCCTTGTTGGTGGCCACCCGCACGAACGCATAGGCATTCCGTGGCCGCCTCACCACCTCGATGTGCTCCCGTGGGATCCGCAACTCAAGTCGCTCCAGGGTATCCCGCAGCAGGCAGGCGAGCACGGGCACTGAGAACTGGGGATTCAGGTGGCCCACATAGAGCGTGTACATGTGGGGAACTGCCCTAGGGCTCGCGTCTTCGGGCAGGGACTCTTCTTGGGGAAGCTTTGGCAGGGGCTGTTTGCTCTGGGACTCCATGAAGGTCTCCCACATCTGTGTTCGTGCTGATCTCTTACTTGGGGTCATGGGGTGTCTTCCTGGAAGGGATTCAGGGTTCCTCCCTGTCGACTGCTCCTCCAAGGGCCCTGGGCTCTCAGATGGCCCAGGACCTCACAGGGAACTCAGGTGTGCCAAGGCTCCTGGGGGCCTCTCAGACTGGCAGAAACTGGTCAGGGCCACAGAGACAGAGAAGGAGGACAGAGGGCCACCAAGAAGTGGTCTGCCACACACCTGGGCAAGAGAGAGTGGGAAAGGACTGAGCCAGACCTCAGAGCCTGCAGGCTGACTGAGGGTATTTGCCCAAGGAAGAGCAGGAAGTCCCAGAATTCAGGTCTCTAAAAGCCTCACCACATCCTCTTGATGACCCCAGGGGTCCTGTCTTCCATCCCCAGTCCACAGGCTAGGGGCCTCGTAAGTACCCTTGGGGTTTTCTGCCGACCAGAAGATTTTTACGGCCTCCAGGCTCCAAAGAAACCTTTTAAAGAGGATGTTTTGGAGAAGACTTAGCCCAGGACTCAGGGCTGGCCAGCAGCTCCATGGCTGCTTTTTCCTACCTGGTCCAAACCCAGTAGGGACTCTGAAATTAGTTAAGTATGAGGTCAGAGGGTTCTTATGCTTTTTGGCACACTTACAAAATCTATGTTCCCTCCCCAGAAAAATGGCCTTTGCATATATATATATATATAATCTGAGGAGGCTGAGAATGGGGTTTAGAGCTGGGCTCCTGTGCCTTGCCCCCAGGCCCAGGAGCTGTGCCTGTGCACATACCAGTCCCTCCACTCACCCCCACACAGCCAGCCTCTGGCTGGTGTGGTAGGTGCCACCAGCCTGCATCTTTTCAGGTTGGATCCTGGAGGCAGGTGGGGCCTGGGAGCCACTGCGGAAGGGGCAGGGGCATTCAAGGCAAACAGGAATAGGAGGAAAGAGGCCTAAATCCCTCATATCCTTCTGGCTCCTGGAGGAACATGAGAGGTGCCAGTTCTGAGCTCCCACAACCTCCTGACCCCTACTAGCACCTCCCAGGGCACTTAGAGCTTAGCATGGAGGCAGGGAGAACCAGGGTCCTGGGAAATGGGCGGGGCCTGCACAACTGCCTCTGTGATCTCATGAGGGTCAACAATGCCTTCTTGGCCAGCTGTGGACAAGGCCTCTCCCACACCTGCAGACATGACTGCCCACCAACCACATAAGCTTGATCATGGGGCTCCTTCTGGGCAGCTTTCAGAAAGCAGGGGCTGAAGACATAGTTCCTCCCTTTGCAATGCCTTTCTAGGCCCGAATGCCCACGCAGGCCACCCAGTTGTCACCACTTTCGGTCCTGGTGCTTAAAAACCTCTACTTCCTCTTTTGCTCTCAGGATTCCCTCCTGTGGACTGTTCCTCCCAGGGCCCTGGGCTTTCAGATGGCCCAGGACCTCACAGGAGACTCAGGTGTGCCAAGCCTCCTGGGGGCCTCACAGATGGGCAGAAACTAACTGGTCAGGGCCACAGAGACAGAGAAGGAGGGCAGAGGGTCCCAGCTGCTCCTAGGATGGACCAAAGTACACAGGGTCGCTTCCAGAACCACCCCTGACAACAGGCCCTTCTCTATGCCAGGGACAAAAGTTGCTATCTAGAAGAGTCCTGAAAAATAGATCAAGCGTTGTTGTCTCTTTTGAAGTACAGAGTTGTTACCTGTTGTTTGACTGGGACGAAGACATGGGTCATGCCCAGCCTCTCCAAATGCAGGGACCTGCTCCTGGCAAGTGGGGACTTTGGTAAGTGTATTTCAACATATTCTCTCTCATGCTGCTTCTGGAAGCTTCTGGTTATGGGGAGTGAGCGTGGAGGACAGAGGTGATGCTTCGACTGACTGAAGGACTGCTTGACAGTGTAGAGAAGGCACTTTCCTTGCAGGCAGCCATTCTGAAGATGTTAAGTTTTGTTTCCCTTAGGAATGGAGGCAGAAGCTCAAGTGGGGAACTGGAGGAGAGACGATGGTGTCGGGGAAGGGAAGAAGTCCCAGCCCTGCATGGTGACAGTGTGGGGCTCTGAGAAGACTGGGCAGCTGCACTGTCCTTGCCCAGGCCTAGAGCCAGGTCTGCCTCAGCTGTCTCCATAGCCCTGAGAGTAATGAAGGGATAGCCTGAGGTTTCCTGGGATCCCTGAGCCCTTCTTCCAGCCTTTCTCAACTGTGTCATCCATGAGGTGCTCTCACAGCACTGGACAGCTCGGCTGCAGCTGTTTCAGGATGGTTAACGCCAGTTGTGTTGGGTTGTGTGAAAAGAGACAGCTGGCCACAGAAGAGTCCTGGGGTGAAACACATGAACCAACCAGGAGTGTTCTCCTTCCTTATCTCTCTGCCTTGCCACAGGCAGCTGTTTGGCATGAGATTTCCCATGCCAAGCTGCATGTCAAAGCTTTCCTGCCCTCACTGGCAATCTCTCTAAGCCACGTTGTCACCCATTTTTCCATAGCCTTTAACAGACGTATATGAGCTGAACATTCATTTCACTTCCTTTGGGGGTAGGGATAAAAACTGCCTTTTATTATAATCACTAAATACAATTTAAAAAATAGTCTTTTAAATACAGAAATGCATTGTAATCGAACAGGGCTCTTTACCTCATCCCAGGCTCATAGCTATGGTTTAGAGGTCGAGGTGCTTGGCAGGCCACTCATGCGGTGATGGAACTGGGAAAGCAGTATCTTTTAATCCTCTTGCTGGATGTCTGTGATCTTATTGGCAAGCCTCATTTGGCACTGAAGGAAAAAAGCTCTGGAATTTAAGACTCTTGGAATGAGAGCTGGGGACCCAAGATGGAGCACAGAGATGCAGTGGAATTCCCCTTTCACCTTCTCTGGAGTGCCCATGTAACTGTCTACACAACCATGATCACTGAACTTGAATTGGGGATGAACATCTGCCTTCTTTCTCCCTCTCAACTCCCAAATTTAGTTTTTGCTAATTGCCCAGTGGGGCTAATCAAGGAGAAGGGGGACAGGGAAGCTCAGATACTTGTGGGAGAGACAGTAATGTTAAAAAAGCAAATTCTGGAAGGAATACTGTGGACATGGCCTTTGAGCTCTTGGGACCCATGATGCTCCAGCTTTGGCCCTTAGTCTTCTCTAACAAACCACCAACTGCATATAGATTCCTGCCTCACCTTTCATGGGCCCAGTCACCTGTAGGGTTTCTCTGAGACTCAAGGAGCTGTGCCCCAGGGTCCATCCTGCTGTTGGCTGCTGGCCTCTGTGAGCACCTGCAGTGGCTTTGGTATTATAGGCTAAGCACCCAGTTCTGATGCCTGGCTGTCATTGTTCCTGGACTAGAGGTTTGAAGCCTAATGGAATGTGGGAGCAAAACCAGATGCAATGATTTGGGGTGAGTTAGGGTAAGAGGCTTGTTGAGAGCCACAGCCCAGTCAGAATGATGCCTGGCATTTGCCAGAGGGAATGGCTGAAAGGTGATGCCAGCGAACCATTGAGATGATGATTTGAGTTAAGCTATATATAATTGCTGTGATGCTGGATTGATTGTATTGTATATTTGACCTTTACTGTTGGGCAATAAGGCGGCTCTTGCTGCCTCGGGCCGCTACTTTGAAGTTCCCATGAGTTCTCGCAGGGGTTCGGAGAGATTGGACGGAGCCCGGGCGAGGGAGTGTGTTCCCGTGTGGTGTGTGCAGTGCCGGTGAGAGTTGGGGAATAAAGAGTTGCTGTTTGACTCTACAAGGCTTTGTGGCAGCTCAGTTATTTGTGCCCAGCCAGACTGTGGCAGAGGCTGCAAAACTCTGAGGGCTGGCAGGGTGGGGTGCCTGACTGTAAGGTGGAGTAAGCCAGCTCAGGCTCTTTCTAGGAATTATTGTGGCACCCCATGTGAGAGCGGGGGCAGTGCGTCAACTTGGCTCACCAGTGCCACATCCCAGAGAAAGATTTAAGTTCCACAAGGACGCCAACGAGGGGTGCTGTGGATACTCCTCAGGACTAATGGTCTAGACAATAGAGCTAAGTATAGAAGTCCACCTGGCCAGCAAGCAGGAGGAGTCAAAGATGGGGAGGGCTTCCAGAAAAATGCCCAGTTCTTCCCTGACCATCCCTTAGTAGAGGCTAGGCTCTTGGGTTAACTTTTTTCCCCCCACTATGGT
Organism: Callospermophilus lateralis; assembly: GCF_048772815.1. Classification (NCBI taxonomy): domain Eukaryota; kingdom Metazoa; phylum Chordata; class Mammalia; order Rodentia; family Sciuridae; genus Callospermophilus; species Callospermophilus lateralis. Next base: position 113,908,118 of record NC_135311.1, on the reverse strand, counting down.
GCTGGGGATGGTACTAGTTAGGGCCTCAAGCACATTAGGCACGTGCTCTCCCTCTGAGCTGCACTACATCTCCTGAAGTACTTGGTGTCTTCCTCCAGATTTCCTTAGCAATGAGTCAATGGTGTCTTCCTGCTTCATGGGTGGGTGGAGTGCTGGGCTCCATGGAGTGGCCTTTCCTGCACCACACCGCGTGTGCAAGGGCCTGCCCACGGCCAGTCCAGCTACTTTGGATGACTGGTCATTATTAGAATGCCCCCGACTTGGTGAAACAATTCCACCAGTTGAGGGCTTTATTTGGTTTTCTTTTTCTTTAATCATTTTTGGCTCTGCTTTTCTTAAATAACATTTAATTCTGACCCCAGAGGTTAGTTCCTTCTCTTCCTTCAGACTTGGCATTTAGTCACTTTTTTAGTTCTGTTCCCCTGGAAACCAGATAAAAGCAGAGTGTCAATTGTTTCAAGGCAATATTTTTATTTTTTTCCTTTCACTCAACTATTAATTTTTTGATTGGTATTTCATAGATATACATAAAGCTAGAATTCTCTGTGGTATTTTTACAGATGCACATAGTATGATTTTGTCAAATTCGTTCTACATTTCTTCCCCTCCTTTCCTGTCCCTCCTCCCTCCCTCTTGATCTCCTTCTTTTCCACTGATCTTCTCCATCTTTATGATATCTGATTTCTCCCATTTTGCTTTCATTTCTGCCTATCAGAGAAAACATCTGACTCTTTTCTGTGTCTGGCTTATTTCATTTAGCTTGAGGTTCTCTGTTTCCACCCATTTACCAGACATGCCATAATTTCATTCTTTATGGCTGAATAAAACTCCATTGTGTATATATACCATTTTAATCCATTCATTTATCAACAGGCCCCTGGGCTGGTTCCATAATTTGGCTATTATGAATTGTGCTGCTATAAACATTGATGTGGCTGCATCACTATAGTATGCCAATTTTAGTTCTTTTGGCTAAAGACCAGGGAGTACAGCTGGGTCATATAGTGGTTCCATTCCTAGTTTTTTGAGGACTCTCCATACTACTTTCTAGAGTGGTTGTACTAATTTGCAGGTGTACCTTTTCCCTCATATCCTGGGGACCCTGGAAGCTATGCCTATCATATTGTTCAAAGAGATTTGAACATTTATTATCTGTATTCTTGATAATTGTTATTTTGACTGGAATGAGGTGAAATCTTAGTGTGATTTTGATTTGCATTTCCCTGATTACTAGCGTGAACACTGTTTCATATATTTGTTGGTCATCTGTTACTTTTCTTGAGAAATGTCTGTTTAGTTCTTTTGTAGGCTCTCTCTTCACATGCATTTCCTTTGCTGTGCAGAAGTTTGAAAATTTGATGACATCCCACTTATTGATTGTTGGTTTTATTACTTACACATTAGGAGTCTGGTTAAGGAAATTGGTGCCTGTGCCAGTGTGTTGGAGTATTGACCCTATGTTATCTTCTAGCAGTTTCACTGTTCCTAGTCTAATTTATTAAGTCTGACCCATTTTGATGTGACTTTTGTGCCAATAGGTAGGAATCTAGTTTCACTCTTCTGCATATGGATATCCAGTGTTCCCAGCACCATTTGTTGAAAAGGTTGTCTTTTCTCCAACATGTTTTTGGCACCTTTGTGGGTATGTGAATTTGTCTCTTGTCAATTCCACTGGTCTTCTTGTCTACTTTGATGCCAATATCAATGCTGGTTTGGTTACTATAGCTCTGTGGTACAGGATCAGACACTGGGATGTCTCCAGCATTCCTCTTCTTGCTCAGGATTGTTTGACTACTCTGGGTCTTATTCTTACAAATGAATTTCAGGACTTTTTTTTCCTAGTTCTGTAAATAAAAAATGTCATTGGTATATAAAAAAATTTATTTTTAGTTGTAGACAGCCAGAAAACCTATATTTTTTAATTTTTATGTGGTGCTGAGGATCGAACCCAGTGCCTCACACATGCTAGGCAAGCGCTCTGCCACTGAACTACAACCCCAGCCCTGTCATTGACATTTTGATAGGGGTTGTACTGAATCTGTACAGTGCTTTGTGTAGTATGGCCACTTGGACAATATTTATTCTATCAAGGCACTATTTCTTATGGTAAAAATGTCCCCTACCTGTAAATAAGTTGGTCTCAGAATCCTAAACTATAGGCTTCTTGAGTGCAGTGCCTCAAAATGGCATGGCCCTCACAGGGACCCTGGAAACTATGCCTATCATATTGTTCAAAGAGATTTGGCAATCTTGGCGCATCATGCTTCTAAGCCAAGGTGAATCCTGCCTTCTCCTTGTTGTCCATCCCCTGTACCTAAGCCATCACCTGGGCAGCCAAGGAGAACAATTCTTGTTTATCCTGGTGACTGTAGCCTCTCCTGCCTTGCCCCACCTGCTGGCAGCTGTTTCCTGTCTGAGGGCTTCAGACTGCATCCAGCCTCCCCTATGGGAGTCTTGAAATTGAACTATTCCTTGGATGTAAGGTGAGGTATTGTACCCATTTTTAGCTGTGGAGTTTGGGCAATCACTTGAATTCTCTAAGCTGCCTTTGTGTTTATAAGATAGGGGAACATAGTTGTTATCCTAAAGGGTTGTGAAATTTAAATGAGATGATATACATAAAACTCAGCACAATAAGCATTTTCAAAATTGAACATCAGTAAAGTGCCTACTCTTGGTGATGAGCAAGTGGGGGTGTCTATTCAGCTCCATGAGGCCCAGCCTCACAGCATGTCTGGCCTGCTCAGATACAGGTGTTAGCTTCAGTGTCTCGGTCTCTTGAGGTAGTAAGGAGGACGTTCAGAAGTTTGTTCCTCAAGTTCAGTCGGGCCTTCTTTGGGAGCATCTTGACTGAACAGCACAGCCACCCAGGGCCTCATGCTCAGGAGTATAGAAAAGAGGGACTATTGTAGTTTGGCAGCCTTGACCCTGGCTGCTTCGGTGACTGTGATTAGAACCTCATAGTGGCCAAGTGGAAAGGATATGACCAGTTATTCATGCTATCAAGAACATCAAGAACTAGTCACTGGTGAAGGCTGGTAGAGCCTGCAGAAGTCTCATCCAAACCACTCATAGCCTGATGGGCCTAAAGGAGGGAAATGACCCACCCAAGGGTCTATAGCAAGCAGGCAAGAATCTTAGCCTTACAGTCAGGTAAGCTGGCTTCAAACTCTTCTTTGGCCTTTCCTGCCTGTGGGACCTGAGCTTTTCCTTTGTCTATAAAGGGGGCTTGTTGTGAAGATTCAGTAAGATAACTATAATTCCTAAAGAGCAGTTTGTGTGGCACAGATTTATGCAAGTGTTGTTACTGATATGTCAGTGTTAGTCAACTGTCACTCTGACAAAATCCCTGAGAAAAACAACTTAGAGGAGTAAAGATTTATTTGGCGCCTGTTTTCAGTCCCTAGTTGGCCAAGTCAATTGCTCCGGGCCTGAGGTGAGGCAAAACATCATGGCAGAAAGATGCAGTGGAGGAAAGCTGCTCAGTATATGACAGCCAAGAACAGAGCCAAAGACAAGATATAGTCCCCACGGGCCTGCCCCCAGGGATACACTCCCTCCAATTATACCTGCTACAGTTTCTGCTATATCTTAAATTCATACAGCCATGAATCCTTCAGTGGATTAATTCACTGATAAAGTTAGAGCCCTCATGATCCAGTCACATCCCCACCTCTGAACATTACAAGCCTTCACCACATGAGGCTTTGGGGGATGTTCCAGATCCAAACCATAACAGATTACACTGCACTGAGCAGTTGCTCCTTATACTTTCTCTCCAGCTCCTGAAAACCCTAAACTTTGTCATAAGCATGAGGGTGAGGATGAAGCCAGCTGAGGCTCTTCACAGTTGCTGGCTCTCATGCTACTTCTTACTGCCCCATATGGTGCAACTGCTAGGCTCCCCACTGTCCAGCTGCACCACAGCAAAGCCCTCTGAGGGCAGAGAATGGATTCACACAACTGTCCTGCTGGTCAGTTGCTGGGACCTTGGGGGCTTCTGGAAGCTAGCCTGTTGTGTAGGATTGCTGGGATTAGAAGAGCTCTTAGGGACCCTCTAGTCCAAGCTCCTCATTTTATGTATGTGAAAATCAAGATGGAGAGGAGAGTGATCTGCTCACGAATGCAGAGTGACTTAACTGTTAACTGATTAAAAAGACACTGGCATCTGTATTGGTTTTTATTTATAAACAAATTGACATAAAATAAGTCCAGATGGCAGCAGGAGCAGCTGAGCTGCTGACTTGCTTACAAGGAAGCACAGGACAGCGAGGAGGCAAACATTTCAGCCTAGAGACCCTCCCCCAACCACAGGGCCTTTTTGGCCTAAAATCATTAGGCCCAATCTTCTGCAGCAGTTCTGGTGAGGGTAAGGAACGGTGGTGGAGACCGTGTGGGAGAGCTCTCATCCCGCAGGAGGGCTGGGGCTACAAATGGCCCACTGGGGGCAGAGAGAGGCAGACAGTATGACCCTCTCCTCCCCATGGGAGCACATGGGTCTGTCCATTCCAAAGAGAAGCACCCTAGGCAGTGTCCTCTGAAAAGGGGCTATATCCATTGGGAGCCTCTCTGGGACCAGGGCAGGGTAGCATCCCTACTCTCAAAACCCAGTGTCTGGTGCAAGAGAAGTATTACCCAGAGTGTCTGCCCAAGTCCAGAAACAATAAATTAGCAATAAGAAAAGATCTTTTTTAAAAAAGGTAAAGGTTTGCACCATGAGTTTGTGGAGTCTGGGATCTGGTGGGAAGGGCGGCACTGTGGGGCAGTGGGATGCCACACCAAACCCAGGAGGAGAGCGGCAGGGTAGGGGGATCCAAGGGCTCTTCCTCTGCCACTTGGATGGTGCTCAGTCTAAATTCCTGGTGAGAGGATAGCTGGGCTTAAAAAATAAATAGAGGGGACCTCAGAGCCATGGCAGGGCTGAGGGGAAGAGCAGCGCCAGCCCCAGGCCCATACTTGCCCCTCCTTGGTCCTTCATGGAAGGACTCATCATGGCAAGAGGGGTGGGGGTAGCAGTGGTGGCTCCACATGGCCTCCTGGAGTCCTGGAGTGGCCTGGGCTCCAGTGCCTAGGAGCAGGCTGGTAGCCTTCTTCCAAGGAGAAGAATGCCCCATCTGCCTGACCACTCTGTTGTCTAGGCTGTGCCTCCTGTTCAGAACTTGCCCTGCTTCAGCCGGTCAATGTGGAAGGAGAGCTTGAGTGCAGGCCCCAGCTTTAGACCCATGTACTTCATCATCATGTCACTGCGCAGCAGGAGCAGGGCCTTGCCATCGATCTCCTGGAGATGGGGGTAGGGGGGAAGTGCTATCAGAGGCCTAGTTGGTCTGACTGCCCCACATTCTGATTTAAGGCTACCCACAGAAGTGCCAACTGCATAGAGTATGTCATGCTGCTGGGACACTGAAGCCTTCCTATTCTCCCCCTTTGCCTCTGAGCATCCCTCTTCCCCAGGCATTGACTACCAAGCAGTCACTTAGATCCTCACACAAGCTTGTACTGTGTTCCTGGGAGGTGGTTCCCTACCCTCCAAGCCTAAGACCCAGCTCAATTCCATTTCTTCCAGGAAACCTCCCAGTCTGTGTACCTGGCCTGTGTTTATATTGACCCTCAACTGCTATTCTGTGACTCATCAGCTCTCTTGAGCAGCAGAGACTTCTCTGCGTGAGCTGGGCCAAAGCAGAACTCACTGAACAGCTGCATGCCCTTCAGGCCTGTTCTAGTCACTGTGAAAACCTACCTGGTATGAAAGACATAAAGGAACAGTGACCTACTCTAAGTTCCCAAAGAAAGAAAAGTATCAAGCAGCACTGGCTGAGGAGATGCAGGCTTGAGACTCAAATCAGGAGTATGGTCAGAGCTGGGGGATCAGGGGCAATGCTGCCATGGAGCCAAAGGGTCACTGCATGAGATGTTGAAGGCTCACAGAGGAGCAAGTAGATAATGGGGGACTGATAAGGTGTGTGTGTGTGGGGTCACTTGCTAGGAATTCTTTAAAAACTTGGGCTGAGGCCCCTGATTCTCATGCAAAGGCAGGTGGGAAAGCAAACTTCTGGGAAAAGGGACTGAGGTCCCTGTGCTTGAAACTGAGCCCCAGTCCACAAACCCAGCAGGAATGTGGCCAAATCATCCTACACTGATTGAGTAAAGTGGACATAATGCCCAGTGGTGTCCAGTGGTCTGTCTGAGACCCCAGATTCTGTTTCTATGTCTCTATGGCATCTCCTGCATTCTGTTTCAAAGGACCTGGAACAAATGGATAACTAATGCCCTTTAAAAGTCTACAGGCTACAGTGGCAAAATTTCTAGTAAACATGGGAGAGGTCAGACAGAGGCACCTACATGTTTTCGAAAGAGGTCAGCATGGGGTCCAAGCTGAGGATCAGCTTCCCGGACAAACTGCATCACGTCCTCGACTGTCCATGAGGAGGGGTCCCGGCTACTCAGTCGAGAGGCTTCCCGGCTTTCCAGGTATCGGTCAGACCCTGCAGGAGAGGAAGGCGCCTACCATAGCGGGTGGGTATGTCCTCACCACTCCCTGGGCATACTCAGTGGCCTTGCAGGTGATGTGCTCGGCGGCAGTCGAGCATGAGCAGCGGGACTGAGGCAGCCTTGGGAGTCATGAGTTTTTCCACAGAAGGAGTCAAATTGACTTTAATAGAGGACCTTGTATGCCACTAAAAACCACTGGCTCTTCTCAGTGACAGGTAGGTTTGAGCAGAGGAGTGATACACACCAGCTTAAAATCAAAAGGATCCTTTCAAGGTCCATGTGGATGACACATGTTAGAAGGAAAGGAGTGAAACAAGAGACCAGTTAAAAAAGAAACTCTACAAAAATCCAGGCAGGAGACAGCTGTAGTCTACACCAGGGTGGTGATGGAGAAAAGTGATCAGATAGGTGATCAGTATTCCAAATTATAAAGAACCTCACGATTGTCAGTTCAAGTCACCTTTAAAACAACCCTTGAAGGAGGTCCTCGCCATCTTTAGTTTAAAGATAAGGGAACCCAGGTCCAGAGAGGTAAAGAAACTTGCCCAAGACCATACAGCTAGGAAGGAGATACTTTAGTGCCCTGGCTCTGTCTTCTACTCCCATTTCTGCAGACAGCTTATCTCAGCCTCCTGCTTCTCACCCTAATATGTACAACTGGTGGCTGCCCTTCAAGGAAGGCTGCTTGTCTCTGTGACTGACTGAGGCAGGTGAGGCACATCCATAAGAGACCAGACTAACAACCCATAATTAATCTGGATTAATGAGACAGGGGATAGACTCAACATCTAAATTCTTTGAAACAAATAATTCTAGGGCCAAATAGAATCCTCTAGTCTTACAAGGGTTTTCAGGGTCAAAGAGGTTTAGACCATGACCTGGCAGACAGACTCACAATGTGTTCCATAGGAAGAGTGGAGATCCTAGGAGGCCACAGTGCCATCTGAAGCCAGCATCATGAAAGGAACCTATCTCAAAGCACCACCCGGAAACAGGCCTTGGGGAAGACAACAATCACAGAAAATTCCTACATACCTGGGGAATGATTTAGTTTCCAAAATGATTCCATACCCCTTCTTTCATTTGATCCTTTTAACACTCCTGTGGAAAGACCAGGTTGGTATCAGCAGCATATCTATTTCCCACATAAGGAATACTTTGCATATGGGAGACCTGAGAGGTGGGACAACTTACCCAAGTCACAAGGCAGAGGAGGTGAGGCTAGAATCAGCTCTCAGCTCAACCTCTACTTGAGGTCTCTTTCTATCCCATTTTGCCACCTGGCTGGGGTCGGGGTGGGGAGATACCACAGGCTTCTTCTCCTGACTCAGTCTTCATGAAAACTCTCTTTCTCCTGAGGTCACCTTTCATTGCTGATCTTGCTGATGGAGTCTATTTTTTTTCATACTTCACATGTCCCTGGGCTGAGGGAGGCCAAGCTGGGGGTATGGAGGTGGCATATTCCTGCTTCCCCAATCTAAGATCATCCACCTATGAAATGTTCTTCAGAGGCCAAAAATGGACCTAATCATCTGCTTTTCTTAGTCACAGTTATATACCAGATCTCTAAGTTACTACCCCTTGTTAAATGAATACCTTTTGGTACTTGCTCACACTTTCTGTCCCACACCAATTCCTTCCATTATCCTTAGAAGTGATCCATTTAACTACCATGACTCCAGCGACTTTCACCTCCAGTCTACTTCAAATTCCTACTGGCAAGGCCACTGTCTGGTTCTTGCCATCACTTGGAACAAGTCTACTTCAGGATTTTATTTTTTGGTAGTAGGAATTGAACCTAGGGTCCTTAACCACTGAGCAACCCACTTAGATCTTTTTTTTAGACAGGGTCTTGCTAAATTGTTGAGGCTGGCCTTGAATTTGTGATCAGTCTCCAGAGGTACTGGGATTATAGGCATGTGCTACCACACCCAGCAACTTCAGAATTTTAAACATTCCATTTGCTGACACCAACCTCTCATCTTTGTAACTCTCTTGAGACTTACACGTTCAGTACAGGCATTGCATCACATTCTTCAGTATTGTCCACAGCCAGTAGCTGATGACCTTACTCACTCTCCTTCTAGCTCCACTGATTTCCTTACATACGCTCCATTCCTGCCCCATCTTGCCTTACTAGCTTAACTTAAAACCCTGTTCTCAAACTGTCTTTTCTCATTCCATATCTAGATTACTAATAACCACAGAAGAAAACCACAGCTCTGTAAACTGGCAAACTATTTCTCCAAGCATAGTTGGGCCCCTGATGTTTCCTGTAAATCCTCCCTTACTTGATCCATTTCTCCTAGACTGGTCCAATCTTTCAGCACTCCTAAGCCCTCCCCTACTCAGCCTTCTCTTTGTCCACTGATGGACATGATCTTCCTTCTTACCCTAGAGAAGGTGTATTCCACCCCCCCGCTTAAGCCTGAACCACCTGTCTATGTCTTTGATTTTTCTTCCTTCCCACTACCTGCAAGGTTTTCTCCTCTTCCCTATATTCTTTTAACTTTTTGGAAAGCTCAAGTTGTCTACTGACAAACATGCTTGAGTATTCCCACTCTAAAAGAACTTCTTTTGAATTATAGGCCCTCTCACCACCATCTTTCTTTCTTCTTCTTTTTTAAAAATATATCTAATTGTCAATAAACTTTTACTTAGTTTATTATTTTATATGTGGTGCTGAGAATCAAACCCAGTAACTCACACATGCCAGGCAAGTGCTCTACCATTGAGCAATATTCCCCAGCCCCCCACAATCTTTCTTTATTCCTAAACTCCCCTTGATATGACCCCAACCTCTCCTACCACTGAAGTCACTCTTGCTAAGATAACTACTTACTGGCTCAACAGACACTTCTCAGTCCCTCTGTGACCACATACTCAGCTGTGCTCTCTTAGAACACGGCTTGTATCCCTGGCCACCACACTATCAACTTCTTTTTCCCCTTACTCTCAATGTTCCTTTGCCTCCTTGGCAGGCTCCTCTTTCTGTTCCTACCTCCTGTACTTTATTGGTTTCCAGGACGCCATCATTGCTCAACTGTTCTTTTTATTCCACACATTTTTGTGGGAAGTCATTCACCTTATCCTTTTTACTATCTACATGCCGATGACTCCCAAACACTTCCCTTCAGCTTAGTACTTCTGACATTCAGACCTGGGCAGCTGCTGCCTGCTGGGTGTCCTCGCTGACCCTCGAACTGGCTCCCTCTGTTCCTACTTTTCCATGGTTGGTTCTCTTTTGGTGAATGGCACTGCCTTTCCTCCAGCCACCACAGACAGACATCTAAACCTGGAAGACATTCTCCACTCCCTCCTTTCTCACAATCCTTAGCTCCGACAACATTTATCTCACAGATAACTTTCTTCTGTTTCTAAACCTCTATGGCTATTTCAGGCTGTCATCATTCTGGTTGGCCCACTCTTGTAAATCTGGTAACTGGTCTTCTAGCGTGTCCCTCCTCAAGTCCATTCACAATATAGAAGGCAGAATCCTGCTGGAAACACAAACTTGGTCTATGCCTTGTCTCTAATTAAAAGCCTCTGGTAGCTTCACATTGCCTGCAAGATAATGTTAAAACTCATTGGCATGGCATTTAAGGTCTCCAGTGATACACGCTCTGACCCTTCCAGGCTTTGCTCTGTGAAGCCCTGTTATCACATTCTATGTTTCAGCAATATAAAACTGCACACACTTCTGGGGCCACCCATATTATCTCCTATCCCTTTGTCCTTGCATATCTCCTCTTCCTGGAACCCTCTTACCCCTGTCATGACTATTCACACAGTTTTAGACAAGGTACCACTTGCTCAAGGAAGCTTCCCTTAAATGCCAAGCTGGATTAGGTGTCTCTTCTTGCAGTTTCCATACTATTCAAAGCATATCTGTCACTGCATTTGATATTGTTTTATAATTATCTTTTTAAGTGTTTGTCTCCCTTACAAGACAAAAAGTGATTTCTTTTTTATATACTCCCACCAAACATATGGAATGAGTCTTTCCTGTTTCTTTTGTCTCCCAGTCTTTGGCTTTTAGTTTCTACTATTCTCAAGTTAACCCCAGATTCCAATTGCTTTCCAGGTGCCTGATATCAAGCATAATAGTGGGTTTAGTCCCGGTCCCACCACCATACAGGGGGCAACAGAGCTAGGTTCCCTCTGGCTTCCCAGAGTTGAGGAGGAAGGAAAAGAGGAGGGAGGGAGGGAGACAGAAGGCCCCAAACTTTGGTCATCTTACCCCTGGAGCATAGCCTGCGCACAGCTGAGGCAGTGCTCTGTGGGAGGCCGCAGGAGGGAAGCAAGGGCCGGTACCCAGAAGTTCGAAGATTCTGGGAGGTACTGACAAGGTTGGTAGGATTCAACGTAGGGTCCATTGAGTCTGTGTGTGGTGCCAAGGATCGGGCCAGACTATTCCCCAAAACAAAGGTTTCACCTGGAAAACAATACAACCAGGGGTAGAGCAGGAGTGAGCTTTCAGAGTGTTGGTTCTCAATACCAGCTGAGAGGAACAAGAGGCAACAAGACATAAATCCTTGGCTGGGACTCAGGAGACCTGTGTGTCAGTCATGGCCCCAACTCTCACCAGGTATCCTTAACCAAACTCAGTGTCACTTTCTGGACTTTGGCTTACTTAAAGACTCCTCTACTTAGACTGGATAGTCTTTAAGATTTTTTTCTGCCTGGATGTCCTAAGATTTTACAGATAAAGAGAAAAAATTTATTTAAAAAATGGAGTCTCTCTAGCATGGAAGAAACTGCCTAACAAGGTGCTCTGGAGCAGGGATAGGGGTGCCACTAGCTATTACCAGAAGGGGATACATTTGCTCAGAAGAGGGTCCTTTAGAAGCTGACCTCTGCTGAACCACCAGGACATCTCAGAAAAGATGCTTGATGCCCAGTTAAAGGCCTGTCTGTAAAGGATCATCTGCTCCTACTTTGTTCCCTCTGTTTTTATTTACCCTGTTCAACAGAAACTTTCCTGGGAAGCTTGGGTTGTACACTGGGGAAAGCTTGGGCTTGGAGATGAGGATCAGGGTTAGAATTTAGCTCTCCCACTTAGATTGTGGGGGGCTGGGGAATATTGCTCAATGGTAGAGCACTTGCCTGGCATGTGTGAGTTACTTACCTGTCTCCTCACCTATACCATGGGAAACCCATCTACATAAGGGGTAGCCTTACAAGGGGCTTGAGAATGTCAGAAATAAATGGCTATGAAAGCCATTGAAAGGGAATCTCACCCTGATGTTTCTACACCTGGCCCATGTCCCAGCATCAGGCAATCACAGCACTCAGGAACCCAAAGCTGACACGCTCTTATAACCAGCTTCTACCTAGGCCAAGTTAGTTCTTCAGCTCTGTCCACTGCATCCTCTGTATGGGGAGGGGGTCTTGAGTACCAGATCATATCAGTGTTCTTCATGATTTTTAGAATCAAGTGTGTGGATAATGCTTGGGATTCATTCAGGCACTCTGATAAACACTAAATTTGTTTTCTGACACAGTAAGACCTCACTGGAAAGATGATTTAAAATTTTAGGATGATTTCCTAATACCTAAAACTGGTCAGCGATCATGTGCTCAAAGTCAAATCTGGCATAGCTTATTCCTCTCCACAAGGAGGTTAATTGTGGATGCCCTTTCCTAGAAGGAGTTCTGAAAGAAGTCTCTGAGGCTCCAGGATCCCTACACCATGCCTACTTTTTTTCTGTAGATGAGGCTTCTGATTTTCCAGAAATCTTTAGTAGTTCCACTTTGAGACATGAACCAACCAAGAAGCGGGAGACCTGGGTTCTACACCTGGCTTCTCCTTTTCACTAGGTATGTTATCCTAGGCAAGTTGCTTTTGTTCTCTGAGCACCAGTTTCCTCATGTGTAAAATTGGGGAAAACCATTCTGCACTACAGAGAACATTAAATGAAAACATGGAATAGGTTGTGAGAAACTGTTACTTTGTTATTATTCATAGTTGGAGCAGCAAATCAAACTTTGAAAAAAAATTGTTTTGATCTAATTTCTGCATTTCTCAGTAGAGTCACCTCACCCTTCCAGCCATTCAATAGAGTCACCTCACCCTTCCAGCCATTTCACCCTTCTAGGCCTGCTGCTGTCTGCCTCAGAGGCCAACAGCTGTGACACATAATCATGACAACAGTGCCAGTGCTCACCAGATGCTGATGCAGACCAGTGGGAATCTCTTTCTTTCAGCAGCACCAAGGATGCTGAGATCTGGATTGTGATTTGAGGGGTCTGAACATCTGGATGGTGGCATCTGGACTAGGCAAGATCATTAAATCTTGTTCTAATGAGATATACTAGAAAAATTAAGCATCATGCCAAAGCTCTGAGAGGCCCTAGACATTTTAAGGCTGATCTTATGGGTCCTGCTGCTTTTGGGTAGGACAAGGTCAGGGTAGAAGACCACAGTGATACTTTCCAATTGTGCTCACAGAATCTGTGGATCCTCCCCAGGGAGGCTCTGGGCCTCATTCCAGTTTCTATTAATTTTTATACACTGGAGGTTAATGTAATCTTATCTTTGCAAAAAAAAATTACTACTAAAACAAGTTTCACTGGTTCAGGTATCTGAGGTTAGGGCTGGAAGATGAGTTCTACTTCTAGAATGATCATTTGTCAATCATCAGTGCCTTTTTCTGAGATTCAGTTTACCCATCTATAAGATGGAGATGAAAAATCTTTAGTCTTCTATGATCAATGTAAATTAAATTTATTGTTGCTATGCTGGAGACAGGACAGCAATAATCATTCAACAAGAAGTGGAATGATGCTGCCACTTTATTGGGTACAGGGAAATAGGCGGGGAGGCCCTTACCCATGTACTCACTTTCAGGGAGAAGCAGCTTTTCTCAAAGTGACTTGAGAATTAAATGGTGGAGAGGAGCCTAGAGATCATGGCCATGGGGAAAGGGCATGGGGAGGCAATTGTTCTGGAGAAAAGTCATGGGAGACAAATACCCCAATGGCAGCCTGGGCAGGGAACAGGGCTATGGATAGCTTTTGTTCTTTTGGAATGCAGAAAGTAGAACAAGGGACAGGAGTTAAAAGAAGGCAGACTTCAGCTCACAAAAGGAAGGCATTTTAGCTGGGTGTCGTGGCACACACCTGTAATCCCAGTGCCTTGGGAGGCTGAGGCAGTTCAAAGCCAGCCTCATTAACTTAATGAGGCCTTAAGCAACTCAGTGATATCCTTTCTTAAAATAAAAAATAAAAAGGGATGGGGATATGGCTCAGTTGTTAAGTGCCCCTGGGGTTAGTTTTTGGTACAAAAAAATAAATAAATTAGGCATTTTAGATTTTAGTCTGAAAATAAAATCAACTGTCAATTAAAAAAAAGGAGCAACCTGTCATTGGGAGTATTTAAGCAGAGGTCAGAAAAGCACTCAGTGACCTCTATGGCATTTTCTACTTCAGAGGTTCAAGGATTCCATGTTCACACCTACCTCTCCCCTGTAGAATGAACTGAGTGAGTATGGAACTAGAGCTGTGGATCTAAGAAAATTCTCAGACCAGCACAGGACTTGGAGATACAAGCACAATCCTCGTGCAAGCTGAAGGTGTTAAAAAGCATCCCTTTCTGAACCATGTGGCTCACATCTTCTCCTGCCTATTCACCCATAAATCCTGTTAAATACCATGTGACAATTAAGGTGATGGACACTGAGAATGGTAAACACAAGATTGTTACTCAACTCATGAAACATTTAGTCTAGTGAGAAGGATGAAAAAAATGCAGGTAAGTTAAAAAATTAACTCTTATAAATATTACAAAGGAAAGGAATGGGGCATCCAGGCAGACAATAACAGGGGGGTCCTTTTAGATGAGGAGACCAAGTTTCTCCCTGACAAACTTGACGTTTAAGCTGGTCTGCAGAAGAGTACAGCCATCTGGGAACTGCACTTGTGCCAGCCAATGTGCTTCGATTGACCACAAACGTGTGATTCCTGAAAACTCTTGACAATTCCATGAGGAAACCTACATGGTGATGAGAGGCACCCTGAGAGACTTCATAGTTCTTACTTGACTTTAATCTTGGTGAGTCTTGGGATTTGGGCAGAAGAACCACTTTATCACTAACTCTGGAGATCAGGATGCAACTAGAAAGAAAGGCACAAGAAACTCATTGTCCTGGAACAAGTGAACCACCTCCTTTATCAGAGAGGAACATGGGAAATCTCAAAATAGCAGACCCACAGGTTAATTCTAGATGGACTTCAGTTATAGCTAAAAAATAGTTACTGCTAAAACAAACAGTTGGTGGGGCCCATCACTATCAATTTTAGGGGACCTGAAGGTGCCCCTCTAACTTAGTCTCCATAAGACTTGTCCTTGATTCAGTAAATGTGGTCCTAAAAAAGGGACTCTGCTCTAACACTGACTTCCCCAGAAATCTTCTCCCCTCTCCTTTCAACCCAGTACTTATTCATCACAACTGTCTATGTCAGAATACCTCGGGTCCATGCTCTTAATCACGTCCACATCCCACATCTCTCCCTTTCTCAGCTCTTTGAGCCCAGGGGTTGAGTCTGTTTCATCTCTGTCTCCCTAGAGTCCAGTATAAAATCTAAGACAGAATGAGTATTTAATAAATGTTTGATGACTTAAACAACTGGCCTAGTCCCTCAAAATGTCCATGTCATGTCATGGAAGATAAAGACAAAAGAACTACTCTAGTTAAAGGAAGCTAAGGAGACAGCATAATGAAATGCAGTGGATGATCCTTCATTGGATCTTGGATTGAAAATAAATAGCTATAAAGGACACCACTGGGACCACTGGAGAAAATTATGATATAGATTGCATATTAGCCAGTATTTTCTTATTTCTTGCATTTAAAAAATATTTATTTTTTAGTTGTACACAGTACCTTTATTTTGTTTATTTATTTTTATGTGGTGCTGAGGATTGAACCCAGGGCCTCACACGTGCTAGGTGGGCGCTCTACCGCTGAGCCACAACCCCAGCCCCAAATTTCTTGCATTTTTTTATGTTAAATTCTTATTTTAAAGAGAGATAGACAAAGGTATTTAAAGGTAAACTTTCTCATCTGAAATTAACTCTCAAATGATTCAGTAAATAAACACACAAACATACATATGCACACGTGTGTGTATATATATGTATATATACACACACAAACATATATAATATATATACACACACACACGAAGACAAAAGTTTGTATATACTCATACAGGAATAGAAAAAATAAATATTGCAAACTTAAGTGATAGTACAATGAGAAACCATGAAGGGTGCATGGTTTCTCATTGTACTATTTTTACAAGTTTTCTATAGGTTTGAAAGTTTTCAAAGTAAAATAATGAGAAAGTAATTGTTTCAATTTAGGAATTTAGGCAAGGAAACTGAATCCAAGATGAAGTCTACCTGATCTTTTGGTGGCTGTCTGCCATGTTAGAAGTGTACAACCAGTTAGGCCAAGATCATAGTGGTAGGGTACTGTGGAGACAAGCTGGAAGGGAGAGAGCTCTAGTATGCACCCAGAAAACATAGGTGGTACCTACAGATGTCAAACTAGTAGAAATATGTAGTCAGGTACATGGGCAGGAGTGATAAATATCAAATCCAAAGGGCAAAGCAAAAGACAACTCTTGTATAATTGAGCTCAGTGATCAGAACAACACAAGAACTGATAAAGGACCAGGAACAGAGAAAAGGGTCACTAAAGCAGGCAAGCAGGCAAGATAATTTATGAGGCACAGAGGAGTTAGGAATCCAGGCAAGGCTCTGACTTTTCTGAGCACAGTTAAAAGGCTCATTCAGGGAAGCAAATAGAAACCATGGTGGGAGCAGAAAATTTGATGAGCACCTACTATAAGGAAATTGAGTTTAGAGAGTAAACAAGGGCACAGAGTTGGCTCTTTATCTGTCTGAAAGTGGGAGAAGGGAAAGGAGGCAGAAAATGGGAAAAATGACACCCTATTCATTGTCTCTTTCTTAGCTGGTAGAGCAGGAAGAGTCTGGCTGAAGCTTGCTCCTCTTATCTGGTAGATGGATCAGAGAGAAGTAAACTGGAACAGAATTCCCAGGAAAGGTCATATTCCAGTCCCAAACCACATTCATGACTTCAGGCCCAGTCTCTGAATGCTGCTGCCAGTATGCTTTTTCCAGTTCTTAATGACAGTATTCCACTTAAAAATTCTGAGATCCTATTTATTTCAGAATCATTTTTCTCTTTAAATGAACAGCTAGCCTTGTGGACAAGCTACCCACTCTTATGTATCCCTGCTTTTAGAATCAGGTAGGCCCAGCTTTCATGACAGAAATGCAGCTCAGAATTCCTCAATAGCTGCAGATATTTAAAAACTTGCCTTTGTACCAACTCCACCGTGTCTTGTGCAACATTCTAACTGCAGGTAAGAATACCTTTTCTGTTCTCAAAAAATCTAATGCTGAAAGGAAGCAATCTAGAGCAGGTTGGGTTAGAAGTTCATCCTGAAGAACCAGACAGGAGGCACAGACACGGCTGCAGGGACCAGATGGTCTGACGCCCACAGAAATATTTACAATTCAGCTATCTTTTGTCCCACCTGCAAGTCATACAAGTAAGGCTCATTTGGGTGCAGAAGTATAGATGGGGCAGGGGAGAAAAGGACTGGGCAAATAAATGGTCACTTCCCTGAGACATTCTCCGGAAGTAGCATTTAAGTCAGAAGTGGTCTATTAAAACTATACTGAAAGAAAGAAGAGAGAAGACGCCACAGGAACAAGCCTTGAGGGGCACCTTTCAGACCTGTGCTTTCTTTCCCAAGGGTAGACAGCACAACCCCATACTGACCACACCTCTTCTCAGCTCTTCGGCTTGGGACATGGTCCACAGATGTCTTTTAAAAGGCCTTTCTCCCTTTCAACAGTGACCTACCTTGCTATGTTAGGCTGAGCTTTCCTTCACCCACTCTGTTCTGTGTCCTGAACTCCAGATTAGAGATGTGAGTTCCATTCACTCTTCAACCTCTCTTGGAAGTGCTTAGTCACTGACCTAGCCACGTGGCATCCGCTTTCCCATTGTGAGTCTGGTATGTTAAACTAAAAAAGTTATTTTCCGGCCTAGTTGGAAATAGCAGGAACTTGAATTGACTTGCTAGACTGGCAGTGCTAAAAGAGTTAGGGCCATGTGCCAAAGGAAAGAATGGATGGCCAATCACCAGGGAGCAAGTTTTTCAATCTCCAGCCTGAGACTAAACCTTCCTGCTGGCGAGAGAGAGCCATGTTAGACCTTTGCTGCCAGTTTCACCCTGGGAAGTACACTGTGATTTCACAGTGGTTCCACATGCTGTTTGGAGCTCAGAAGGGGGGATTTATAAGCCAGCTTTTCCTAGGGATAAGGGTCCAGAGGAAAGAAGAGTAATCAAGAACAGAAGACAAAATCCCAAAGCATAAAGATATCAAGAAATCAAAACCTCCCAGATGTGTTGCAGATGTGGACAGAAAGATGTCAGGCTAGCAGGTCTGAGAACTGGCCCTAGAAGGTGCTGCTGCCAGTCCTACCCCCCTCTCAGCCCAGGTCCCTTCCCAACTCCTACCTGGTAGGTACCTGTCGTGGCTGTGGCTGTACTCTGTGGCAGTGAGTGATAAGTGAGTCTGTGTAAAGGGCTGGTTGCCAAACAGATTGTCACTATGAAGGTTGTGGCAGAGCTTCTCCAGGAAGCGGAGGACATAGGTGATGCTGTTGACTGCTGGGAGGTTGAGGGTGTGCTGTTCTCGGTCAAACACGGCTGTGGAGTTAAGTAAATAGAACCATGCACGTCAGCTGAGCAGCACAGTGCGGCATGGTGCAGGGCAGGAGTTGTCCAGCCAGCTGCTGTCTTGGGCTTACCTGGTTACACAAAGGCAATCAGTGCTCGGACTGCTCTCTCCCTCCCTTTCCCTCCCTCCCTGGAGGGCTTTGATTTTTGCCTTCAACTCCAAAGGGCACGCAATAATGGGAGTGGCCAGGCCAGGTCTGTTGCACCCTTAGGGCTCTGGAATGATTTCACTCAACCTGTGAAAACAACTGTGAACATAATTCTATCTGCTCCATCACTTGATTGAGCCTCTTCCAGGAAACCTGTTCATTTAGGGAGCTGTTTTCACAAGAATTGCCCAAGAACAGAAAAGCTGGGAGAATATAGTCATCACTAGCAATGGCTTGGGCACACAATTTCCAATCTATATAAAAGCACCAAATTTTGGCAACATTTGAAACTGTTTCATGATTGGTTTTATTATACTTCCTATTTCTACTAAAAATATCAGCATAAAATTTGAAAAGCAAAAGGTCTGAGTATATGGCTCTGAAGGCAGTGAAGAAATGGAGACTTGGGGAAATAGGTCACTCTCAGGAACCAGCAGGGTTAGAGCAGCTAAAGAGAAGGTAAAGGTCAGTCCCTTCAGGTTAGTGCACAGAAGCAAATGAGAGGCTTGAGAGTGGCCTAGCTTCAGAAGGGACATGGGCTTAATTTCCCAACAGTTTCCATCCTTCTAGAACATTTCCCTCCCTGTCTGTCCCCATCTTCCATGAAGCCAGTTACTCCCTAGCATGGGTTCCCACACTATTCTCTATTACAAAACTTGTCACAATTAGCTGTTTTGATTCCTTCTTTCGCCCTGTGCAGACCTGAGTCTCTTCTATTATTCCCCTTTCCTAGCTAGTATCTGGCAATAACCTCTCACCTATGGTCAGGGCTCCATAAATGTTTGCTAAAAGAATAGTTTGGTGATTTATGGGGTTTTCCATGTCAGCTGGGTTTCCTGAAGCTGGTTATGGTAACTCATTAGGGAGGAAGAACAGGGTATTATAGAATAGCATTATAGTTAAGACTGGAAGGCTTTAGGTCAAGGCTTCATAGGTTTGAGGAGAAAGAATACTAAAAAGAACTCTACTGTTATGTATAACTAAATACACTAATAAAGACATTTAACAACCCCCCCTCCAAAAAAAAAAAACCCAATAGAAAAAAACCAAGAGAATTTTGGACTTAGGAAAATTGAAACAGAAGCAGGGCACATGAGAAAAAGTAAATACTCTCAGTAAGAGCAAAAAACTACTGTTGAATCAAACTGTCAGTAGAAAAGAAAGTGAATGCCATTTCCAGCTCTGACTTGGGACACAGCTCCCTTGTATGTGCCTGGTTTAGGAACCGGAAACAAAGAAGTTAGAAAAATGAGAGAAGGTCAGTAATTCCCTAAAACCAGTAAGGAGACTATGGCAGTCTGGAGAAACTCCTGTTGCCACAACCAATCCCCTCAAACTACTCCTTCTGAAATAAATGCCTTTAAAGCCACATACTCATATATTTTCTGTATGGGAGAGTAAGCCAGGAGACAGGAGAGATTCCAGAAACTCAGGCAGAGTTAGCTTGAGTATTCCTGGAGGAGGTATGCATAAGGCTCAGAGGAATGGGACACTTTCACATTTTTCCAGAGCCTATGGGTATCAAGTAGAAACCAGGATGCCTTGTCAGAAATCAGTTAAGTAGGCCTGCACTCTGGCTATGAGTTCACATTAGCCCAAGGGTGCTTACCTGAGATGACCTCACCACCGTGGCCCTGTTTGAGGAAGCTGAAGACAGTTTTCTGGTGATAAGCACAGTCGATGCATGCCTGGACAGCCTGCTGCAATACCACAGAGGCACGGGCTGGCCCAAAATGGTCAGGGAGCTGTTGGATCTTCTTCTTATCTAAGTGAGGGCCTGGGCTGCCATTCTTGTTCAAGTAGATACAAACTACAGGAGACAAAAAAATCCAAGAACCTTATAGAGTGTCTGGCACAGAGAATTCAAAAGGACAGTGTTCTCTTCCACTTTTTTATTAATTATTTTTCTTAGTTGTAGATGGACAGAATGCCTTTATTTTATTTTTATGTGGTGCTGAGGATAGAACCCAGTGCTTCTCACATGCTAGGCAAGGGCTCTGCCACTGAGCTACAGTTCCAGCCCCTCTCTTGAATTTATTATGCCCTGAGCTTTGATTCCCACTAGGAGTCTCAGCAGGTTTCCGTTTGAAACACTGCAAGGGATAAACGGTGGGGGTCAAGTTACCAGCAGACTAAATTGCATGACCAAGGGCTCTGGGAATACAGCCTTGCTGGAAGAATAACCCAGAGCAAAAACCAAAGGACAGAATTTGTACTTTGTCTTCTGTGTTTTGAAAAACAAAACAAAACAAAAAAAACCTCAACATTTCCCCAGATGTATGAACTTTCATTTTTTGTACTTGGTTGCCTCATAAATTCTTTACACCTCTCAACTTGTATCTATGTAAGGAGCTGTGGGACCATGGTAATAATAGCAAGAGAGTGCTCATGTATGTATATATTTGGTATTGGACATAGAATCATCACACCACTGGTCACTTGTCTTGTTTTCTATTCTGGGCCTTATAATTTTTTACTATCTTCTACATCAATACTCAGACCCCAAAAGAGTAATACAAATAGAAAAGAATAAAATAAAATATAGAAAAATAATATGAAAAGGGTCTATAAGACTCATGTATATATTCTTTCCTCTCAGAAGTTCTCCTGTCAAAATTGCTGGGCACTTTCTTGGTTGCTGACCTCCATGTGGCACTGGTTCGGGGCAAAGGAGATGGAAGTCTTTCTAAATGCTGTTGTGTCCTTGGCCTCTTGGAAGGACCTACATCAGCTTGGTCAGTAACGACATTCTCTCTCCTGATGTCCTTTCAGGCTTCTACTGAGTAGTGGGTACTGTTCTTATTTGCACTGAGTGGGTAGGAGGGCAAAAATCTCCTTTGCTATTAAAGGCAAAAAGGGTCAGGGCACTAGTTATGTGGGCTGCTGGATAAACTGCCATCCTCTTTGGGTCTCAGGTTCACTGTCTATAAAGATGAGGGGGTTGAACTAGATGCTCTCTGAGGAATCTCCACCTGTATAGCTCTAAAGAGAAACAATATGAAGAGGAAAAAAAGAAAGGAAAATAGAAGGTAAGCTGGATGAGGAAGGTAATGGGAGAAAAAGGAAAAAATCATAAATGAGATAAATTGAACATATACATTTCATTCTACTCTCTCCTAATTCTAAGAGGAGACAACAATAACATTTTGGAAGTTGGAAAGCAGATTGGAAAAGTAGCAACTAGAGCCGGGGTGGTTTGCCTGGGATTCCAGTAACCTGGGAGGCAGAGGTGTAGGATCACATGTCCAAGGGGTTTGAGAGCCACCTGGGCACATAGCAAGATATCTCAAAACAAACACACAAAAAAAGAAGAGAAGTAGTACTGACTTGGTATATACAAGAAAGAAGAATTCCTTCAAGCAAGAATGGGGAATGATGAGAACCAAGCTATTTTATCCCCTAATTACAAAGGCCTAAGTATTGGCAAAACGGTAACTCTAAAAGTGAATATGAAGTATATTTAATAAAAGAAGGCTCAGTTGAGGTGTGTTAAGGAAAGTGAGGATTTCTATGTCTAATAATGTGATTCTTCTACTAAAACCACTTAAACACAAACACATATATAAGTATTAAAGTATTAAAAGTAAGTGTATTAAAAGTAAGTGACAACAAATGGCTACGAAAAGACACTTATAAAAATGCTCAAATTAACTCCAAATTAGAACCAAATACCTATCAATAGATATACAAATTGTGGTATAGTTATTTAATAGAATATCACCTGGAAATAAAAAAAAAGAACCACTGACAGGTGCAATGATATAGGTGCTACTCAGAAATATTATTTGGAATGAAAGAAACAAAATACAAAAGTACACGTAACATGTTTCATTCATATTCAGTTCAAGAATGGGAAAACCAATCTATAGTGGTAAAAATCAGAATCTACATGGAGCAGAGACTGATTGGGAGGAGGACTGAGGGGACTTCTGTGGTGGCAGAAACATCTTACATCTTGATCAGGGTTGTAGTTACAGGGGTGCTGACATTATTAAAATTCATCCAAGTGTACACTTAAGATTATACATTTCACGAATACAAACTTTATCTCAATTAAAACATACAAAGGAAAAAATATAACTAGCTTGGTGTTACAGATTAGATATGCAGTATCCTCAGAAAGCTCATGTGTGAGACAATACAAGTATTTTCAGAGGCAAAATTATTAGGTTACAAGAGCCTTAACATAATCAGTCAATCAGTCCACTGATATGGATTAACTAGGTGATTAGGTGGTAATTGTAGGGAGGTAGGCTGTGGCTGGAGGAGGTGGGCTACTGGGGGTGTGCTTTTAGTACTTATATTTTGTCCCTGGTGAGCAGAGCTCTCTCTGCTTCTTGTTGTCATGTCCTGAGCAGATTTCTTCTGCCATGCCTTTCCACCAGGATATTCTGCCTCATCCTGGCCATCTATGGACAAAGACCTCTGAAACTGTGAGCCAAAATAAACTTCCTCATCTAATTGTTCCTGTCAGATCTTTTGGTCACAGCAACAGAAAAGCTGACTAAAACAGAAATGGTACTGTGAAGTGGGGTCACTGCTGTGATTAACCTGTCCATGTGCTTCAGAAGCATCTGAAGCTGCAAATTGTTGCAGTTGGGGGAATTTTGAAAAGTTTATGCAAGCTGAAAAGCTTTAGAACATTGTAAGTGGAGCTTAATAGGCTATTTTTATGGGTGTCCAGAACCAGAATGTTGCCAGGGCTGTGGACAGTAAAGACTGGGCTCATGAGGTTTCAGAGGAGGAGAACTCTATTGGAAATTGAACTAGAGGCTATTCATGTAATATTCTGGCAAAGAAGTTGTATACATTTTGCCCATGTCCTGAAACTTTTTGTGAAGCCAAATTAAAGGTCATGTACTAGTCCATCAGTAGAGGAAATTCCAAGGTATCTGAGCATTCAGATATTGCCAGTGGCTTTTAGCCAAGTTTACTGTGATAACCAGGAGTAGAAAGCAAAGATGAAAGATTTGAAACACTTGCACTTTGGCCAGAAAAATACAAGTAAAATTAGGGCTAAGCAAATTGTGGTTGTTAAAGCAAACCAAAAAAAGCACTAAATAAATACTTTACCCAGAGACAATAAGAAAGATGGCTTGCAGGCTTCTTGGGAACTGGCAAGACCACACCCATCTCAGACTCAGGGGTAAAGTAAAAATTCCTTTGAGAAGAGACCATGGGGGCACTCTGCTTACACTGTGTGTCCTAGGAAGTTGTTTCACTGTGCTTAGCTGCCCAGGCATTCAGAGGCTGCTGCAGTCATGGTTCCCAAAGAGCCTACTGTTTAAAATAGTGGCAGACTTTGGCATTGATCATGTGGTGCTGGTATTCAATGGAGAGGAATTGCACTCAAGGAGATGCACCTGAAAAACTTCACTCAAGTGGCCTTGTGTACACCCACACCCGATTAGATGATGCAATCTTGGATCTTGAGCCTGATACTGTAAAGAGAAGAGGCTTTTGAAGAGAAATCTTGTGAGTAAAAGAATTAATTTTTTTTTTTAGAAATTTTTTTTAAGTGAGAGAGGGGAGGGAGAGAGAGAGAGAGAGAGAGAGAGAGAGAACTTTTAATATTTTATTTTTTTAGTTATCGGCGGATACAACATCTTTTGTTTGTATGTGGTGCTGAGGATCGAACCCGGGCCGCACGCATGCCAGGCGAGCACGCTACCGCTTGAGCCACATCCCCAGTCCAAGAATTAATCTTTAAAGTAAGAAAAGTATAGGTAATTTATGTTCAGAGAGTTGAATGATATTGTTTAAAATATGATCCATTATTCTTTGATCCTACACCCACTGAGAGGAGGGGTCCATTCCCCTCCTCTTGAATCTGGGATGTGTGACTGACTAATCTTTTAAAAAAATTTAAAAGACTAGAAATCATACAATGTCCTCTCTCAGGACATAATAGAATTAAACTAGAAAGCAATAACAGATGATATGTGAAAAATCCTCAAT
Organism: Callospermophilus lateralis; assembly: GCF_048772815.1. Taxonomy (NCBI): domain Eukaryota; kingdom Metazoa; phylum Chordata; class Mammalia; order Rodentia; family Sciuridae; genus Callospermophilus; species Callospermophilus lateralis. The sequence goes on along the minus strand of NC_135311.1, from coordinate 113,883,738 downwards.
AGAATTAGTCTGGAGGTATAACTCAGTGGTATAGCATTTGCCTAGCAGGGCCCTAGGTTTGATTCCCAGCACTGCAAAAACAAATGAACAGATATAAATAAATAAGTAAAATGAAAGGAAAGGAAAAGCATAAGTGGAAGAATAAATAAGGATAAAATAATGTTTATTCTTCATTGATCTAATAGATAAAAGTTTGTCTCAAATAATAATACAACGATATCCTTGATTATGTGTGTGTATGTGTGTGTGTATGTGTGTGAATGCACATGCTTATGTACAGTGACATGATTAATAGAAACAGTTCAAGGTATGAAAGTGAGAAATTAGGATTATAAAATAAATACTCATACCACCTATGAAGCAATATAGTGTTATTTGAAAGTGAACTTGGATTAGTTGTAAATATATATTGCAAACTGTAGGGTAATCACTAAAATAAGTAAAAAAGAAATATAACTATCATGCCAAGAAATAAGGGAAAATAAAAAGGAATTTTACTCAAGGAGGTGCAGAAAAAGATAATAACAAAAAGAAGGGCAACAAATAGAAAACAGAAACACATGTATTAGGTATTAGTATAATTATATCAATGATCACTTTAAATATCAATGGACTAAATACACCAATTAAAAGAGATAGATTCTCAACTGGATAAAAAAAGATCCACATGTTATTTGTATATAAGAAAATTTATAATAATGTAAATTAAAAATAAATGAGTGGAGAAATCTAATACCATACTAAAACTTATCAAAAGTAGAAGTAGCTATATTCCTTTCAGAAAGAACAAATTTCAGAGGAAGAAAAATTATCAGGGAAAGAGGAGCATGACATAATGATAAAGAGATTAATTCTCTAAGAAGTATGGATCCTTAATGTGTACGCATCCAACAACAGAATGTCAAAATATGTGAGGCAAAACCTGTTAGGACTTCAAGGAGAAATAGATGAATCCACTGTTACAGTTGGAGACTTCAATACTCCTCTATCAGATGTAGATACATCCAGCACATAACTGAACTCAAAGGTAGCATCAATCAACTATTTCATCCAACAAGAGCAGAATATATATTCTTCTCATTTGGAACTTCATCAAGACAGACCATATTTTAGGCCATAAAACATACTTAAAAAATTTAAAAGACTAGAAATTTTACAATATCCTCTCTCAGGACATAATAGAATTAAACTAGAAAGCAATAAGAGATGACATGTGGAAAATCCTCAAACACATGAAGATTAAATAACACACTTCTAAAGACCAGGGTCAAAGAAATATTATAAAAAACTAAAAAATAATTTGAATTAAATAAAAATGAGAATATAACATCAATATTTGTGAGATAAAATAGAAGCAGTGCTTCAAGGGAAATGTATAGCAATGAATACATATTTAGAAAAAAAATCTGAAAATCAGTAACACAAGCTTCCACCTTAGGAAATTAGAAAAAGAAGAGTAAATTAAATCCAAAGTAGGCAGAAGAAGATAAGAAATAATAAAAATTGGAGGAGAAATCAATGAAGTTGAAAAAGAAAATCAGAAAAAAAAGTGAACCCAAAAATTGCCTGTTTGAAAAGACAGATAAATTGATAAGATTCTAGCCATAGTAAGAGAAAGAGAGAGATTACACAAATTACTAATATTAGAAGGGACTGGGGTGGCAGGGGAGACATCTCTACAGATAACATGGTCATTAAAAAATAATAAAGGAAAACTATGCACAAAACTCTATGCTCAAAAATTTGATAATCTAGATGAATGGATCAATTCCTTGAAAGGCAAAACTCAATCAAAAATAAAACTACAAAGCTGGGTGTAATAATATGTGCCTGTAGTCTTAGTTTGAGCCCAGGAGTTCAAGACCAGCCTGAGTAATGTATTGAGACACTGCCTCTTATAAATACATAAATAAATAAATAAGGATAAAGGAGAAAGAGGAGGAGAAAAATACAATCTAAACAAGCATATATTTATTAAATAAACAATCATATATCTGAATCAATAATTCACAATATCCCCAAATAGAAAGTGCCAGGCCCAGATAGGTTTACTTATGAATTCTACGAAACATTTAAGGAAGAAATTATACCAATTAGCCACAATCTCTTTAGAAGATAGAAGCAGAGTGAATACTTTCTAACTCATTCTATGAGGTCAGTGTTACTTTAATATCAAAATCAGACAGACATAACAAAATTATAGACCAGTACCTCTTATGAACATGGAATGAAAATCCTCAACAAAATATTAGCAAGTTTAATCCAATGTTGCATAAAAAGAATTATACATCGTGACCAAGTGGGATTGATCCAGATATGCAAGGTTTATTCATCTTTCAAAAGTTAGTGTGATTGATTCTATCAATAGACTAAATAAGAAAAATCACATGACCATATAAATGATCAAGCTTTTGAGAATATCCAATACTCAGTCACAGTAAAAAATTCCCAAATAACTAAGAATACAGGGGAACTTCTTCACCTTGATAGATAACATACATAAAAAAACCCATAGAGTTAACACCATATGTATTGGTGAGAAATTGGAAGCTTTCCCACTAAGATCAGGATCAAGGCAAGGATGTCCCTCCTCTCTCACCACTCCTTTTCCACACCACACTGGAAGTCCTAGCTAATGCAGTAAGACAAAAAAAGGAAATAAAGGTATACATATTGGGAAGGGAAAAAAACCTTTTTTGCTGGTACATGATTGCTTGTTAAGAGAATATGGAAGAATTGCCAAATACCTTTTGTAACTAATAACAATTACAACAAGGTCACATAATATAAGAGCAATATACAAAAGGTCAATTACTCTCCTTTGAACCAGCAACCAACAAGTAGATAATATTAAGCCAGGCACAGTGGCAAATGCCTATAACCTTGGGGACTCAGGAGGATACAAGTTCAAGTAGCCTCAGCAACTTAGTAGGACCTGATCTCAAAATTTAAAAAAAAGGGTTGGGAATGTTGCTCAGTGGTAAAGAACTACTGGGTTCAATACCCAGAACCATAATCAATCAACAATCAATTTAACAAAACCCAATACCATTTACAATGGCGTCAGAAGCAGGAAGAAGATAAAAGGAGAAGGAAGAGGGGATGAAGAAGGAAAATGAAAAGGAGAAGAAGAAGGAGAGCAAAATAAATAGATATAAACTTAACAAAATATATATAAGATTTCTATGAGGAAAACTATAAAACTGATAAAAGAAATCAAAGAACTAAATAAATGGAGAGCTATTTCTTGTTCATAGACAGGGAACTTGATTTAGAGATTCAACACAATCCCAAATAAAAATCCCAGAAAGTTATTTTGTGGATGTCAACACACTGGACCTAAGCTTTAAATGGAGAGACAAAAAACCCAGAATAACCAATATGGTATTGAGGGAGAAGAATAAAGTTGGGGGACTGATACTTCCTGACCCAACACTTATTAGAAAGCTACCATTACCAAGATAAGATGATACTGCCAAAAGTACAGACAGAAAGATCAGTGAAACAGAATAAAGAGCCCAGAAATAAATACATGCCCAGATATAGACAACTTATCTTTCAGAAAGGAGTGAAGGCAATCTAAATCTAAATTATTTAGATATGAGGTGTCCCCCAAAAGCTCACGTGTGAGATAATGCAAGAAGGTTCAGATAAGATATGATTGGGTTATAAAAGCCTTACCCCAATCAGCGAATTACTCATTTGATGGGATTAACTGAGTGGTGGCTGAAGGCAGATGGGGTGTGGTTGGAGGAGGTGGGGCTTGGAGGCCTGGGTATATATTTGTGTTTTGCAAGTAGAGATCTCTCTCTCTCTCTTTGTTTTCTGATAATCATGTGAGCCTCTTCCCTCTGCCACTCTCTTCTATTATGATGTTTAGCCTCACCTTGAGCCCCGAGGAATGGTACCTGCTGTCTATGGATTGAGACCTTTGAATCTGTGAGCCCCCCCAAAAGTTTTTCATCCTCTTCAGTTGTTCTGGTTGGGTCTTTAAGTCACAGCAGTGAAAAAGCTGCCTAAAACAGTAGTTTTTTTCAACAAATGGTGCTGGAGCACCCAGACATCGACATGCCAAAAGAAAAACAAACAAGCAACCCTCTCTCTGAAAAACATAGCTAGACAAAACCTTACTCTTAAAAATATCAACTCAAAATGGATAATAGACTTAAATATAAAATGCAAAATTTCAAAATTCCTAGATGATTAGATGATGATGATGATTAGATACAACACCCAAAGCATGATCTTCAGAAGAATAATTAATAAGATGGATTTCATGAAAAACTCTACGAGAAAGGCACTATCAAGAGAAGAAGAAGAAAATATCTTTCATCCTGGAATAAAATATTTTTCAAAGACATATGATAAAGAATTATCCAAAATATACAAAGAACTCTCAAAACTCAAAAACAAATTAAGAATTGTTTTCTAATTGTTTAAATGATTGCAAAGTGAACTAAAGACATTAACAGATACCTCATCAAAGAAGATATACAGTTGGCAGATAATTCAACATCATGTCATTAGGGAAATTCAAATTAAAACAACTGTGAGATCTCACCACATACTTATTAAAATGGCCAAAGTACAGAACATAAACAATACCAAATGCTGATGAGAATGGTGAGCAATAGAAACTATCATTCACTGCTGGAGGGAAGGTGAAATTTACAGCTACAATGGAAGACTGTTTGATAATTTCTTACAAAACTAAACATATTATTACTAATTCAGTAGTTGCTGTCCTTGGCATTTACCCCAAAGAATTGAAAGCTTATGTGTATACACAGTCATGGCACATGGATATTTATAGCAGCTTTATTCATAACTGCCAAAACTTATAAGCAACCAAGATGTCTTTCAGAGGGTGAATGAATATATAAACTGTGGTACATCCAGACAATAGAATATTATTCAATGTTAAAAAAAATGAGCAATCAAGTCCACGAAGACTTGAAAGAAATTCAAATGCATATTACTAAGCAAAAAGAAATAAATCTGAAAAGGCTATATATGGTATAATTCCAACTATATAATATTCTAGAAAAGGCAAAACTGTGGAGACAGAAAAGATATCACTGTTTGTCAGGATTAGGGAAGAGAAATGGATGAGTAGGAAGAACACAAAGGATTTTTAAGGAGTGAAAATTTTAAAAGAGTGAAACTCTTTTGTATGATACTGTAAATAGTTGATACATGTCATTATATATTTCTCAAAATGCCTAGAATGTAAAATATCAAGAGAGAACCATAATGTGAACCATGGACTTTGGGTGACAATAATGTGTCAGGCAAGTGAATCAATTATAACAAATGAAGCACTCCAGTAGGGGTTGCTGAATATAAGGGAGGTGCTACATGTGTGGGGACAGGGGAATATAAGAAATTTATGTACCTTTCATTCAGTTTTGCTGTGAACTTAAAAGTGCCCTAAAAAATAAAGTCTATTAAAAAAATTCAGAGAACAAAAAAGAGCTCTTAACAGCAGATACAAATTTCCAAATGTGAAGAAGTAGAGGAAAAGCATTTCTTAAATGTATATGACTAAATTCCCTAAATATATGTAAATTCCTTTAATGCAGAGTATTTTGCAGGACTGGTATTCCCACCAAACACATTTTGGAAAATGTCACTGGAGTGCTAAATAATTATAATTTAAAAAGTAAGATGGCAGAAATGAGAAACTCAGTACAAAGCTTGGAAAATATAGTTGAGGAAGGCTTGTAGAATTGTGAATGAAAAGACAAACAGAATAGGGATAACAATAAAGAGGGAGTGGGCTGTGGTTGTAGCTCAGAGGTAGAGTACTTGCCTAGCACGAGTGAGGCACTGGGTTCAATTCCCAGCACCACATAAAACTCAATAAACAAAAATAAAGGTATTGTGTCCATCTACAACTAAAAGCAATAAAAAAAAAAAAAAAAAAGAATTAAGAGGGGTGTGAATATTAGAGGACCAGTTTAAGTGGTCCAACATCTGAACACCAGGTATGCTAGAATGTGTAAATAAAGAATTTAAGAAAATTTTACCAAATGTGTGTGTAGGATGGTAGGTGAAAATGCCTCTAAGTTGAAATCTCAGAATCCTGGGGTGGAGTGGAGGGAAAGGGAAAGATGAGAGGCTGCAGAGAGAATAAAGTTTCATACAAAACTAAAAGTATGAATCTAAGATAAAAATTGATAAAAATAAAAAAATTGGGGGCTGGGTAATAGCTCAGTTGGTAGAATGCTTTGCTTCACATGTACAAGGCCATGGGTTCAATCCCTAGCATCCTCTACCCACTGCCCCCCACCAAAAAAAATCCCCACAAACACCACTTATTTTTTTTTTCTGTTTTTTTTTTTTATCAAACACCACTTATGAATAAAGAAAAACGAATTCTCAAAAAATAGCAAATTAAATCTATGAATGTATAAACAGAATTATACACCAACACCATCAAGTGGGAATAATTATAACTTCCAAAGAATGGTGCAACATTGAAAAATCAATTAATGTAGTCCATCACTTTCACAAGTTCAACAAGAAAAATTCTAAGATCAAATCAATAGGTGCAGAGAAAACATAAAATGAAAAATTTTCACAAGTGTTGTACAGTTAAGTGTCACAAACCATCCATGGGCCGTGTGTGGACTATGTTGTGCATAGTAGCCTAATGAGGGCGTAAGTCTGGCATTGGGAACCTCCTGCGGCACTCTTACAGGGACTGAGGCACTCTTACAGGGACTGATCGCCTGATGCAGGTGAACTTCCCCCTCAAGCTCTGCCAGAGATCCCACACAGCACCCGAGATGGGTGTGACCTGCCAAGATGTCAATCAACCTGCTGACTTCAAGATACCTGGAAGCAAGACTCCACCCCTGAAATCTTATCCCTGCCTTTGATGTCCCCTGATATAAATAAAGCAAGCTTGGGCTCCATTTTGCCAGAGTGTAGAAGCTTGGTCTGTATGATCGGCTAGCCCGTCCTGTCCCTGCTTTCTGAAAATATTTTCAGTGTCCTGTGGTTTTTTCATTGTTCTATTTTTCTTAGCTTTTATTTCTTTGCCAGCCCATTCCACCAAGGAGAACTCCATTCTCATTGTCTGTGCGGGCCAGAGTTAAGAAGAATGAAAGGAAGGTATTAAAGGATATACTGTGGTACACAACATTAAATCTATGATAGCTTTTATGTTATCATTAAGGGACAACAAAAGTAGCCTCGGCTAATCCTAAGCATAGATGTATGAATTGGGGCTCACCCAGAGTGAGCCAAGGTCCAATCGAGAGATTGTGACACAGTGATCAGAAATGGTTGTTATAGCCTGACATGAACAGGACACAGACACACATGGTAAATTCTCATGAAAGAAATTTAAATGCGTATTTAAATTTCCCTGGGCCATGAGTTTTAGGCCAAGGGAGGGATGCTAACCCAGTGAGTGCAAGAGATGGTATGCATTATAGTTACGAAGCTCTTGCTGTTGTGGGTCTTCTAGACACTACTGAAAAGGCACTTCGACACCCACTTGGAATCTAAAACAAGGTGGGCTAAACCAAGCAAGTATACAGGTATCTAGGGGGCATGTCAGGATGTTGGAAAATATAATCAATATTATTACCAATGTCCTTATTTGTCCTTACTTCATCATACATGGAATTTAGGGACTAAGAAAACCCAGTAACTGGCTGGATCTAGATGCAGATGACATTTGGAGAAGTCATGTGATAAGGCGCTGAACACAGGTGAACATACATGCTACTGGCAGGCTCTGTCAGCTTCTACAGGTTATTTGGAGAGGAAATTGTGGGTGGCCCTTCTCTTTAAGCTCTTAAATTTTAGGATTTTGGCAACTCAACTCTTTCTAAGAGAAAGCCACTCTAACTTCCACAGCTTCCATGGGGATCTCTCTAATTAAATATCTCTAAAGAAGATAAAGTATTTGTAGAACAAGATTACACACACACATACACACACACACACACACACACACACCTTCTAATTTGCACATAAAATTGAGTTCTATTCTTTATAGCTAATTCACTGGGAAACTGTGAATCTATTTTAATGGTATAGTTCTTTTAGAGTTCCCTCCATAGATAGTTTATAAAATGGGAGCAGATATGCATAACTCCTAGTTTATAAAATGGGAACAGATATATATAAGCCAGTTACCCATCCTCTTCAGCCATCAGATTTTGTTTTGAAAGAAACATGCATTGGCTGGCCTCCCAAATCAAGTTCACTCACATTATACTACAGTTGACCATCATCAAGATTGTTTTAAAAAATCAGAAAAATTTCATACAAATTTGAGTCGTTGCAGCATTACTAGAATGTTAGGAGGATTCTGGAAGATGAAAGGGATCACTACAAAGTGGAAGCTCCCAGATCTGCATGTTAGTATTATTCTAAACTAGGTCAGGGACTTCTAGGTACTTCCCACCATTTCTCCTAATTGGCCCAAGTTCTCCAACCTTAAGTTCACAGAACACTCACCTAAGATTCCTTGATAATTCTGACAGAATGAAGTTTCTCTGAGACTATTCCAAATGCCAAATTTGAAAAGCTTAAAAAAGATTCTACCTAGGTTTAGAAAAGAGAGGGGGCTAGCTATTCTTGGAAGATAAGAGGAAGTGCAGATGCTGGGGCCAAAGGCTTGTTAAAGCTAGTCCCGTCCTCTGTTCTTACCTGTGGGGGCCTGCATGGCTGAGCTGGGGATGGTGGCAGCATCTTGGGGAACAGTGCTGGTATCCGGTTCAGGGGTGCTGGTTGTTGGTGAGGTGGGTGGTGGGCTCAGCAAAGTCCGAGGTTTCCTCTGTCAAAATGGATGGGGAAAAGTTTGCTACCCATGATAGGTAACTTGTCTTCTCTTCCTCCACTCCTGGCACTTAATTCACCCAAAATACAAAAATATATTTGTAGCTGGAACTTCATTTTCTTTGTTTTCCACTCAGTATCTAGCCCAAAGTTGTACATATAATAGATGCTTAGTAAACATTTTCTGTATCTATGCATAAGATTTTGTGTTCTGCAGAGCTAGATTTTTTTTTTTTTTTGGTACTGAGGATTGAACTCAGGGGTACCTGACCACAGATCCACATCCCCAGCCCTATTTTGTATTTTTATTTAGAGACAGGGTCTCACTGAGTTGCTTAGCACCTCACTTTTGCTGAGGCTGGCTTTGAGCTTGTGATCCTCCTGCCTCAGCTTCCTAAGCCGCTGGGATTACAGGCATGTGCCACTATGCCTAGCTGCAGAGCTAGATTTTAATGCATGTTTATACTAGCTTCAATACTATCATATGAAATCCCAGATTCTTTAGAAATTGGGCAGTTAAAAGCAAAAAGAAAAAAGCATACTATGGCTTAAGTCTCTACTGACATTATTTGTTACTTTCTGTTTTTAAAAATAAAAATGACACTTCTAACTCTACAAACTACTATTCTGTCCTACCTCTTCCCTCACACATCCTATTCTAGCAATTCCTAATCATGACACTTCTCTAAAAACCCTGAAGGTGTATCTAGCCCCCATCTTCAATATTTAATTGTTTCTTCTTCCTGAAGTAGCCTTTATTTTTTTATTACCTTACAAATTTCGGTTCATCTAGGAAGTTTTCCTCTAACTACTACCTTTTTTTATTCTCTGTACTTTGTATTGTTGCATTTGTCAATGTATTGACATTTACATAAATAACACTGTCATTGTCATTATATGTTTGCATACTGCCTCCTGGAGCTGCTTGAGGGTCTGATTCTGAGTATCATTTCTAGTATGGTGCTTGACATATATAACACGTTTTTTTAATTTTTAAAATTAAAAAAAATTTCTATTTGTTCTTTTTAGTTAAATATGACAGTAGAATCTACTATGATATATTTATAAATCATGGAATACATCTTATCCTAATTAGGACCCCAGTTTTGTGGATGTACATAATGTTGAGATTCACTGTGGGGTATTCATATGTGTACACAGGAAAGTTATGGCAGATCCACAGTGCAGAGCACCAACAAAGGGGAAGTAATAAAGAGGATTTGAGAGAAATATATTTTCTTTAAGCTGCTCAGGGAAATCTCTGGAGGATAAAGATGTCAGGGTGTTCCAAGAAATAATTTTCTAAAAGCGTATCTAATGTAATGCAAACACAAACATTACCAAGATCCAGAAAATCCCCTTTTACTAAATGCCCCATTTAGGGTCCACTACTGTGAATTTTATAAACCTGTCTGCTTGCTAGGAGTATACTCTCTGAAGAGAGTATGCTGATGGCAGTAGGCATGCATACAATGGTCTTGCCTGGAAAAGCCCTCATGCAAACCCTTAACAGAAATGGACGTCTGCTCATATTTCCCAATATCACTAAAAGTGAAAATTCAAATAACCAACGAGTCAGGAATGAAGGGAAACTTCAATGAGTTGGTAGAATTTTGTGGGGTCCCTAAAGGAGCAAGTTATGTGCCTGGATATTGTAGAAGAAAGCAGAAAGACGATTCCTATTTCAGATAGGTGCTTTTCCATGTATTTTATCTTGTCACATATTACATCATCTCTATTATATAGGTGAGAAAACTGGGGCCCAGAGCCTTACTCAAAGACGCTTTCCCAGAGTCACACAGGTAGCCACAAATGGAGGTGACATCTGAACCTAAGTCTGACTGGCTTAAAAGCCTTCCTTTTTGCTTCAAAAAGGAATGTTATGCTCATAGGTAAAATGGGTGGTATATACTCTTACAGAAGTAGGTAAAAGAACAGAAGGGGAATGAGGGAGTCATAAGCCAGGCCATAAAATACAAATGTGATGAGAATGATTGCTTTCAAGAAGGATGGAAAGAAAGAAGACTTTGGCCACTATGTTTAAGATTACATGAGGGAGCAGAGCATAATGGTTAGGTTCTGAAGCATCTTAATGGTCAACCATCCATCCAATATTTCTATTTCCTCTCCCTGAAAACATTCCTCTCATAAAGTCACCAGTCTCTAGCAAAAGACCTCTAATCCCATTTTGGGATATAATTAACTGTTCCTTTTATGTTGAGTCAAAGACCTTCTGCTTAAGTATCTGCTTATTGTTTCAGTCTTTGGAGTCCCACAGATAGTTTTCTTCCTCTTTGACAATCTTTACAATGTGTTCACATCATCAAAACTATGGCTTCTCTGACTTTGGCATCCCTAGGGCCTTCAGCCTTTTCTCCACAACATGAGAAAGAAGAATATAATAGAGATAAAAATAAATCAGGACCTGGGTTAGGGGTTAGTGGTAATAGCTCAGATATATCATATGTTATATAGGAAGATTAGGAAGTGACATTGAGTGTTTAAAGCCAATTAGTAGAAGACAACTGAGATTGGTAACATCATTTTAAATTATCCATCCATCCATTGATCCATCCATCCAACCATCCATCTATCCATCCATTCTGCACATACTGAACATCTCCCAAGAGACTGACATACAAGGCACTGCAGAAGAAAAAGAAAAGAAAAAGATTAGGTTATTGAGGACTTTGAGGAGTTTATATTCTATAAGGACTGAAGTTAGTTGGAGCTACTAATCTACTAAACAAATAAAACAAATAAATCAACTAACTAGCCCTAGGGAAGAATATGAGACTGAAATGGATTGCCCAGGAGGAACTGGGCATCATTTCCACATTGGAACTCAGATATTCTAGTTCAGGAAGGAGTCTGAGAAATCCACTGATAGGAATTAATGAGGAGGGGATGGTAGAGGGGCCCTAGAGAAGCTGCTGAAGAGCCTCCTCTTCACATCAATGCTTTCCTTAGGGAAGATATCCATGAAGAACTGGCATGTCTAAGAGTTAGTACTTCCAATAATAGTACTCAGAGGAGCTTGATTTAGTAACTTTTTCCAAAACTAGAGGTGTTAAGTCCCTTAGGAAATGTACAGAGTAAATACATGATAGGGCAGTGGTGACCTTGGAATTTGAAGATTGGGGGATCAATCAATACAGTCTCTGCTATGTACTTGCTTAGGACCTAGGAAAATCACTTCACATACATAAGTCTCAACTTAATAATAAAATAACATTAACACAAGCTCCAGAGTTTTGTGAAGATTACATGATGTGAGATAATGGTGTCTAATTCAGAACCTGACACTAAGTAGGTATCTAATAATTTTTTACAGAAGGGGGAGTGATAGCAAAAGAAATATTTACAGAATAATTTGCTCTTTCTGTTCACATGCTGGGAATCTACATTGGGAAAGTTAACAAGGAGCAGAGTCTTCCTCCTATGAAAGACTAGATAGAATCCCACCCCACTTATGTGAGTAACTTTCATCAATGTCAAAATTTGTCTCCACTATTATATTTCTAATAGTATCAACTCCCAGGTAAAAAGCTAAGTAGAGATGACAGTTTAGGATATTCCTCTTAAAGTCATACATTAGGTGGGGAATAGGAACAGATCTGCTGCTTTCCGAGATAAACTGGTATGAATGAATTACCCCTTTATAGCCCCTTACCCCTTTCTGGGAATCCCACATTTTTACCTACCTTACTGCCAGGTTTGGGACCCCTCTTCTTTGGGAATTTCAAAGATTCAGCTGACTTGGATGGGGTAGAGATGGGATGGGAAATAAGGGTCTTGGGTGTTCGACCCCGCTTCTTTCCTGGTTTACGCCCCCTCTGCCCTGGTTGATGCTCCAAGACAGTTTTGGTGCTGCTGTGGATGCTGGGCTTCTCAGTGTTCACATCAGACGCAGGGAAGGGATTCTTTGGAATCACAACTGCAAGAAAAAGACTCATTCTATCACGCCCTCCTTTGCCTGCATTCCCATCCCAGACAAGGAAAAAAGAATTTGCACTTTTGCTGAGGTACTTTTGCACTAGGGAACTAGTTTCCTGTCATTTGAACCAAAAGTTTAAAAAAATTCAGAAGAAAGCTGAATTTTAATTGGCTAGAATTGAAGGTTTTAAATTATTTCTAGCAGCAAAAATATTAAAAATTTCTCCCCAGGTATCTTAGAGAAGCATTGTGACCTAAGTCCAAGTTGAGGTACATGATCAAAACCACAGCTTCTGGGTTAGAATGGCTCTAAGGAATGCACAATCTTTTCTTGCTGAGAATGAAGATACAAGGCTCAGAAGAGAAAATGATGGCTTCACCAGGTGATGCAGTGAGATGCGATAAGGACTCTGTTTTGAAACTGAGTACTGATGACCAAGTCTACATCAATCAACTTGAAGTTTTAATATGATTATTGTAGCAAGGAGCAGTGAAACACATGGAAATATAAATCTGACAGCATGTTTCTTTACCTTAAAATCCTTCGCTCCTTAATACCTTTGAGAAGTTTAAATTCTTTATCATGATTTTCAAAGGCTTTTGTGTCTTCGCCCCTATCTTGCCCCCCCCCGCCCCATTATGTTTGATGTCATTTCCTGTCACCCATCTTTGTGTTCCAATAGTTCTACATATTAAGCTCTCTATTATTCTTGGTTAAGCATACATAACACTAAATTTTCAGCCCTCAATCCAGGGCTGCCTCCATACTGAGGCCTTCTCTGACCATGCCCTACTCAAGTAGAGCCCTCCCCAATTTCTAAAGGATTTTGTAGATTTCTGTGTTAGAGTGCTTCTTAATTTTACTCTTATCCTTAAATTGAGATTTTTTTGAGATAAGGAATATCTAATTCATTTCACAAAAGTTAATGAGCACTTACTACAAGTTATGCACTGTTCTAAGCCTTTGCAATAGAACAGTGAAAAAGCAGTTTCCAAGCTCACGGAGATTTTTTCCTAGAGGGAGAGACAGAAAGTTGACAAACAAATACACAGATAACATCAGACAGTGAAAAGTGTAAGGGTAAGGAAACTGAGGTGGACCAAAAGTCCTCTTCAAGGAGATGACATTTACACAGAGCTCCCAAATGAGGCAAAGGCAGAAGTCTACAAAGATCTGAGGAAAGAACCTTCCAACTATAGAGTGTAACAAGGGTAAAGATTCTGAAATAGGAATATGTTAGTGTGTCTGAGGAATGGGAAGGAGTCAGTAAACTGAGATAGCAAAAGGGAGAGTAGAGAGAGATTAGGTTAGAGAAGGAGCAGCAAGAAGACTGAGTAGGACTCTGCAGACACGAAAATGAATTGAACTTATTCTAGGAATGAAGGGGAGTCTCTGAATCGGGAGTGACATGGAACTGCTCTGAAATATCCTGTGAGTGGGGCAAAAGTAGAATTAAGGAACCAGTTGATTACAGCAGATGGGTAAAAAATGCAGAATATGTTCTCCAAGTATAGTGAAGTTTATGCAGAAATCAATGTTAACTGTAGTAAGTCTTATCCATATGGAAAACAGTGAGACTTGACCTCTACCTCACACTAGATAATAAAATTAACATGAAACAAAAACACCAAACATGAAGAATAACACAAGGGGAAAATCATCAAAACTTGGGTTAGGCAAAGAATTAATTAAACAGGGTACAAAAGCATTAATTATAAAGGAAAAGAATGGCATATAACTTCATTAAAAGAAAACATTTCTAGGCTGGGGTTCAGTGGTAGAGCACTTGCCTAGCAAGTATGAGGCCCTGTGTTTTATCATCCTTAGCACCATGGGGGGAAAAAGAAAGAAAAAAATCTCCATTCATCAAAAGACAAAACTAAAACTGAAAAGGACAATTCAGGGAGTAGAAAAAAATATGTGAGAAAAATAATATCTAGCATATGTAAAAATGAGTAATAGAAAGATTGACAACCTAATTTTAAAAATGGCTCTCAAGAGGCACTTCACAAAGATGGATATAAAAATGGATAATAAACATACGAAAAGTTGCTAAATATTATTGTCAGAGAAATGCAAATTAAAACCATTATTACACCTCTACTCAAATTGCCAAAATCAAAAGGACTGACAATACCAGACAATGGTAAAGATGTGAAGCAACTAAAATTCAACATTGTTGTTGTGAACCTAAATAACTTTGAAAAATTGCTTCATGTATATCCCATGACCTAACAATTCCACACCTACGTCTATGTCCAAAATAAATGAGTATGACCACCAAATGATATGCACTAGAATATGTACCACAGCATCTTTCATAGAAAGGCAAAAATGGAAACAGTCTAACTGCCCAATAGAAGAATAGATTTTTAGAATGTGGCATATTTGTAGGGGGGAAAATACTATACACAGAAATAAAAAGAATTATTGTTATATGCAGCAAAATTGATAAATCTCATTGCAAAAAATGTTAGACAAAGGAAACCAGAATATATGATTCCCTTTATATTAAGTTTGAAAATAGAAAAACTAATCTAATGATAGAATAGTGAATACCTTTGGGGGTATTGAGTAGGTAAGGTTTTGATTAAGAGAGAGCATAAGTGAGTCTTCTGGGTGCTGGAAATGAACTGTATCAATATAAAATAAATGAACAAAAAAGACAAAAGATAATGGTGAACTGGAATTTTAGAATATAATCATATTATTGAAAAGGTTGAAAAATAGTTGGATTCAGAATACACTTTGAAAGGAAAGCCGACAAGCATGGATAGTAAACAGAAAATTAGAAAACAGAAAACACAGAATTATACTGAACAGGTTCAATTAAAATCATATTTAACTATATTCCATTTATGTAAGATGTGTCAAAATGCATTCTTCTGTCATGTATAACTAATTAAAACAAAAAGTCATATTTAGCATGGTGGCACATGCCTATAATCCCAGCAACTCAGGAGGCTGAGGTAGGAGGATTGCAAGTTCAAGGTCGGCTTCAGTAACTTAACAAGAATCAAAATTTTAAAAAAATTATATTTAATAAAATAGAGTAGTCATGGATGATCTGATATTATTAGAATATGGGAGAATAAAGATGTCATTCACCAGGATAGGAAACCCAGAATTTACTTTTTAAATATGCTTTTTGTGAGGTACCTATTAGATATCAAAATATGGAGATACTAATTAGGCAATTTAATATATGAGTCTGGAATTTAAGGGAGAGGCCAGGACTAGAGATAAAAATTTGAGAATCATCAGTATGTAAAGCCATGAAACTAGATGAGATCTTGTTGGATATAAGTAGAGTCAAGAAGGAAGAAAAAGTTTGTTTCTGAGACACTCCAATATTTAGAAGTTGTAAAGTAGAAGAGGGTCCAGCAAAGGTCACTAAAGAGTGACCCATGAATGTAGAAGATGAGAAGAGTGTGAAGTTCTAGAAGTCAGTGAAAAGAGTGATCTAAGAAAGGTAGCACCTCCACTCAGTGATCAAAGTTGACATCAAAATAGGACACACTGACATGATGTGATGCACTGAGGGTACCAATTCACAGAGGTGTTCTTTCTGCCCATAGTCAGCAATCATGAATCACACAAACCAAAACTGAGGCACATTCAAAATAATAACTGGTCTGTCAATATCATAAAAAAAGACAGAACAATTCCAGATTCAGAAGACTAAAGTAATGTACAGCTAAGGCAATGAATGATCTTGTATCAGAGCCTGCATCAAAAAAAAAGTTTTGGGAAGAGGATATTAGAACAATTGACAAAATTTGCATGCTGTCTATGAAGTAATATTTGATGCCAAGTGTAGCCTACTGTCTGATGTTGAATTCATAAGGGATCCTTGGGGGCACCATATGCATTATGTAATAAATTTGAAGATATAGTATGATTCAGCAATTCCAGTTTTAGGTATAAATTCATGAGAAATTCTTGCACATGTATACCAGCATATGTGTAAACTTATGCTCATAGAATATTATTTGTAATAACTTAAACTTGAAACAATCTAAATGTTTACTATAAATAAAATGGATTTAGGCTGTGGTGTAGCTTATTGATAAGGACATGCTTAGCATAAGTGAAGTCCTTAGTTTGATTTCCAGTACTGGCATGTGCATGCACACATAAAGATTTTAAAAATGTTACAAAGTTGGCAGTTCTCAGAGTGTGGTATGGGGACCCAAGGGGGCCCTTAAAAAACCTTTTGAGGGTCTGTGCATATTAATAATGATGTTAAACATTATTTTTCTTTTCACATGCATTCCATTGTGGTAGGAATCTTCCAGAGGTTACGTGTATAATGTCACATGTGCTTGTATATTCTATTTACTTTAAATACATTATTTATTATTTTTTTTAAAAAAGCAGCTTTCTGTGTATACTTTTTGTATATAAATATGCATGTGAATGTATACATGGTGAATGTGGATGTATGCATATATCCATGATTCACAATCAAGACAATAAACATTTATTACCACTAAAAGTTTCCTCATGTCTCAGTCTGTGTGTGTGTGTATGTGTATTAAGAACACAACATGAGATCTAACCTCCTAACAAAATACTAAGTGCACAATACATATTGTTATTATAGGCACCATTTTGTAGAGCAGATCTCTAAAACTTATTCACCTATGTAATTGAAACTTTATAACCATAGCCCCTTCCTAAGCCTCTGGCATCCATCATTCCATTTTCTGCTTTTATGTATTTAATTATTTTAGATACTTCATATAAGCGGAATAATATAGTATTTGTCCTTTCATGACTGTCTTCGTTCACTTAGCAAAATGTCCTCTGGGTTTATCTAAGTTGTTACAAATAGTAGGATTTTTTTCTCCCTGTCCATTTTTAAGGCTGAATTCCACTGTGTACATATATACAATTTTTATTAATCTGTTTTTATAGTAATTGAAATTTGGGTTGTTCCCATGGAATATGTGCTTGTATATTCTCATTTTTAAAAGTTCTTAGTTTGGGGTTGGAATGGGGCTCAGTGGTACAGCACTTGCTTAGCATGCATGAGGTCCTGGGTTTGATTCCTAGAAGTGCAAAGAAAAAAAAAAGCAGCCTAAGATTTAATTTTTACCATACTAATATGGAGAGAGAGAACTGACATTCATGAAAGCTCTTTGGGGTCATTAAAGATATAAAAGTTCCCTGAGATCAAAAGATTTGGGAACTGCTGATCTATAATTAAAATCACTTCCTTGCCCTCTTTTTTCTAGATTTGTCTAGGAAAAAAAATAACCTTCATTAAATTCAATACTCGACCTATTCTATACCATAGCTTGAGTAAATGAACAAGGTAAATGGTATCACTTTATTTATTATTATTATTATTATTATTTTTTAATATTTATTTTTAGTTCTCGGCAGACACAACATCTTTGTTTGTATGTGGTGCTGAGTATCGAACCTGGGCCGCATGCATGCCAGGCGAGCGCACTACTGCTTGAGCCACATCCCCAGCCCAAATGATATCACTTTAAATTGACCATTCTAAACCCCAAGATTGCCCCAGATTTCTCCAGTAATAAATAGACCATGGAATGTAAACTGGGCAGGGAGGTAAGTGATTCACTTTGGAATTTCTGCCATCATATTGACAAAATGATAAGTTCTTAGTTGGTACTCAGGATAGGTTTACAGAATAAAAATGTAGAAAATAATTTTACTTCTCTTTTTTCTGTAAGGCTAGACATAAAAGTCCACAATACCAATAGGAGAAGAGGTTGCTCACTCTGGCCTGAAAGACTTGGACAGAGGAAACCAAATAATTATACTGAACAGTTCTGAAAAATCAGGTTATGCAGGTCTTGTGTGAGTAGTTAGTACAGATTAGGCAATGTGCTAATTTCAAAGCTTCTTAGTAAATGGATTTTCTTAAGTTATCCTGAGGGACTACAAGATTTGGAAGCTCTTTCTATCAGGAAAGCCTGACCTGCCTTGCCACATTCTAACTTAATTATCCTAGTTAAAAAAAAAAAAAAAATGGAGGGGTATCAGGAGACCAAGGATCTAATTCTACTCTTGTCCCCATGGCGTGACTCTGAGTTTATAATTTAAAAACAATCTTCTCTTATTTTCCCAAAAGTAAATAATTAAATAATTTAATCCCTATCTTACTTCAGAGAAAGACAAAGGATAGGAAAATTTTTATGCTACTAAGGTTAACAGAATTAGACTCTTAATCAACAGTACTTTGATAAAGTTCTTCTTACACATTAGTGATTACACTTGGCAATCATGACCATCTTGTGAAGGCTGACATTTATCACCTCCTTTGAAATTGAAGAAAGTGAGCCTTGGAGAAGTGAAAGTGGCAGAGTCAGGCACGATTCTAATCTTTGGAGCGTTCACTGAGCACACTCTGTCATATAGCCTAGGAGGTAGGGGAGATAGCTCTAGACTGGTAGGAGTCCAAGGACTGTCATTTTATGTGTTAATTAATTTGACCAGATTAACTGAAGAGTGAATATCCAGGCTTAATAAGTATCTATGTTGGAAAAAAAGAAGCATGATTCTTGCTCTAGAGGAGTACAAACTTGAGAAGGCTAAGTGGACATCTTTGCACAATCAAGCATAATTCAGTGAGTGTGGAAGATACAAAATAAGCCTGAACAACTTGGTCAGAAGGTAATGAGGTGCTCAAAGAAGGATGGGGCCATGTCAAAAGGACACATGCCAATTTCAAGGGATGTTCACTGGCTTGGAACAATCTGAGCATCAAAACAAATGATAATAACAAATTATAACTCACTGAATAAAATTGGAATTCATGTGTGGTAACTAAATGAATACACAAATAAATAGGGAAGAAGGGAAACCTCTTGCTTATTTTAGAATCCTAGTTAGTAACTGTCTACGAAATGAGCAAATTAGAAAATAATTTGTAAATGACTAATTCAAGCAAGATTCACCAGTAGTTGCTAAAACTACAGAGTGAACATTTGATGAGAAACAGAACATTTGTAGTCTCAAAGCACTTCTTCACAAGACAATTAGCTAATTATAAGAGAAAATAGTAACTCTTCAGTGAAGAAACTTGGTATATAAAGCCTGAACAAAGTAGGTGAAGTTATCATCTACAGTTACGGGGAAGTTAGCTATCACACACCTCCAAATGCAACGCTTTGAGAAAAATGTCATACTGTACATAACATGAATCTAATCATGAGCTAACACCAGACAAACCAGACTGAGAGCCAATCTGTACGATAATTGGACAAATATTTATAAAAATATATTAAAGTCATGAAAGACAAGAAAGAAGGAGAGAACTACTCCAGATTACAGGAGACTAAAGAGACATGACAATCCATGAATCAGAGTTTTCTTTTCCTAAAAGATATTACAGTATTGGGACAATTGACACAATATGAATAGGGTTTATAGATTAGACACAAGTATGTATCAATATTAATTTTCTGGTTTTAATAAATATATATTCTTAGTATTATATCAATATTAATTTTCTGATTTAGAAACTAATACTGTTATACATAAAATGCCCTTGTTTGTAGAAAAGACATACTATACTACTTAGTAGTAAAGAAATTATCATGTAAGTTATTGTCAAATGGTTCAGAAAAATGTATTATGTATCATGATACTTCTAATGCCAATGGGATAAGATGTTAATATTTGGGGAATCTTGGTGAAATGACAAGGAATTGTTATATAACTGTTGCAAAATTATGTTAAGTTAAAATTATGTCAAAAAGTTTCTTAAGAGACTCATGGGGACAGTGCCGAAATGCATACATATACAGGGCTATAAGAACCTAGAGGAGAAATGACTAATATTGCAAGGAAAGGGGAAGGGACAAGTGAGATAGGCAAATGAGGCTTATGAGGCAAAATTTCAAAGTGATATTTTAATTAGTCATTGAAACAATTAATGATTTTGTAATTAGGAAAGGGCACAGGTGAAGGGTGGGTAAGGATACAGAGCAATCAGTATGGAGAGAGGAATGGAGTTATGAGTATGGTTATATGAAGATGTGTGGGTAGTGTTTTGGGGCTTACGTCCATAATAAGGTGAAATAAGTATGGTTCAAAAGAGATGCTATACTCAACTTGAGAAGAGTGCACATGATATTTAAGGAATCTTCTAGCTCTAACACATAAAGACTCTGCCAGGGGACACAGTGTAGGTAATATGGATCTACACATGGAAAAGGCAAAGGTAAGGTTCACTGCAAAGACAGAAGCATATCTAAAACAGAATCACAGCACATGAAGATATGTAGAACTGTTTTCCCCTCCTTGATAAATTTCTTCTCATCTGTGCACACTGTATGTAACTACTCATCCTATTCTTTTGGCCATAATAATGACAAGTAAGGTTGCTAAAACGCAGTGGTTAATGCCTGTAGTCCCAGTGGCTCTGGAGGCTGAGACAGGAGGATCACAAGTTCAAGGCCAGCCTCAGCAATGGTGAGGCTCTTAGCAACTCAGTGAAACCCTGTCTCTAAGTAAAAAACAGTCGGTGATTTGTAGTCTCAAAGTACTTCTCCACAAGACAATTAGCTAATTATAAGAGAGAATAGTAACTCTTCAGTGAAGAAACTTGGTATATGCAGCCTGAATAAAGTAGATGAAGTTACTATCTACAGTTACCGGGAAGTTAGCTATCCCACACCTCCAATGTGGCACAGTGGTCAAGTGCCCCTGAGTTCAATCCCTGATGCCCCCCCGCCCCCCAAAAAGCAGATATAAACTGTTAAGATTATGAACAAATGGAGGCAATGGTTGGCATTTGCATGTTCCCTAATGATGGAGTTCATCTTGCTGAAAGAAACTGACTTTTATTGAGTACCTAGTATGAAAAGGGTGCTATACTAAGTGCAATAGCAGTGCTATACTAAGTGCAATGGACAATCCTCCTTACCACTAAATTGCACTGGGAAGGATATGAAGCAGCACCCATTGGCGATTAAAACAATGAGTTTTAAATTCATGCCTATGAAACACTAAGTAACTTGGCCAAGGCCACCAATAAAGAGTTTTCCCCTCCTTTCCCATAAAGAGGGTTGGATTTGAATTGACAATGTCTAACTTAAGAGTCTTTGCACTTTCTATCATACCATACAACTTTCTTTTTACTAACTCAAGGTTCATCCATTCACTAATCCGTTTACTCATTCATCCAACATTCAGTATTGAGAATAGATTATGTAGCAGGTTATGCTATATGAACTTGGAGTATATTGGTGAATGAAGTTTCTGCTGAATTGAGACTGGAATGATAAGAAGGAATCTGGCATGTGAGGAACCGCAGAAAAATGGCAGATGACTCAGTAGATGCCAAAGCTGCAAAGAAAAAAGGAAGAGAGACTGCAGCAGAATGAATAAAAGAAATAATTGTACAAGATCAGAAAAATAGAAGAAGTCAGATCAGGAAGGGCCTTCTGGGTCTTGGTAAGGACATGGTCTAATTTAATTTTGAAAAAGGTTGTCCTGGGGCTGGGGATGTGGCTCAAGTGGTAGCGCACTCGCCTGACATGCGTGCGGCCCGGGTTCGATCCTCAGCACCACATACAACCAAAGATGTTGTGTCCGCCGAAAAACTAAAAAATAAATATTAAAATTTCTCTCTCTCTTCCTCTCTCCTCTCTCTCTTTAAAAAAAAAAAAAAGGTTGTCCTGGATGGATCCTCTGGGGAGAGTGGATTCTAAACAGGCAAAAAAATGAAGAAGAGACATTAATTAGGAGGCTATTTGTAAAAGTCCATGCAAGAGATGATGGTGGCTGAGAATAACATGATATACATGAGGGTACAAAGAAGTAGATAAATACAAGGTACGGTTTTACAGCAGAGATGACAGCCCTGCTAAATTAAATGGAGCACAGGGAGGGAAGGAGGAATTTAGGATGAAATTTAGGTTTTTAGTCACTTACCAAGATAGGGAAAAATTAGAAGAGGAATAGATTTGGAAGGGGGTGGGTTAGGAATTGAAAATCTCTTTTGGTTATATTATGTTCTAAATGACTTTTAGATCTCTAGAGATGATGAACAGGCAGTCAAATAAATGAGTTTGAAGTTTGCAGAAAGGTCAAGAATAGAGATATAATTTTGGTAGTCATTAGCATTATAGACATGGAATCACTTAGGGAGAGTACGTGTAGGATAAAACAGGAGGACCTAGGACTGAGCCCTGAAGCACTCTAGCAATTAGAGACTAAGAAGCCAGAGCCAGGGGAGACAGAAGGCTGAGGGGGGACAGAGAAAGGAAGATTGAGAGAGTGTGATGTCCCAGAAGTGAAGCCACAGTAGTGTTTCAAGGAGGAGGGAGTGATCAATTGTGCTGAAAATGACTGACAGGCTATGCATGATGAGTGCAGGGAAGGCTTTGTAGCAAGGGAAGTCACTGTGTTCTTGCTAAGAGCTGCCTCACTGGATCAGTGGGAATGGAGGACAATTTTAAAAGGCTAAGAACAGAATAGAATGGAAGATGAAGATAGAAATAGCAACTATAGGTTGGTATTTTTAGAAGCCTTAACTATGCATAGTTGGCAAAATGGATGCTCAAAGTTGCCTACACCCTAATCCCTAGAAACTGTCAATATGTTACTTACATGGCAAAAGGGATTTGTATATGTAATTATGATTAAAATTTTTAAATGGGGAGATTATCATGCATTATCTAAGTTGGCCCAATCTAATCACATGAATTTTTATTTTTTTAAAAAGTATTTATTTTTTAGTTATAGGTGGACACAATATCTTTATTTCATTTTTATGCAGAGCCAAGGATTGAACTCAGCAAGTGCTCTACCTCTGAGCCACAACCCCAGCCCCTCACATGAATCTTAATAAGTGAATAACATTCCCTAGCAAGAGGCAGGAGAAATGGTAAAGAAGGGGAGATCAGAGAGAAACGAAGTGTGAGGACTTGACTCACTGTTGGATGACTGAAGATAAAGGGGCCACAAGCCAGGGCATGTGAGCAGCTCTAGAAGTTGAGTATGGGCCCCCAGCCAACAGTCAGCAAGGACACAGAGACCCTAGCCCTACAGCAACATGAAATTGAATACCCCCAACATTCTAAATGAGTCTGAAAGCAAACCCTTCTCCAGAGTCTCCAGATAAGAACTCAGGCTAGCTGACACCTTGATTTTGGCCTTGTGAGACTGGAACAGAGAAACCACTGATCCTACCTGTACCTCAGACCCAAAGAACTGCGAGATAATAAATGCATTGTTTTAAGTCACTAAGTTTCTGGTTAATTGCAACAACAGCAATAGAAAATAATTCATTGTGGAACGTCAGAGACATGGGGCATTAGTTGGAACAGAGAGGCAAAGTTAAGGGAGAGATTAGAGATCAGAATATCTTCAAATGCTGACAATACCTTTGCATGTTTTAGAAAGGCGGGTTTGGGGGAGGCAACTAGTGATGTAGGTGAGAGAGAGGCAAGAAACTATGCAATCAAGAAAACAAGTAGAAAGGCTAGCTTTTGATAGAACAGGGACTCTTCATCTATTACAACATAGGCCAAAAAATGATGATCTGGACCCTTCCCTTGCGTGTGCTCTGTCAGTCCATATATGCAATAAATTAAAAGCTGAAGACCTCTTTGGAACACAGATGTTGGACTTTACCTCACATTTCTCTAAGGCCATTTCCACAGTGAGTCATTCCAATCTAACCTGGGTTGATGGCTTATAAATATGCTTTAGAGCCATACAAACTTGAATTTAAATCATGTCTCCATTACATACTAGTTGTATGACATAATAATATTTTGGCTAAATACTACACTAATATAACTTCATGTTTTGTGGAAACAGGAGAACTGTTCATTCTCTAATTAGTACTTTCAATATGTAAGTCTTTAATCAGTGTATATATTTTTAGTGCTAGTAGTACTACCACTCATTTCAAACTTGCAATAGTAGGTCCACTGGGTCTATACTAGCAATCCCTGGAAAATAAAATCTGGACTTTTTCCATTACTTTATATGTTCCTTGAGATTTGACATTAGCTATTAGTGGTTCTCATCTCTGATCTTTTGGGCTCTAAGCCTTGCTGATGTCTGTTTCAGGCTTGCTCTCTGATTCTACTCACCAGTATTTAGTTTTGATGACCACCCTAGGATCCCTAGGATTTGATTTTGGCTAGTATTTTGATTTTAGTTATACAACTCCCTGAACATGTTAATTTCCAAAGGGATCACATGCCCAAAGTCAAATGGCATGTATGTATGTATAACCTAAAGTTAGGAAAGGTACATGTTAGTAGTATATTACAATGTATCACATAGTTGGTGGAGAGGAAATTGGGAAAGTGTATGTGAAAAGGGCAGGTTATCCAGCTTATCAACAATAGGAAATGTATACAGGTAGTGTGTAAAATTAGACTAAAGTTGATTTGAAAACAGAAGCTAATCACAAAGACTTTCTTAAGTAATAGATAAAGAATGAAAGCTTGAAGCTATTTCCATGAAAACACAGGACAGCTCTCTTTGGTACTATGTCACCAAGAACAAATTTAAAAAAGCCAAATATACTTGAAGAAAAGATCAAGAGAATCATCTAGGATCTTAAGAAAACTAATACATGAAGTCAATGTTCTAGAAGATCCTAATGCAAAAGATAGGGAAGGAGGGTATAAAATAAATTCCAAGCATCCATGTCCCAATGAACAGTGATAAAGTAAAAAGAATAGTTATCCAGGACAGAATGAACATAGTTCTGTTTAAAAAACTAAACTGTTTTACTCTGGCACATTTCTCCAGGTTCCATTTTAAGGTCTGCCAATCATTCCACATTTATATCTTTAGAATAAAGATACTCTTCTATGTAAGCACAATAAATTTATCATACTTAGTTATAAATGTTCCATAAAATACTGCTTACTTGAGATGTAAGGAGAAATAAAGGTGCATAATAATACAGTGTTTTCAGACACTATTCTCAAAATAAGATGGGACAAATTAATAAAAAATGGTAAGGATACAGAAAATCTAAATAACTATCATCTTATGTTGATTTCCTGGATACATACTGAACACTACAAATACCCTCATTATTAGGCTACATGGAACAATCACAAAAACTCATCACACATTAAGTCACAAAGAAAATGCTAGCAAGTTTCAATTCTCTCTCATCATAATGCAATGATATTAAAAACAAAATTAAAAACAACCATAAAAATACCAAAATAAAAAACAAAAATACTGATAGAGAAATTAAAAAATAATCCATTAAAAATTCAAGTGAAAGGGAAAATAAAAATAGGAATTACATAGTAAATTCTGAAAAATAATGACATTGAAAACATTCCATATCAGGATCTGAGATAATTTTAAATCAGTAATTTGAGGAAAATTCATAAATTTAAATTCATCTCTATGAATAAAATAAATTATCAATAATATTAAATTAAAAAATTAAATAACATAAATGAATCATATTTCCAACTTAAAAATAATAGAAAAAGAAAACAAAGTAAACCATAAAAATGTTCAAGGAAGAAATCATTTAAAAAGCACAAATTAACAAGATAGTAGAAAAACACTAGATTCATTTAATAAATCAAAATCCTGGGTCCCCTCTCAAAAAATTACAAAATACTGATGAAAGAAACCTAGGAGTAATATGTCCCCAAGGCTTATTACAGCCCCAATATAGCAATGTCCAGAGGTGAGGTTTTAGGAAATGATGGGATCATTTTCATTACATGAAAATATAGAAAGACATCTTATTTTTATGGATTGGAAGAATACTGTTAAAAATGTCCATACCAGTTAGAATAATCTACAGATTAAATGCACTCCCTAACAAAATACCAAAGACATTCTTCATAGAAATAGGAAAAATCTACAAAAGACTCTGAACAGCCAAAGCAAACCAAAGCAAAAACAAAATAAGAAAAAAGTAATAAACAAGCTGGAGCCATTATAATAACTGATTTCAAACACAATATAAAGTGATAATTAAAAAAAAACAGCATAGTAATGACATGAAAACAAGTGCATAGACCAATGGAACAGAATTGAGAACCCAGAAATGGATCCATATATTTATTGTGGCCAACTGATATTTTACAAAAGCAGCGAGGACATACATTGGAGAAAGAACAGTCTCTTCAATAAATGGTGCTGGGAAAACTGGATACTGAAGGTGACTGAAATTTTATCTCAATCTCTTATCATATATAAAAATTAACTTCAAATGAATCCAAGATTTAAAATGAACAATCTTTAAAACTGAAATCACTATAAGAAAATACAGGGTAAACTAGGATACTGGTCTGGGCAAAGATGTTTTGGATACGACTATAAGAACACAGGCATCAAAAGCAAATATTGACAAATGGGATCATAGCAAACTAAAAAAAGAAAAAGCTTCTGCATAGCAAAAGAAACAATCAATAGTAAAACAGAGTGAGAGAAAGGGTTTGCAAACTATTCAATCTGACAAGGGATGCTATGGTTTGGATCTGGAATGTTTTCCTAATATAGCAATATCCAGGAGTGAGGCTTTTAGGAAATGATTGGATCAGGAAGGCTCTAACCTCATCAATGGATTAATTTTTTTCATGGATTAACAGTATGAATGGATTATTGGGAAGCAGGACCTAGTTGGGGGAAGCAGGACACTGGAGGCATTCCCTGAAAGAGTTTACTGTGTCCCTAGTCCTTTTCTATCTATGAGCAACTTCTGCCATTTTGTTCTGCTTCATCTCAGGCCCAGAGCAATGGAATCAGGCCAACCATAAACTGAAGCCATAAACCAAAATAAACTTTTTCTCAAGTTGTTTATGTTGGGTATTTTGGTCACAGATGAAAAGCTAACAGGTAGTTGATTTCCAGAATTTATATAGGGAACTCAAATAACTCAACAGCAATAACCCACAAATAATTCAATTATGTAATAAATGACCTGAAAATATATTTATCAAAAGAGGATATGCAAATGTCCAACAAGTATATGAAAAACTATCACCAATTATCAGGAAAATGCAAACCAAAACCACAGTGAGATATCATTTCATCCCAGTTTAGAATAACTATTTTAAAGAGACAAAACAAAAACAAATGTTGATAATGATAGTTTGAAAGAGAAACTCTCATACACTATTGGTGGGAATTTAAATTAGTATAGCCATTATGAAAAACAGTGTAGAGGGTCTTCAAAAATCTGCAAATAGGGCTGGGGTTGTGGCTCAATGGTAGAGCGCTTGCTTTGCATGTGTGAGACACTGGGTTTGATCCTCAGCACCACATAAAAACAAATAAAACAAAATAAAGGTATTGTGTCCATATACATCAAAAATTTTTTTTTTAAATCTAGAAATAGAACTACTATATGGTCCAGCAACACCATTACTAGGTATATATTACATGTCCAAAGAAATTGAAATTAGTATGTAAAAGAAATACTTAAAACTTGCATGCTTATTACATCACTATTCACAACAGTCAAGATACAGAATCAACCTGGCTATCCATCAACAAATAAATGAAGAAATGTATACACACACATACACACACACACACACACACACACACACACACACACAATGGAATCTTATTCAACTATAAAAATGAAATGAATTGGAGGATATTATGTTAAGTAAAATAAGATAGGCACAGAAAGATAAATACCACATGGTCTCACTTATACAGCTAAAAAGCTGATCTCAAAGAATTCAAGAATATAATTGTGGTTATCAGGACATGAGAGGAAGGGTATAGAGTAGGGAGGGATTAAGAGAGGGCACAGGGATACATTTGGATAAGAAGAATAACTTCTGATATTCTATAGTACAATAGGAATATTATGGCTGACAACAATTAATGTAAATATTTTGGGATAGCTGGTGGAGGGAATTTTGAATGTTCCTAGCACAAAGAAATGATGTGTATCTGAGATGATGGATTGCTGGTTACCTTGATCTGATTGTTACACATTGGATCTGTCATTACATGTATTGAAATGTCACACCATACACTATAAGTGTACAATTACTGTGTTTACTAAAAATATATTTAAAACTCCCAAAATTTTATGTTTGATGAGTAGAAGGTGTATGTGTGTGCACAAGTTTTAGCATGTGCACTTGTGTGTATTTGTAATGGAGACTGAACTCAGGGGTGCTTTACAATTGAGCTATATCCCTAATCATTTTTATTTTGAGACAGGTCTTGCTAAATTTCTGAGCATCTTGCTAAGCTTCCCAGGCTTGAACTTGCAATCATCCTGCCTTGTCTAGACTCCTGAGTAGCTGGGATTACCAACATGTGCCACTATACCTGGCTATAAATTGTATATATTTGTGTGATGTGTATTTGTGTACGCTTGTGTGTGCGTATGTATGTGTGCATACACCTGGGAATGGTTAGGGCAAGATAACTGGCATATTCATCACCTCAGATACGTAGCCTATTTTGTGGTCTGAGCATTTAGGATCTACTGTCTTAGCCAATTTGAAATATACATTGCTATTATCATGTAGAGTCACCAACTGCTAAAGTTTGCATCTTGAAAGTCCCTCAAAGGCCCATGGATTAAAGGATTAAGCCACAGGGGGTTACTCCTGGGAGCTAGTGGAACCTTTGAAAAATGGGACCTAGTGGAAGGACCTTAGGTCATTGGAGGTGTGCCCTGGAAGAGCTTACTGGATCTTCAGTCCCTTCCTCTTACTATTTTGCTTCCTGGTCATGGTATTAGCAGTTCTGCTCAGCCATGTGCTCTCGCCATGATGTGCTGCCTCTTCACAGGCCCAAAGCAAAAGGGCTAATTGAATATAGACTGAAACCTCTAAAACTGTGAGTAAAATGAGGCTACTCTTTTTTTAAAAAAAATATTGAGTTGTAGATGAACACATAGTATCTTTATTTATTTTTTATGTGATCACTGAGGATCAAACCCAGTGCCTCACACATTCGAGGCAAGTGCTTTATCACTGAACTACAGCCCCAGCCTCAAGGCTATTCTTTTTATAAGTTAATTATTCAGTAATTTCCTTATGGTAATGGAAAATAGACTAATACACCATGATGTGAAATAAATCTCAAAAACTTATTTCTCCAAACTGAAACTCTGTATCCTTGGCCACTTCTTAACTAGTTAAATATACAAAGACCCAATTATAAGTAAGATCATGCTCTGAGGTTCTGGGTAGATTTGCATTTTGTAAAGGATGCTATTTTACACAGTACATAATCAGGCTTCAGAAGCTTGGCTAGTCTGGAGGGGTGTGTTTGTCTCATACAAGTGAGAGAGATGGAGAAAATTAAAGGAAACCAGATGAGATTAATCCTAGCAGTAATTAACACCCATTTAATTAAGAAAAATAAATAGTATAGACCAATCATTAGTCAATCTAATTAGAATAAAAATGAGAAAGATGTGAAAATGGGTAAGATGATTGAATCAAAGTCATCTTAAAATATCTAAAGAGACCACTTTGCATTTTTATATAAGTAAATTTGTAAACCCACGAAAAGGAGAATTTCTTAGGAAAACAAAGTATACTGAAACCAATCCTAGTAAAAATCAGTAAGTTTGAGGGAAAATGTAGTGAAAGTTATCAAAGTACTAATCCATAACAAAGCAGTACTCAAGTTCAAAGGGGGAGTTTTAAGTTTATCCAGTTCAGTTCTAATGGAGCATATAAAGAAAGGTATCAAGGAACTAGCCTATAACCAGTGGCCGGCCAGGATTGTTTCATGGTTGTCATGGAAACTTTATTTATAACAGTACAAGAAAGAAGAAATACTTAGAAATAAAGTTAACAAGAAATACTGGAAATATTTACAAAATACTTCTGAAAGTCCTACACAAATAAACTTTAACAAGTAAAAAGACAAATTTGATAATTTTAATAAGATTTTTAATAAAAATCTAAAATTAAATGAAATATCAATAAAAATATCAAGAAGGCTTTTTTTTTTTTTTTTTGCTCTGGAGCTAGACAAACTGATATCAAAACTCAGATTTAAAAAAGAAAGAATAGCTAAGAAAACAATAAAAGAAAACCTAAGAGGGTTTAGCCTTAACAGATATTAATATAAATTACAAAGCCTCTATAGTAAAAACTAATGGTACTAGTGTATTAATAACAGTCACACTAATGGAATAGAAAGAAAGACACAACTATACAACATAAATTTGGTATATGATACAGATGGTATCTTAAATCACTGGGGCAAAGACAGACATTTTAATAAATGATGGTAAAAAAATTGATAGCCTTTGGAGAAAGACTGAGATTTCTTCTATCATGCATAAGAATAAACTTCAGGTGGCTCAGAGGACTAAACACACACACACACACACACACACACACACACACACACACATATATTTCCTTCAGGAAAATATGGTAAACTACTATAATAAAAAGTTGATAAATTTAAGTATAAAATAAAATTAAAACTTTGCATGGCAGATAGTCAAACAAAAAACACCATAAGCAAAGTTTAGAACTAATTGGTTTGTATGCAACAGTTATTACTATTGCTTATTTTACCCCAAGGTGACATGCTGGGAACCTACAAAGACAGATTAGAGACTCTGTGGCTGAATTAAACATTCCGGAACATTACTGCAATTCAAAGAATGAGGAGCTAAAAGTCACAAACTAACAACATGGACACAGGGAGGAACAATCAGAGAGGGAACTCAGGTCCCACACCTTGGCATCTATGCATACATCAAAAACAGAAAAGTCCTAGAACAAATAAGATAATTACACACAAAAGGACATGTGGAAAAAAAAAAAGAAAAGAAAAAGAAAAAGAAGGTAGAGGAATCCACCTCAACTGATGCACAAGTCCAAGAGTTCTGAAAACAGAAGAAACAGGCATACAGATCTCCCCAAATCCACAATCCCACAACAAAGGATCTCACTGATAGTGAAGTGAATGAAAACCCAGAGAAAGATTATTAAAAACTGATTATCAAAAATGTTCAATGAACTAAAAGAAGATTTAAGGAAGGAATTAAGAGATGAATTACAGGAGATGAAAGACTACTTAAATAAAGAAATATTTCTATTTCTAGAAACCAACTAGAACTCCTAGAAATGAAAGATATACAATCAATCAAAATATGAACTCACTTGAAGGCATCACTAACAGATTAAATGATATAGAAAATAGAACCTCAGTCCTTGAAGACAGAACTTTAGGCATTGAAGACAGGCTATATGATCTTGAATACACAGAAGGCAGTAAAAGGGGAAAATTATAGAACATGCCCAGAATATACTAGAACTCTGGGACAACTTTAAAAGACTAAACCTGAGAATCACTGGACTAGAAGAGAACATGGAGATAGAAACTAAAAGCGTAAAGGACATTTTCATGAGATAATTACTGAAAACTTCATATCAGGAATGAAATAGACATCCACATATAGGAGACTTAGAGGACCCTAAATATACCCAGTCAAATGAGAAGTTCATTAAGACATATCATAATAAAATTTCCCAACATCGAAAATAAGGAAAGAATATTAAAAGCCACAAGAGAGAAACATCAGGTGACATTCAGAGGCAAACCAGTAAGGCTCACTTCTGATTTCTTAGCTCAGACCCTAAAATCAAGGAGGGCCTAGAATGAAATATTCCAATCCCTAAAAGAAAAAAAAAACTTCAGTGAAGGTTACTATACCCAGCAAAACTCAGTTTCAAATTTAAGGGTGAAATAAAAACTTTCATAACAAGAATAACCTAAAAAAAATTCAGCACCAAGTGAGCACTAAAAAGAATACTCATGGGCTGGGATTGTGGCTCAGCAGTAGAACGCTTGTCTAGCATGGGCGGGACCTTGGTTTGATTCTCAGCACCACATTAAAAAAAAAAAAAAATAAAGGCATTGTATTGTGTCCATCTACAAAAAAATTCTCTTTCTCTCTCCTTAAAAAAAAAAAAAAGAATACTCACATTAGCAAGGATGATGGAATGTGTTATCCAAAGTACATGTACGAAGACACGAATTGGTGTCAACATACTTTATATACAACCAGAGATACAAAAAATTGTGCTGTATATGTGTAAGAAGAATTATAATCTGCTGTCATTTATTTTTTAAAAAAATCAGTTACAAAGAAAAAAATTAAGAAAGAAATAATAAGTAAAAAAAAAAAAAGAATGCTCAAAGGTAAAGTACACACAGAGGAATTAAAAACAAATCCTCAAACTCACAGAGGAAGTTCTGTAGGAGAATAATCAACAAAATGAGAATCAAGACAGAATAGAGCAAAAAACCAAAATGGCAGGAAACCACAAACATATTCATACTAACAGTGAATGTTAATGGTCTCAACTTTCCAATTAAAAGATACAGATTAGCAGAATGAATCAAAAAACAAGGTCCAACTATATGCTGTTTACAAGATACTCATCTTATAGGCAAAGACATCTACAGGCTACAGGATG
This sequence comes from Callospermophilus lateralis, assembly GCF_048772815.1. NCBI lineage: Eukaryota > Metazoa > Chordata > Mammalia > Rodentia > Sciuridae > Callospermophilus > Callospermophilus lateralis. The sequence goes on along the minus strand of NC_135311.1, from coordinate 113,850,585 downwards.
GCAAAAAATATTCCAGGCATATGGTCCAAGAAAACAAGTTGGAGTAGCTACTCTCAACTGACAAAGCAGATTTCCAGCAAAAACTAATCAGGAGACAGAAAAAGTCCATGATATCTTAGCAAAGGGAACAATCCAACAAGATATAACAATAATAAACATTTATCCATCAAATGTCAATGTACCAAATTATGTGGAAAAATACTTCATGATATTAAATCCCAAACAGACCCCAACACAATAAATTTAGGGGATTTCAATACACCCTTGTCACCAATAGACAGGACATAAAAAAAATCAATAAGAGATGTCCAACCTAAACAACACTCTACCAAATGGTCCTAATGGATATCTATAGAATATTCCACCCCCAAAATTGAATTCACTTTCTTCTCAGCTTCACATGGAACTTGATCCAAAATAGATCATACCCTAGGCCACAAAGCATATCTTAACAAATACAAAAAAATTCAATATAATCCTGTGTATTCTACCAGATCATAATGGAATGAAACTAGACACCAACAGCAAGAAAAATAAGAGAAACCACATAAACACATGGACATTGAAAAATACTCTCTTAAAGAATGGATCATAAAAGAACTGAGAATAGAAATCAAGAAATTCTTAGAAACAAATGAGAATAGAAACACAACATATTAATCTCTGGGATAGCATGAAATCAATTCTAAGAAGAAAATTTATGGCACTGAGTGCCTACATTAAAAAAAACAGAGAGGTCTCAAATAAACAAGCTTATGCTCCAGCTCAAGGCCTCAGAAAATGAACAAATTAATATCCAAACCAGTAGAAAACAGGAAATAATTACAATCAGAGCCAAAATCAATAAAATTGAGGTTAAGAAAACAATATACAAGAATGTAATGAAGAGTTGGTTCTTTGAAAAGATAAATAAGATTGACAAACCCTTAGCAAAACTAACCAAAAGAAAGTGAACAGCTTGGGAAGCTGAGGTAGGAGGATTGCGAGTTCAAAGCCATCCTCAGCAAAAGCAAGGTGCTATGTAACTCAGTGTGATCCTGCCTCTAAATAAAATTCAAATAGGGCTGGGGATGTGGCTCAGTGATAGACAGCCCCTGAGTTCAATTCCTGGTACCCCCTCCAAAACAGTGAGAAGATGCAAATAAGATCAGAGATGAAAATGGAGCTATAAAACTACAGACCCTGCTGAAATATAGAGGATTATCATTTGAAAATTTATACTCCAATAAACTGGAAAACTTGGAAGACAGTGACAAATTCTGGATACATATGACCTGCCCAAATTGAATCAGGAAGATACACAAAACCTAAACAGACCAATATCAAGTAATGAAATTGAAACAGCAATTAAAAGCCTTCCAAAACAAACAAAGAAACAAAAAAACCCCCAAACCCAGAACTAGACAGATTCTCAGCTGAATTCTACCAGATCTTTACAGAAGAAAAAACACCAGTCTTCCATGAAATTGAAAGGGAGGGAATGCTCCCAAATACTTTAAATGAAGCTAGTATACCTGATATAAACAGAAAACAATGCATCAAAAAACTATAAATATCCCTGATGAATATAGTTGCAAAATCCCTTAACAAAATATTAGCAAAATGCATTCAAAAATACATAAAAAATAAACCATAATCAAATAGATTTCATTCCAGGAATGCAAGGTTGGTTCAACATATACAAATTGATAAATGTAATTCATCTCTTAAACAGAATAAAGGATAAAAATCACATAATCATCTCAATAGATGCAGAAAAGGCCTTTGATAAAATCCAATACCTGTTCATGTTAAAAAACGCTGGAGAAGGTAGGAACTGAAGAAACTTATCTCAATATTGTAAAGTCCATTTATGACAAAACCAAAGCCAACATCATACTAAGTGGAGAAAAACTAAAAGCATTTTCTCTAAATTCAGGAACAAGACAAGGCTGTTCACTCTCACCACTCAACAGAGTTCCTAAAAATTTAGCCAGGTAAGAAAAGGACATCAAAGGGATAAAAATAGGAAAAAAAAATCAAACTATCTCTGTTTACTGATGATATGATTATATATCTAGAAGGTCCAAAAAATTCCACCAGAAGACTTCTAGAGCTTATAAATGAATTTAGCAATGTAGCAGGATACAAGATCAACACCCATATATCAAGAACTTTCCTGTACTCCATCAGTTATTCAGCCAATGAAGAAATTAAAAAAAACAAACATCCCATTCATAATAACCTCAAAAATTTAAATACTTGGGAATTAATCTAACCAAGGAGATAAAAGAGCTCTACAATTAGGGCTGGGGTTGTGGCTCAGTGGTATAGTGCTCTCCTAGTATGTGCGGGATACTGGGTTTGATCCTCAGCACCACATAAAAATAAAATAAAGGTATTATGCCCAACAACAACTAAAACAAAATATTTTAAAAAAAGAGCTCTGCAATGATAATTATAGAACACTGAAGAAAGAAACTGAAGAAGACTTTAGAAGATACACAACTTGGACAGGTAGAATTATTGTCAAGATGGCCATACAACCAAAAGCAATATATAGATTCAATGCCATCCCTATCAAAATATCAATGATATTCTTCACAGAATTAGCAAAAAACAATTCTTAAATTCATCTGGAAGAATATGAGACACAGAATAACCAAAACAACACTATGCAAAAAAAAAAAAAAAAGAAGCAGGAGGCATCACAATATATGATCTGGAATTATACTACTAACCTGAGTAACAAAAACAGTATTGGCATCAAACTAGACACAAATGCCAATGGAACAGATTAGAAGACATAAAGAGAGAAAGCCACATACATATAGCTATCTGATATTTGACAAAGATGTCAAAAATATATCTTGGAAAAAAGACAGCCTTTTAGAGATATTGGTCTGTAGTTTTCTTTCTTTGAGGTGTCTTTGTCTGGTTTCGGAATCAGGGTGATGTTGGCCTCATAGAATGAATTTGGAAGAGCTCCCTCTTTTTCTATTTCCTGAAATAACTTGAAAAGTATTGGTATTAATTCTTCTTTAAAGGTTTTGTAAAACTCCTCTGTATACCCATCTGGTCCTGGGTTTTTCTTGGTTGGTAGTCTTTTGATTGCTTCTTCTATTTCATCCATTGATATTGGTCTGTTCAAATTGTGTGTATCCTCCTGACTCAGTCTGGGCAAATCATATGACTTAAGAAATTTATGAATGTCTTCACTATCTTCTATTTTATTGGAATATAGGTTTTCAAAATAATTTCTAATTGTCTTCTGTATTTCTGTAGCATCAGTTGTGATATTGCCTTTTTCATCCCATATGTTAATAATTTGAGTTCTCTCTCTTCTTCTCTTTGCTAGCATGGCTAAGGGTCTGTCGATCTTATTTATTTTTTCAAAGAACCAACTTTTAGTTTTGTCAATTTTTTCAATAATTTCTTTTGTTTCAATTTCGTTGATTTCTGCTCTGATTTTAATTATTTCTTGCCTTCTGCTACATTTGCTGTTGTTTTGCTCTTCCTTTTCTAGGGCTTTGAGATGAAGTGTGAGCTCACTTATTTGTTGGTTTTTCTTTTTTTGAGGAATGACCTCCAGGCGATGAATTTCCCTCTTAAAACGGCTTTCATTGTGTCCCATAGATTCCGATATGTTGTGTCTGTATTTTCATGTATCTCTAAGAATTTTTTGATTTCCTTCTTTATGTCTTCTGTAACCCATTGATCATTCAGTAACATATTGTTCAATTTCCATGTGATGTAGGATTTTTCCTTCCTTCTTGTATCATTGATTTCCAGTTTCATTCCATTATGATCAGATAAAATGCATGGTATTATCTCCACCCCTTTATATTTACTGAGGTTTGCCCTATGGCATAATATATGGTCTATCTTTGAGAAGGATCCATGTGCTGCTGAGAAGAACGTATACCCTCTTGATGATGGTTGATATATTCTATATATGTCAGTTAAGTCTAGGTTATTGATTGTGATATTGAGTTCTATAGTTTCTTTATTCAACTTTTGTTTGGAGGATCTGTCCAATGGTGAGAGAGGTGTATTGAAGTCACTCATAATTATTGTGTTGTGGACTATTTGATTCTTGAACTTGAGGAGAGTTTGTTTTATGAACATCGCAGCACCCTTATTTGGCGCATAAATATTGATAATTGTTATGTCTTGTTGGCGAATGGTTCCTTTTAACAGTATATAATGTCCTTCCTTATTCCTTTTGATTAACTTAGTCTTGAAGTCGATTTTATTTGATATGAGGATGGCCACCCCTGCTTGCTTACAAGGACTGTGTGCGTGGTATATTTTTTCCCAACCTTTCACCTTCAGCCTGTGTATGTCTTTTCTAATCAGATGTGTCTCCTGGAGGCAGCATATTGTTGGATTTGTTTTTTTAATCCATGTTACCAGTCTATGTCGCTTTATTGGTGAGTTTAAGCCATTAATGTTTAGAGTTACTATTGACATATGGTTTGTACTTCCAGCCATGTTTGATTATTTGTCTTTTTTTTTTTTTAATTTAGTTTGTTTCTCCATGACTAGCTTTCCCCCCGCCCTCTGTCTTTACTGAGGTACTTCCCACTGTTGGTTTTGGTTATTGTTTTTCATTTCTTCCTCATGTAGTGTTTTGCTCAAGATGCTTTGCAATACTGGTTTTCTGGCTGCAAATTCTTTTAACTTTTGTTTATCATGAAAGATTTTTATTTTGTTGTCGTACCTGAAGCTTAATTTTGCTGGATACAAGCAATAAGTGGGATATCATCAAACTAAAAAACTTCTGCACAGCGAAGGAAACAAGAACATGAAGTGAGAGCATACAGAACGGGAGAAAATCTTGGCCAGTTACCCCACCAACAGGGGATTAATATTCACAATTTATAAAGAACTCAAAAAACTTAATACCAAAACAAACCAACAAATAAATAACTTAATCAATAAATGGGCAAAATAATTAAAACAGAAACTTCTCAAAAGAAGAAACACAAATGGCCAATAAATATATGAAAAATGTTCAACATCTTTAGTAATAAGGAAAATGCAAATAAAAAAAATACACTAAGATGTTTCTCTCACTCCAGTCAGAATGGCAATAATCAAGAATATGAACAACAATAAATGCTGGTGAGGTTACAGGGAGAAAGATACACCTATGCATTGTTGGTGAGACTGTAGACTAGTACAACCACTCTGAAAGCAGTATGGATATTCCTCAAAAAACTATGAATGGAACCACCCACCATATGACCCAGTTATCCCTCTCCTTGGTATTTTCCCCCAAAGATCTAAAAATCAGTGTACTATAACAACACAGCCATGTTTATAGCAGCATAATTCATGTTTATAGCAGCATAATTCACAATAACTAAATTATGGAATCAACCCAGATGCCTGTCAAAACATGAATGGATTAAAAATTTGTGGTATACATATACAATGGAGTTCAGACATAAAAAAAAATGAAATGATGGCATTTGTCAGTAAATGGATGGAAGAAATGGAGAATATCATGCTAAGTAAAATTAACCAAACTCAGAAACTCAAAGGTTGAATATTTTCTCTCATATGCAGAAGGTAGAGTAAAATAAAAGGGGGAGAGTAGGATAGGATAACATAAAGAATCAATCAAATACAAATTAATAGACAAGCGAGAGAAAGTCTAGTAGAGTAGAGGAAGAAGAATGGGAGAGGAGAGGGAAGACAGGAAGGAAAAGTGGGAGGAGGGGAAATGGGGGTATCATGAACTGAAATAGATTTCCATAAATGTATAAATTTGTTGGGATGAAACCAACTACTATGTATAACTATAAAGCTCTAATAATAATCAAAGATATGTTAAACTTATAAAAAGAGAAATGCAAATTATAACTATACTGAGAAACCATTTCCTTACCCATCAGTTTGGCAAAAACTTCAAAACCCTGATAATAGATTCTATTCATAAGGCTACAGGAAAATAAGCAATGTTACATTGCTAGTGAGAATAAAATTAGTATCATCTCTGTAGAGGGGAATTTGGCAATATCTAACAAAATTATTACCCTTAGACTCAATAATACCATGTCTGGAAATTTATCCTGAAGATATATATCCAAAGTATTAAAATACATATGTAAAACTTGATTAGCTGCAGCATTATTTGTGATTGTAAAATACTGGAAATACCTGAGGCCCAAATGCAAAAGATTGGTTGACTAAACTATGGTATGTATAAATACATAATGGTATATTCTACAACCTAGAATGAGGGAGAGCTTTGTGCTTGCAATGGAGTGACTCCCAGAGTAAAGTATGCTACCTTTTGTGCAAGAAAGAAGGGTGAGAAAAAAATGCATGCATCTGCTTAATTTGCAAGATGAAATACTGGAAGGATAAATCAGAAGACAAGGAAAGTGATTATTCGCAGAGG